>NC_088177.1:17374990-17680526 GCF_028769735.1 Zonotrichia leucophrys gambelii
CCCCTCAGCCAGCAGCTGCAGGAAGGCAGCTGAACCCACCGCAGCTCCTGCAAAGCCGCTGTGGCCCTGCAGAGCCCAGTGACTGCATGGAGCCACCCAGCCAAGCACATGCAAGGGGAGAGCCTGGAGCTGAGCAGGCACCTGGGCAAAGAGGGGACCCAGGCAGCAGCAGAGCTGTGCTGGGCCCTGCTTTGAACAGGTCAGAGCTGTTGCCTGGGAAAGCAACCCAGAGAAAACTTCCATTCACATGTCAAACTACAGCTTAAAAATCCACAGTGTGATGGCAAATAGGTCAGGGGAAAAAAGGGTGTAAGAAATGGAACAGATCATTACAAGGAGCAAATGCTCCCCACCAGTTATTTGCCCAAGCATTCAGGACAAAGCTTTCATAGATAAGGCTTTAACTGTTTATGATTTCATTACATTCTAGGCAGACATTGCTCAGCCTTTGCCTCTTAAGGCCTAAACAATAGCATTTTAATCCCATTTCATTTTTGCAAAACTTGTAACAAGCTCACATGAATGAAGTCTGAGCTTTGCACAGATTTCTGCAAAATAAGAGAAGTGACTGGCTGAAGGAAATTTAAACAAAAAATAGAAAACCCCTTTTTTATAATAGAGGAAATGATTAAATCATGTTCTAGTGCCTCATGGCTATGAGTTTGATAACTGGCACAAGACCTGGTAATTTACAAAATTTTGAAAGTATCTTGTGAGAACAATTCTTATATATAACAGCACATAATCACATGATTAGCTAATAAATGAAGAAGGGAAGACCTCACTCCAAGTATTCTACCATTCTGAGTTCTAAAATAAAAATACTACCAGTTTTTTTAAGGCAATCTTTAGAGTTTAACAACATTTAATATATGAATCCTCTTTACTAAAGAGGACTGTGGTATCAGAACAGACAATGATGTACAAAAGATATGTCTCTGTAATGTTTTTTTTAGTGGAAAAAGATATGAGAAAATATAACTGTTTATATCGTAATGGAAGAATTCAGATGCCTCCTGTTCTGCAGGCCTCTTCCCAAAGCTCTTTTTGGCACCATATTGTAATATTGTCTGTACAAAAACATAGTTGGAGGAAGCACAGAGGTGCTCAGAACTTGCTGTACCCTCTGCTATGAATCACATGCTGGCATTAAGTCTTTTATTACAGGTTTTCTATTCCCAGAAATGCCTGGGTAACCGTAACATCTGCATTCCTTCTAATGGGAAGAAGCTTGCAGATGTGCAAGGCAAGGCAAGCTGCCTGAAAAGAAATCCAGTTTCACGAGATGCTTCAACCTACTTCAATTTCCCTGGGCCTTGTCCATATCCTTTAGTCTCCAACTTCCTGTAGAAGTTCCTCAGCTTGGCTTCAAAGTCTCTTTTGTATGGAGCTGGAGCTCGGGCGTTGGCACGCTGAGTACCTGCAGGGCGCAACAGGCACAGAATGAGCTGTGTGACACCAACTGATGGATGTCCCATCTGCTCCTGGAAAGACTCCTTCATAGCAAGAGATATGCATGGTATGTGTTTGGTTTAGTCACCTCCATAAAGAGTAAAAGCTGCATATCCTCAAATCTGCTCTGCATCCAAGACTTTTTGGTTGCTCACTTCCAAGAGTATCATCTTTCAAAAGTAAATCTTAAAAGAGCAAATCCAGGTCAATGCAAAAGATGGATTTTAAAAACAATGAAGCAACTAGAAAGACTTTACTTTCTGTTTTTCAGCTACACTTTATGTCTTACCTTTATGATAGTTCATACAATAAATGTTCTGTTCTGGTTTTAATATTATCAGGAAAACAACAACTCAGAAATGAAGTAAAAATAGGCTGAACTCTGCATTGCCCATGATGACTACACCAAGAGGAAGAAGGGAAATATTTAGAAATTCCTTAGTGAAAGATTTTCCCTGGGGAAGTAACAAGGAAGAAAAATATAGGAAGAATGGAAAGACTACCAAATTTAATTTTGTGGAACTTCTAATCTGTGGCTGCAGAAACATACATGATGATCACGTAAGGGAATTTAATTTTGAAAAACTGGTTTTGAGGGTCAATTTCTTAAAACCAAGAAGAGGTGAGATCTGTACACCAAAAAAAAAAAAAAAAAAAGGCATACCCTACAACTGCATGGAGAGTGTATACAAATCAGGTGTTTAGTCTCATCTATTGGCCATCATTAGGACTTCCACTGCCTCCCTGGATAAATGACTTCCACTGCTTTGATTGTGAGGCAGGGTGACAAGGAGGCAATTAAACTCCTTCTCTGCATGGCTGTGTAGACATCCCAAAAAAATCTGGACGATGTTTAAAATTTTTCATGCCCTAAAATACACATAAGTTGCCAACTACTTCTCTGGAACTAGTGGTCACCTGTAAAGCACCGAAAGCACAAATGAACAGTTTAGCAGCACTGTTCTGCAGAGTTCTGTCTTTTACCTCAGTTCCTCATGCAAGTTTGCTTGTGGCTGCCTGCATGAAGCTAAGCCAATACAGAAACATTGAATGCTACTGAGGGGAAGGCATGTGAACGTAAGGTTTCAGGTAAAACAAGAGAGGAGGTGCATCCGCTCAGCCTGTGGGCAGAGAAGGGGAAGGAGAGCAGCCACAAAGCCCATGGGTCTGACTGAAACGGCGACAGCACATCCTGCGGAAGTGGGGGCTGGAAGGAGCTGCAGAGTCTATCTCTGCACAGATCAGAGACAGCCAGTGCGCTCACTATGCTGAATGCTATTTAACAGGTCTTTAAAAGACCTGTCCGACCAGAAACGCACTTGGCACTTGTTCCAGGCTTCAAGTGAAGTGTGGGAGGATAGTAAATATCATGGAATCTGCAGGGCTCCAAAAGGAACACGAAGGATCCCTCTGAAAACACAGACCGTGGTCATTGATTCTTCTATAGTGGTTTTTCTCTTTTAGAGGAAAAGAGGAAAACCAAGAGCTTCTAAAGGTACACTGAGCTGAAATGTCCTGAAAACTTACAGAAACAGTAAACAAGCCTTTTAACTATTGGCCTTTTCCCTCTCTTGTTTGTTTTGCTTTGGGTTAAACTATGTAAAAAATGCAGTCACCAGAAAAGGCAACAAAAATATACTTTAATGTTAACCCCTCAAGGAAGCTATATTTTTTTGAAGGGTACCACAAAACATGAATCTGATAACACATTACTTCATGGTTCAGAGATCAGCATCATAAAATTCTGTCAGCACATGACAAGTTCCTCACTGCAAATCAGATGCATATGCCAAGAAATTCCTGGGCAATTATAGTGATTACTTCCGCCTTGGGAACAAAAGATGCTAATGGAAGAGCTAAAACCACCAGAGATGTGATAATCATACTTGATTTTCAAAGAGCTTATATTCTGAAGCAGATATAAAGAGTAGCTTCATGACTATTCATCTTTTCCAAAACAGAAAGTACAAGTGATTGTGACTGATCTGAACAATGGATCCTTAACACCCCACCTCGTGCAGTGCAGCACAGCCAGCTTAGCTGATGAGAAAAAACAGAGCCTCCACAGAAACATGGGCTATTTACAATTTCTCATCAAAAAAGTCATTTGTACACCAACACAAACATGCATGCTTGCAGACGGACAGGGAGATTCAATGGTCTCTCTATATTTTTCTATGAGCCAGAAGAGAGATTACAATTTTAGGGAGAATGAGACTAAACCCATCACTGTTCCTTCTCTACTGTCTGCTGTACTGTGAGTAAATGAGAATATCACATGTAAAAGACTGAGCGTATTTTGAAATTACTTTGTTGGAATGAAACTATGCCCAGCATGCTTTGGTGCACATACCAGTGATTAAGAAATCTTAACTCTGGAAGCCAAAATTGGTTTTATTTGTAAAAGACTGCCAGGTTTGCAGTTGGAAGTAAGATGCATACATGCAGATCATTCCCTTCTTGTCAATACAGGGAAACAGTTATATCTAAACCATATACATACTGAAAGTATTAATAAATGTGAATACTGTATTTCACTGCTTCACAGAAAGCCAAAGATCATTAAAGTCTTCAGATAGTTTCTTCAGAGAGATCTTACAGAGGTCCTTTGTCCAACAGCAGGAAAAGCTACCACATGTTTATGAATGCATTTAATTTGATTCCATGAAAAGGCAAAGCTTTTTGTTACTGAGGACTGGGAAATGCCCATAAAAATCACAGTTCTTTTTCTGATAAAAACTTCTTGCTGTCTGGAACTATCTAGAGTTGCTTACACTCTAAATGTTCTCTATTTATCTATACTTTTGTTATCAAATTTGTAGAAATCCCCTTAAGTCACTTCTGATTTATCTGTTATCGTGAGGAAACTAAGCATAGCAACATCTATCAACATGGCTTTCAAATGGAATTTGTCATACTTGCAATAATTTAGTTCTAATCTGCAACTCAGAATCTGAAATATCAGTCTCCTTCCATTCTGACATGAATATTCAGACAGCTGGAGTATGCTGGAGTATGTTTTCAACTTGTGTTAAAGTATAACAAGCTGGCCTTTATACATAAAATTGGCCCTAACTTCCCCGCAGCCCCATTACATTGCCAGTTTAATGTACAGCTATTAGATCCATGCTTTAAATCTCCAGGCATCAGGATGCTGGCATGAGCAGTCACTTAGTTGTTTCACAGCAACGAGAAACAAGTCTGCATGTTTTTTTACAAGTCAGAACAAAATCACAACCCCTCAAATTGCAATACACCCAGCAAAACATCTTGTGAGCCAAGGCAAAGGTTCAAGTCTGACAGTCAAATGCAATTGGACTTGCTGACTTTGCTCAAAAATAGTTCTAGATCTTTGTCTTATCAAGGATGAGAAGTGGTTTCATGGAGGCCCTGCAGAAGCTTTGCCTGAGCAATGTACCTGGAGAGTTCTGAGGTGAAGACACCGGCGAGCCCCGCGGGGACTGGCAATAGCTGGGATGAAGTAAGGCATGTGGCGGCACATATGACATTATCTCCTCCTCAAACAAGCTGGCAAAAAGGAGCAAAGGAGAAAGAACATGTTTATTTGAATAAATAGCAGGTTTCACTTTCTAGGGATAAATCTCTAGTTATTAACCTGTTTTCTTTGATAGTCACCTATTTTCACTGTGCACACTTTAAGTGCTACAAAGTATTTTATTACCATTTCCTCAAGCAGATTTTGAAAGTACTAGAAAGCAATAACTGCTATTTGGGTATTTCCTCTCAAGGTTAAAATATAGTTAATCAGCCTTGAAAATTCATGGGCCACTCTCTCTTTTTTTTTTTTTTTTTGAAATGTTCTCATTACAAAGGGGTCAATAACCTTACTCAGAAACATTCTAAGCCTCCAGGATTAAGAATCACATCTGAACTTGTTAAGTGTATTGACTGGTAAGCTTGTTAGCACAACGTTTTATGTTTAATAACAGTCCTGCTGAACCAGGAATCACATCTAGCATGTTCAAGCTCAGTTACTTCATGCTTCATCTATTATTGATACACAACTTTTTAAGTGAAAAAACTCAAACATTTTGCAGCCTAATCACTGCTTCTGTGCGTGTCTGTGTCTGTCTGTGTGTATGTATATATGCATATATATATATTAAAATTTCAGTCTTTTCCCAAATTTGACAAGGAAATTCAAAAAGGGACAGCATATCTAATGTCAAAATGGATCTGGTATCAAAAGGTATTTTGAATGTGAAACATGACACAAATAAACTGTTGCAATAGTATGTAAAAATCACTTTCAAAAACTGAGCTACAGAAAGAACTGTAAACCAGACTTATACTATCCAATGCAATGAAAACAATGTTCAAATAAAAGATGTTTTTTACTAAGTCTGCTCACCAAACAAATACCTAGAGTTTTTAACGTGGACTTTTCTGAAACGGGTCCTTTCTGACAGTTCTTTTTGCAATTATGGTCATGTGAGGTTTTCCTCCAAGTTACACATCTTAAGAAGTTTTTTTAAGAAACAATATTTACATTTCAAAAAGGTCCAAGCATAGATTTAAAATTAGATTTTTTTAATAGCTGTAGTAACTAGGAGATTTAGGGACCAGAAAGGATTATCATTATGCAACCTGGCCTCAAAATACAACTGCTAATGGCAATTCTATTTCACTAGATTCCATGTTAAAGGTACCCATGAACTTCTTGATGCATTTTTACAGTAGATGAGAGCACAGTATCAAGATAAAAGGGTTTAATTTTAGCAAAAAATCTGCCTGATTTTTCGAATTAATAGCTTAAATGAAAAGTAGTAAAGAATCAGCTTCCCCTTTTCTGAAGTCTAAGAATATTGCCTTTACTAAAGGGGACAATGCTTGACAGCACAGTGAAGAGGCAAGAAAGATAGTAAGTAATAAAAAGACCTCTCAAGTATGTGCCTTTACAAACAGGCACTTCCCAAAGCACAGAACTAAACAGATGCAGTCTAAAAGTAGCACAAGGCTCATTGATGAATAAAGGTCTGAGCTGTACCACCTTTCTAAGCATCAGGGCTGGATGCAACAGGACAATTAAAGGTGGTCTGGGCAAACCCACAGGAATCACAAGTAGCTGAAGGTTGCACTTGACAAGTGTGACCTGCAACTACCATCTAGAACTGAACATGATGAAAATAAAACCTGAGCCTTGCGCTCTCCCAGCTGCAACTCCAGGGAGGGAAAGGGAAACAATCAGGTGACACCATCAGCCCACACTGCTCCCTGGAAGCTCCTGAGCAGCTGCCACAGGGTGTTCCACATGTGCTTGGGCAGCAGCAGTGCCTACCTGAGTAACATGACAAGGTCTGCATCACTGGATAAACGCACCAGCCCAGGTGTTCCCTCTGTACGGATGAACTGGATCTTCTCCCTGTGTGAGCAAAAACAGGCTTTCAAAGCACCTTTTGCAAATAAGGCATCAATGTGTACCACAGCAACGAGTACAGAGTATATCAGAAATCTCTGGGTTATGGTTTTCTCTACTGTTTTTTTCCCTGCCACACCAAGCCCATGTGAGCAGTAAAATACTACAGCCAAAAAGTTAATTTGCTCTGAGGAAGGATGCTCCCATTGCCCTCATCTCTTGAATGCTCGTGTGCTCATGCTCTTGGAGGGTAGTCACCCAAAATGTAAAAAAAAAAAAAAAAAAAATCAATTCCTCAAACTCACACTCAAGTCCATGTCTCTGAATTCAAAGTAGGAGGCTGAACTCTTTAAAGAGTTCACTGTCTCTTCTGAATCTCTGTACAAACGCAAGCCATACATTACAATGCATACTTGTGATTTTAAATCCAGTGTTTTCATACCACACTGCATTTAAGATGCCTTCCAGTAAAAAAACCTGCAGTATTTCTCCCCTGTTCTTCATCTAAGCACATACCCTTTCTCCTAGACCCATTTTGGTGACTGTGGAATCTATGCATCCTAAATTCTGAGCATGGTAACACACATAATTTTAGGTTCTATACTGAATATAATTCCTTGAATTCTTATTACTTTTCTCTGCAGAGTCTTTCCCTGCATTCTGAAATACCAGTACATCCTTCATATTTTTTCTTTATCAGTATGAGAGATAAATTCTAATTTGGCTTTACACTTCTGGAGGAAAAGAAAACAAGAATCAAACCCATGTAGTAAAACCTAAACCTAGCCTCAAATCGAAAGGAGAAAACCCCCAAACAAACAGAAAAGACCTCTGTGTAAGAACAGCAGCATTAGCTCAGCTCACAGGTGTGTCTACCCCATGTCCTATTACCAACACTGACAAGAAGATCAAAAACACTCCATGCAATTGGCAGGGACATCTGGACACTTCCAGAGCCCACTTCATTTTACATTGGTGCCCAAATGACAAGGCTGGAGGAAATAAATGGTGGATTATAAAATATATCTCAGTGTTTGGTTGGCAGCAACACCAGAAACCAGAAGGGCATTTTCTGGGTTAACTAATATATGCAGCCTTCCAAATGATTGCAATGCATGACTTCTTGGGGTTACCAGTTACAGTTGTGATTTCAGTGATTTTTTTAAAATATATATGCCTTTTACCTTCCATAAAACTATAAATTATATTTAATGTATAACAGGTGCCTTTGCCTGAAGCCCTTTACATTATTTAGCAGCATCTCAGATTTATTTGCAGTAGCTTGGAAGAAGATTTAATCTTGGCAACATGCCTAACAAAGAAATGGGAAGTATAATGTTCTCACTCCACCATGAGACCTCTGAACAGCAATTTTCTACATGTAGTATACTTTCATTTAATATTTTAATAGACTCTCAACTTCTTATCTCTTCTTTCTCTAAGGTAATGAGAAATTATTTTAGACAGAAAATGTCAGAGATCTTTTCAAATTATCTTTGTCCTTTCCACTGGCCAAATACTGATTTTCCTCCTCGCCTATGTAATAATTGCAATAACATTAATAATAGGAATATTCAATATAATTATAATTTCATTTCAACTGCACCAAGGTCCTCAGAGGAAGAGATTACTGGCAGTTGTACTAATCGCTATTAAAAAAAAATACACAAAGAATTTATACTGAAGGATTTTAGTTAGGTCTTAATTTTTCAGGTGTTACAGCAATGTCCATGGAGTTGCTTAGTCTCTCGGTTGCTCTGTGTCAAATAGACATGGATTCCAATAATTTGCTAAGTCAGGGACTTAAAAAGGCTAACCAGGAAAAATAAAACTGGGATCTTTATAAAAATTTAAATCTTACTGAAGCATCAGTTCTAGCAGGATATAGGAGAAGTATAATGGAAAATAATTTACATTAATCAAATTGCTAACTTCAAATACTAAAATGAGAATGGAACCATTCAGCTTAAGAGAATGGCTTTTCTGACCAATCCCATTCAATGTAAAAAAAATTATGTTCATTAAAATCCTCAATCATTCTGCTGAGGAAAGTCAGTTAAGGCATATATCTTCAGTCTCCTTCCAAAGTAAATGTACAGAAGGACATATAATCTCAATCAAATTAGGAGGTACAGAAAATCCTCTGATATTTCATTTCTAATCTGAAACCCAACTTTTCTTGAAAAATCAAGTTTGTGGGAAATTATTCATCTGTAATCAGGAAGTAAGGTTCTTCTAGAAGCAGAATCGGGGAATACCAACAAGCCTTGTGAGCAATTTGAACTCTAATTTGTTAAAAAAACCCACAACACACATGAAGAAAATTGCACCGATTGCTATCAGACTGCAGGAAACCAAGCACCCTGGGAAAAAGAATATGAAGCAATGAAACTACAAGCAACCAGAAATTGTTTGTATGCTACTTCCCAGCAGATTTCAAACCAAGCCAGGTGGGAAAAACTTGCCTACAGTGATATGGGTACAAGTGGTTTGACATGCTGAGAACTGCAGATTTCTGCTGTATTTTCTAGAGAGCTTGTATTCTGCTAGTGTGTTGTTTCAGGTTTGGCAGCTAGGATTTCTTTAGGAGGTTAACCACGTCTTTAACACATCACAAACTTGTTATGCTACACATGGGGAAACTGCAAAATAGGGCAGCTTGCTGAATTTTGGGAACTTGCAGGACACAGAAGAAAAGGGATCACTAAGTAACACAGAACAGAAGAAAAATGAGTACCAGTGCTGGCTGCCATGCCAGCCAGTGTGGGCAGAACTCTGGAACACAGCACTGCACAGGAGAGACACTGCCAACAATCAAACCAAGTTTTTAAATGTAGTGTCCAAGGAAGAACAGATACATTCATTTCAGTTCTGGTCAATACTATCCAAGTTGCTGGTGTTTCCATTTCCAAGCCCAAAGATACAAGGGAGTTACAACAGCCACACAACAAAGATCATCCTTCCTCAGATCTTGTTGCACTGTGCAAAAATCTGTAGATGTACCATTTTGAAAATTTTGGAGAGACATAAAAAATTCTGATTGAGGTAAGATTATCTCCAGATGTCATGAGGCCAGGACAGCCTTTCTGTAAATGTGCTTTGCAAAGATAAGGACAAATCCAAATGCCATTCTGCCTCATGCTCCCAGCTGAATGAATGGGCACATTTGCTGTGCCATCCAGCTGTCTTGGCACATTAGGAAAACATCAGCAACTCTCTTATGTCAGTTGTTCCAAACATTTTCTTGTAGGTACCTTTATCTGATAATTAAACATTACCTCTGTTCTCTCCAACCTTGTCACAGTAGGCTGTTACACAGAAATATAGTGAAAAACTATTTCCCACAGCTTTATAAATATGTTTGAAGTCACCAGAAGTCTACATTCTGTTAAGTTCCACTGTTAATTAATGAAAGGAGCTAACCGTAATTAGCATTTTTACTGAAATGGGAATAGCAAACTTCACTAATTTTCTTACCTGAGTGAATGATTCCTGGTAAGATCTGGCTGGCGCTCTTGGAGAATTTCAAAGATATTGGGCTGCCGCAGAAATGCAACTATCTTGTCATTGTAAGCTGAAAGCATTCACAAAAATATCAAGCTGAAACAAGGAGATCCCAAAACAAAGGATGACATTCCTTTTGAGTCTCCAACAATAATGACACACTTCACCTTCACAGTTTTAAGTTTAGAAGTATTGGGATGATACTTCTGTATCAACCCAATAGTGTAAGGCTACCAATTCTATTGTCTTTTAAGGAACACATTTCTTATGATTATGAACCAGATCTCATTGTGACATATCCTTTCCAAACAGAATAACATAACAGAATTATGCTAACAGCTATAATTCTGTTAGCAATTTCTATAATATATTTCAGCACTCACACTCTTAGCTAAGGTCAAACCAGAAGAGTTATTGTTAGTACAAAATTGCAGGGACCTTGGTTTTCACTGCATCTATTCTCAAACATTAAGCAGCCATTGGAAACACCCCTATCAAATCCTCATTAATGGCTGAACCAGTGAAGTATGCACATCATGTCCATGGCAAGGGGGAGCATTTAAATGGGTAGAGGTTTTCAAGTAAACATGCCACAGTACAAAGAGCCAGTCAGAGTTAATCAGATTAATTTATCTTGATTTAACACAATGTGACAGCTGTTAGATTTAACAAGCTACATTCTGTACGTGGTGGCACAGAAGTCAGTAACTCTGTGTGTTTGTAACTGAGAACAGAAGTTAAGCTAATGGCTAATTCCAAGCTGATTAACACTTCCTGTAATCTTGCCAAAATAGATGCTTACAAGTTGTGGGAAAAAAAAAAGTTTAAAATCTCTGGGAATACATGGAGTCCAATTGGATCCAATCTGACTCCCTGGCTTCAGTTCATCCTGTGAGCACATGAGTATGTGAGCTAGAAAGGTAAAATACATCACTTATTTGGTTCTGCACACTTCTAGCTCTGAAAGTTCCAACTGAACAGTAGGGAAATGAAAATGGACAGAAGGATCATAACAAATGGCAACTTCCAGCCATCCCAAATAAATGGAAACCCCTGCAGTGCACACTGCCATGGCCCCTAAGTGATGGAGAACTCTGAGCAGAGGCTGGATGCTGACATACCCACTGGAACCACATCCTGGTACTGAGCTCTGCTGACTGTGTTAAATGTGCTGGATGGTCTTGGCAAAACAGGGGGTCCTGAATGGCGGGAGTCCTCTCCGACCTGAAAACATGCAAGCAACCACAGTGAGTGTCTCTGTGCCAGCACAAGCACTCAGGTACACAACAGTGAGAATTTATATGGCTTAGAACCAAGCACATGCATCAAGGCTTTGCTTGATCCCCAGTAACCACTGCAGCAGGAAGCAGCTGTGCTGCTAGGACAGGTACTAGCAAAACATTATTTAGCATATTGAACCTATAAATAGAAATAATCAAAACTAATACAAAATTTACTGTATTTTTAAACAGTCCCATTCTGAAAAGAGACCCAAAAATACAACAACTGGGATACCTTTTTGGATTTTGTAATTTAATTTTGTCTTTTGTAATTAGTGGACATCTTTATCTACATGAAACATGCTGGAAACCAAATTCTGCTCCTCCATTAGCACCTCTATTACTTCTGTGCATGAATGCAGTTTCCCTAAATTTGAAGTGGAAAGAAGTTTGTGGCTGAAGCCTCAAAGGAGAATAAAGAAGTGAGTTCACATTCAGGCATGGCAAACAAGTCCAAAATTGGTAAAAACATGGCTCCTAGAGTAATTCAGAAACACTGATCTGTTTTTCTTGTATTCACCTTCTGGACTTAAAAAATTGCACGTGAAGAATTTTTAGGGTAGAACCACAATATAAAATTGTTCTTAGAGGCATTTGTCATGTTAGGGCAACTGCTGGGGCTGCCCTAACATCTGTGATTAACTGCATCATGAGGTTTCAGATGTTTCTCAGTATTCAGTATTTTATCTCTATAAAACATTTGGTCAACCTCTTTTTCATGCTGCTGGACCTCTTTGTTTACTTCTCCATTTATCTGCCTAAATGTAATGGTTAGCATTTGAACTGTACTCCCAAGCTTCAAAGATCTATAAAACATCTAACTGCAAAAGATCAAATAATTATAAAAAGTTGCTTTTGAATCCAATCTCTGAAATCACAAAGCAGCAAAAGTCCCAAGATATCTCCCAAGACCTTTTTGCTCTCTCATAATATTCTTTCAGAAAAATGTCGAATTATTTCCTGTTAGGCAATGTGCTGGAAAAGGAATGCCATTATTATTAGCTCCAGCTTCACACTGTAGTTCAGCTTTAGCTAAAAAGGCATTCCTTACACTGGTTCATGTTTGCTTTAGAGCATCTCTGTAAAAATTGGGTTACTGGCTTCAAAACATCAAAGTTCATGGCAAGTTAAAGCCAACGAAAGTATTTTGATTTTTTTTTCATTAAATACTCATCTTTTGCAATAATGTACAGTTCCTTTATGCAACAGTTTAAGACAGGGAAAAAATGCAAATATGCAATATGCAATACATAAGCCCTAAAGTGCAGAGGAAAAACTGGTGTTCAGGTTCATACATATGTAAAAAGAACATCATTCCATCATTAATACTAGAATGGTAATACTGTATGGAATTGCTATGCTTAAGATTCCTATCTGGAATTATACCTGGAATTCATTCAAGTAACAATTGTAACAATATCAAGGAAACACTTCTAAAATTGCATATAGAAACATGGTTAAAGAATTTCATGTATCTAGATGGAGTGACAAATTTTGACAGGCAAGCAGTACCATGTGTATGAAATACATATGATCATTTCTTGTTGGATAAACTATACTTGTTTTGCAGCAACTTCAGGAACATGGTTGGGACAAATACCTGTTTTAAGTGCAGAGCTACTGGATGCTGCTTAAAGAGTGATAATTTGGGTAGATACTGGGTAAAATCAAGGCAAAAAATTCTGCTGTGCTACAAATCAATCAAACAGAAATACTTGCTTTACCCCATTCAAGATCTAAATAGCTATATGAAGGTATACAGCTTCTTGCCTTATACACAAAATCACCAAACTGATGGAAAATGCTATTTAAAATCATTTGCAAAATATTCCTGACACTGGAGAGGAGCTGACTAAACCATGTTCACACAAGATGTGACAAGATATGCAGCCGGTGCTGTGGCACTCACTGCAGCTCAGTGGAAGCCCTGTTAGAGAAGTGGCAGACAAGATTCATGTTTGCTCTGAAACAGAGGCCTGGCAGACCTTCATCTGCCACAAGACTGAGCTAAGAAAAGGATAAATCAGATAATTTCTCTTGCTGTTCTGAATTGTACTATGTTTAATTGCTGGCATGGAATAGCCCTCTCCTAAAATGACAACCTACAGCCAACAGTATGGAAGTTTTTAAATAAAGTACAACTGAAGTCCAAGTCACTGCACATACACAAGGTTACAAGCAGAAAGAAGTGACAACAACACTTTGGGGACTGCCAGTGAAAATGGTGCATGACAACATAACAACAAAATAGTGTTTTCCATGTACTTCTGATCAGAAAAGTAGAGATTAAATGTAGATTCAAAGGCATATAGCAGTCTGATACAGGCTGTATGTGGTATGATTTTTTTACACTTCATGGGGCAGCTGCAGAACTAGATGTACAGTCACACATGCATCTTTTCCCCCCTGTTATTTTGCAGTTATGTATGAACACACTTGGCAGACAACACGCTAGACAATGCACATTTTGTCAGTGAAAGACTGGATACAGGAACCAGTAATCTGTAATCAGATGCTCTCCTGCGGTTAAGTGGGGTTACTGCGAATTCAAAATAAGAAAAACTGACGTTTGACATTTTTCCTCTGAACTCCTACATGTTAAAAGCAACAACAGCTAGTAGAAAAAACAGTGAATCCTTACAGATGACTGGTGCACTGTTATGGAAGGATCACGCACACGGAACGCCGTGAAAGGGGATGGAGGAGGCCCAGGCCGCACTCACCTCCCCAGCGCTGTGGCTGCGCTGCCGGGTCAGGTGCTGCCGATGGACCAGGGCGCTGGTGGGCCGGCTGCTCTGCAGGGGCAGCCGCGGGTCGATGAACGTCGTGGTGCGCGAGTTGTGGTCCACAAAGAAAGCCTGCAAAGGACACACGAGACAGAACTCATCAACACTGGTTTCATTCATTATGTCTGAGGTTAACGTCTGTTGGGGATCCGGGTTTCATTCCATCAGGTGGGGCTGTGGAAAATCTGTTACTGTGGCTTGCGTTTCCCTTCTGCAAAAGGAGGACAACACCTTTCCATCCCACCCAAAGGGATGAACTGTTTAATGCCTTACATTGTTCCTGTCTCTAAAGTCCTTTGAAATTCTCATCTGACAAGCATCAGAAGTGGGAAGCTTTATTATGACTGTCAAGAAGAGAAGACTTGAATATTTCATAAAAGTAATCCTGGTGTATTCTCCTTTTCATTCCCATATAAGCAGCTAAAAAGGCATAATTAAGTAGCAAACCCATTACCTTTTGTGAAGTATTTACCATATAATTATGAACACAATTGGCTGTATGTATGTCAAGTGTATGCTTGCATCCAGTGATGAACTATGATTACAGACCAAAAGGGATTTTTGCCGTATTTCTGCTACAATTATTCTAAGTTCATTGACCTTTTTTTAAAAATCAAAACAAAATGCAAAAAAAAACAAACCCTAAAGCACTTCCAGAACAAAAAAAAAGACCTCTGAAAGTCAAAAAGAAAGGTCGATGGCAACAAAAAAAATTAAATCAGGCAATTGATGAGAACAACCACATACTGGCCAGTCAACCATTTGCTGAAAACAAGGTCACAGGGACATGCATCCTGGGAAATTAAAGCCTTCTACAGTTCTACCCAATTTGAACCAAAAAGGTCTCTAAGCCCTGAAATTTATACTTTTTGTAGCACCAGTGTTGCACTTGGAAACCAGCACTGCTCTATTTCAACACACTCTGTGTTTTCTGTCACAATACTGGAAACATGTGGAAGTGGCAAAAAAACACCTCAGTTTTGAGCAGGAGAATTACAGGAAAGTGACATCTGGCTCGAGGAATCAAAAAATCTGGACCAGCAGAGTGTTGGTCAGGGACTGCAGGAGCCATTTCTGTGTTTGGCTACCAGTGAGGTACTTCAACCACAATTCCACAAACAAATTATTCCTGTGGTGTCAGCAAAAGCAACATTCTCATCTTTCCCTCTCCTGACCACTTGTTTCATCCCCTGTGTGCCCTTCCTGCCTTGTGCTGGCACAAGTGTTTGTGTAGCCATGCAGTGAACCCATCAGGGGCTCTGGTCCAGGCTAAATTTACTCTCCTTTTGTCCCTCTCCCTGCTGGCTCCTCTAACCTTGGTCAGCTCACCAGGGATGAGAGAGGAGAGGAGAGGGAGAGGGAGAGGGAGAGGGAGAGGGAGAGGGAGAGGGAGAGGGAGAGGGAGAGGGAGAGGGAGAGGGAGAGGGAGAACCACTTTTCTGGCAGCAACACCAGCTTCTAGTATTCATGGAATCATTGTTTCAGATTGGGAAAGCCAGACCAGAGCAAATGCAATTCTTCTGACTGCGGTGAAGGTAGGCAGACAAACCAGTGGGTCATGCTACACAGCAAGTAAATGCCATTATGGACTGCAGTGGGAGAAAATGTTCATACTTCCATTTCCCAAGGAAGGAGAAGCATATGGAGAGACACCACAGTTGCAGAACCCTAAAAGTGTTCCAGAAAAGAGCATCAAGCCTCCTATAGCCCCAACAGCAATCACCTGTACCTGTAGCTTATGCCTACAAGGAAGGAATCCCATCAACCTGAGCAGTAAGAACCCTGTTCTGACCATCTGACACAGTCACAGATAAGCAAGTGAAACTGTTTCACCATTCAAACACTGTAAAGTGTTTTGTTAAAGTGTCAATAAATGAAATTTTAATTGCTACATCTGAGCCTGATGTATACCTTGCAAACAATGATGCCACCCTGCAGTGCAGGTATACAGATTAGAGAATACAAAACCAGTGAGAAAGAACGAAAACCATAATGAAATTTATATTTGGGGCCTGGCAGATGACTGGAAGAGACTGCTGGAACACAGCCAGTCTTTCTGAAATTTTTTCTCCTGATTGGTAAAGATCTACCTACTTTACTAGCACGTGGTTGGTTTGGGGTATTAAGCACTTCTATCTGTTTTATCTAGCCTGTGTACATTTATAAGATGTAATGCACCTTCAGCAAAACCCAGGTTGATTTCATGAAGTCAACACCATACTGTAAATCACTTATTAAAAAATCCTGATTCAATAAAGGAGGTAGTACCCCTAGAGCTGCACCACTCAGTTCTGAGCTAATGCAGCACTCTAGTATTGCATGCAGTGTTCCACAGCATTCTATTTAAATAACTCAGTTTAGACATGAAGATAAAGAAAATCATATCTTATTAAACATGTATGGTTGCAGGCCAGCTCATAGTAGCCTACTTTAAAACAAAGCATAAATTAGCACTTTGAAGCTTTGGTGAAGATATCCATTGGAGCTTCAATGCTTTGGGCTAATCTGGACACTGGCACACAGCTCAAAATACACTGTGGTTCACAATCTCCTTTCAAAAAAATTCCTCTCATAACTCCTGCCTAGCTATAATCCATAAATCTACAATGCTTGGAGAGACTGACATAAAATAGGTAGTGCCAAAACTATATTTAGCCCATTAAACATGAATAGTTGCCCTAGTTATTCTTCCAGTTAATATCTGTGAAGCTTGCTAAAATACCTTTTCTTTCCATTGAAGACTTCAGTAATCAATTACTATGATTTCTTTAATTGTAGAGAGAAAAACCAAAAACGTGCTCTAATAAACTCCTATGTATTTGTACATCTTGCAGAGATCTAATTAAAAAGCACAAAGACTTGCATCTGAATAAATATGGACATGTGCTCACACACACTGCACAAATGCATTATCTGTACCATGTCTGTGTGTATGCACATGGGCACTGCAGGGCACAACCTCAAAGCTCAGCTCAGGGGCCTATTAAGCCTGTATAATGCTTCCTGCTGCCACATTTTCCAACAGCTTTCTGCCTCCCTGTGGTCAGTGACTGACGAAGGACCATCTGTAATGCCCATTAGAAACTACACTGTAGTCACACCAGATTTTTATGGTATTATCTTCTGCAGGGGCTACACAGAGGAGCCAAAGAGGAGCTGGGCTTTGCTGTGCAGCTCTGGGGGGAGTTCAGAGGGGGGCAGTTCCCAGCTGACCTTGGAAAACAGCCCACAAAGAGCACAGGCACACACTACCACGGGGGAATGAAAACACCACTATTCAGCACTGCACCAGGGCCAGAACCATCACGGTGCCTCGTGAGCAAGAGCACCAAGCTCTCACTGATATACTTGAAAAAATAAAGGAAAATCTCAGCAGGGAAGAGTACTTAAGGAAAGGAAACATAATTATTTATTGTGTTATGGCTAAGTTCTACTCCTTTCTCTTTAGGTTTATGCTTTAATAAAGGCAGGTCCAGCTTCAGTTTGGTCTCCCCAAGCACTGGTCTTGCCATGTGCTGGCCATGGTCTCTCGAGTGCTAAACAGGCACTTGTGACACTGACAATTCAATATGATGAAAATGAGCAATACTGAGACTAATTCAAAGTGAAGAAATCCCAGTAAGAATTTATTCAGTGCTTCCTCTTCTTGATTAATATTGTGGTAACATTGTTGTTACCAAATGCCAACCCAGAAATGCAAAGGTCTAATTCTCTCTATGGAGCACATATTAAAGAAAATTGAAAATTGCTCCATTCTTCAGGAGAAAACTGGCCTCTGAAGAACTTAACAGAACAAAAATTACTTAAAACATAAAACAGTGAGGCAAAGAACAATGTTTGTAGAATTTCACATTCCTAATTGTGTGTCTAATGAAAAAATAAAGTGCTTTTCAGAGATAAAAAATCTAGGAAACAACCCTCAGGTATTTTTACCCATTAGTTTAGAATTGTCTTATCTTTCCAAGCATCAAGATCATTATTTATATGGACTCTCACAGCTAACCACATTGAGAATGATGAATGTAAGAACCAAGAAGCTAAATATGCCAATAATCCTAATAAACTGATAAGCCTTATCACTTCCTCACATGCTAATTACAGCGTATTTTTAATCCTCCCGTTTTCTACACAAAATACAACATTCCAGATACTGAGGATGCACTAGCTTAAAGTTACATTAAAACTTACATTACAACTGTAAAAGCAATATCAAAATATTTTTTTAGGAAATTGAAAATTGATACCTGTTTAAAAAAATCATTGAAATTTATAAGTATTTAAGATCTCTAATACCTCTTAAGGAAACCTACTCCCTTACCATCTATTTCCTTCTAATCAAAACACAAGCACCAGAGTGATCCTCCTGGGAGCTCTCCCAGACCATCCTTTTTATTCCAGTCCATCCATCTGATCTCAGAAACTGATGAACACAAGGCCCTCTCAGCCCTGTGCAGTTACCTTGCCCTGATGGTCGTGTTTCATCTCCCAGCCTCTGGGCAGCTCCAGCTGTTTGTTGGCAAACATGTTGAGGAAGCCCACCAGATCGCGGTTGTGCTGGTAGCGCTCGAAGTGGTGGGTGTCGCGCCGGACTTTGGTGATCATGTGCTTCAGACACGTGTTGTTTGTAAACATGCGGTAGGCACTCTGGAAAACACAAACAGCACGGGCTCTTCAAAGGGGAAACTGCTCTGGCCACCAAAGACAGCCCTGTTCACTGTAAGGGGGCCTGCAGAAGGAAAGTTACTCCTCCAATTGCTTCTCCTTACACTCTAAATCCCATTACACAAAGAAACACCGGGGGGAACCTATGCAAAAGAAGCACTGAAGAACATACAAACAAAGAAAATATACATATTAATATGGTTTTTTGTTCAGTGTGACCTCTAAAATACTTTGCTATTAACAAGGCAATCTTGGGGAAACAAATATTGCCATTAAGCAGCAAGGTCTTTCCCAGAATTGTGTCTCACCCTGTGCAAAGCACAGTAAGAAAGCTATTGCTTCCGTAAACAAATAATTTTCTATCATAAAAACGATGAAGAATCAAATGGAAAATAAAAATTGCTATCATGCAGAGCTATGATGGCCCTGATAGCCCAATAATTTCAGGGGATAATGATGAGTGAATCTAGCCTCCCTATGTATTACCAATATCTTATCATCAAACACTGAGCAGTGTTTTTGTACACAAAACAACTGCATTTATTAAAGCCTTTGAGCTGTAGCCACCATACTCACAGGGTTAGAATGCAGCACTGTAAAGAACTCTGGGCTGATAAGGAATTTCACAGGGGGAGACTGGAGCAATAACGTAAGTCTGGATCTGGAGGTAGAGTGAGGCAGCACATTCTCTCTTCGAAAATCTAAGAACAAAGTAAATGTCAAAGATTTCCAGCAGTTATTACCAAAGCATCCCTGCAAACAATTATATTGATGTGAATAACACAAGCAAGGAAAGCATTAAGTAGACAACTATTTCAGATTTTCTGAGGATTATCCACATAAATGTACCCAAATTTCTTCTAAACTAACACTGAAGTTTCTGAAAATATTACAATCTTAGTTTAGTAACATTTACCTGTTGTTTCTGTAAACATCCATTAAAAAAAATTTATGTTCCATTATTTGGGTTACCAAGTTTGTGCTTCTATATGAGATGCAATGAAGTCCCCTGGGCATGTCTGCACTGCTATACTGTAGCTGTATGCAGGTAAGTTATTTTTTAAAAGCTAACTAATGGATACAAAAGTCATTGTACAATTATAAATATTTCATTCCTTCTTAAAAAACAAACAATAAATCTGCCATTACCACAGTCCCAGTCTTGATACAGTATTGAAACAGCTTATGTAAGTAAGAAGCAGGTTGCCAAGGAAGTACCTTTCAAGTTTCAACTTCCAATAAACATTTGTGTCTTCTCCTAGCAACTACAGAAGTGCCCTGATTTTTCTTCAGTACCAGGAAGGAAGTGAAAAAATATTGAGTGTTGTTTGCTACAATGTGAACACTGTTGCCCCCTAATCTCTTTGAAGACATTTGGAAGTGTATTTTTAATGTAAATGAACAACTGCAAGTCCAGATCTGGTCTTCAGTGATACTACACTAAAATGTGTGCTGCCATCTACATTTCAATTTCTTTTCTTTTTACATGTTGCAATATGTGCACTCTTCTCCATCAAATGAATATTAATCATGTAGACCATAGCTATCATAAATATAAAAGATCATAACACACAAGCAGAGCAAGGAGAAAGGTAGTGAATGAGACTCAAAAGTGAGGGAAAAGTAAGAAGAAATAACAAAAGAAAAGGAAAATAACAAAAGTAAGATTCTAAGTAAAGGAAATGGAGAAAATAAAATAAACACATTAAAGGAACTCAGGAAGTGTGAGGGAAACTGGCAAAATAAATAAACAAGAGGGGTTTTAGAAACACTACTTAAACAATAGACCTCAAGCTGTCCCACATGGAGCACATCACGAACAGGGCAAAGGCAGAGTGGCACAAAGGCTCCTGAAGCTGTGCCTGAATACTTGGGCTGGGAGTGTCTTGCAGACACTCACTGAAGTTTTATGTGAACTCTGTACTGGTACAAAACTTGGGTGTACACCAGGCAACTCTCACACCCTGGAAGATGCTGTGACATGCAGCAGGTAATTCCTCTGTCATCATCTGGTCAATCTGGAAACCAGAATGGGCCACCAGGTGGGTTTTTATTGCAGTTTGAGGCTTATGAATTTGGTTTATGAGAAGTTTATTCAGCTGAATTTGCTGGTTAGGGTTTGGCCTGAATTTGCTTAACTTGTGTACAGCACTAACCATCTGGTTGTACATGCACAAAGCTAGAAAAGGAAACAGCTACAGCAGAAGTGCACAAATAATAAAAAGGAACACTTGGGTAAATCTCAAGTTTTACAATGACTTGAAATTCAAAAAAGGGTGACACTGCTTGCTTTTCAGATTAATTTAGGAGAGACTTTTAAAAGAGTACACCAAGAGCATCTAGAGACCAAATCAAAGCACAGGACACCACAGAGCTGTGCAAGGGACTGGATGGGTAAAAAACTTTATCAACATGTTAGTAAATTTTTAGTAGGAAGATGACAAAGGAGAGAACTGCTTAGTGAAAAGAAAAAAAGTTTAGAACCCTAAACAAAAGGTATTTCTTCCTATCTTCATTCCAAAGGTTAACACTGGACAGACTATCAGAAGAATGAAAAAATGGAGGTGAGAGAGAGCAGCTTAAAGATCATGGTGCAAATTCAAGGTTTTCAAAGCCTTTAGGTCTGGTGGCATGCACACCAACAGTTAGGAAATAAGGTGGAGTAATCACTGAGACACTGGTGGCTCTTTCAGAGGTCTGAAGGAGTTCTCAGAAGGAATGGGATAATGCTGTTAGAGTCCACCAAGATGTTTTACTAAGATCTCTCTGGGTCTGGTCCTACTCATTATTTCTACTAATGACTGGGTAGGGAAGAAAAAACTTGTTTCAATTAGGAGATTCTACAGTACTTGGACAGCAGAATGGACAAGATTCAAAACCACACGGCCACATTAGAAAAGTACACAGATCTGTTTGCAGGTAGGGATAATCAACTCACAAAGACCAATGAAAACAGACATTTCTGCCAAAGTTCTGCACACAAGGCTCAGGACTTGATTTTAGCAGATCAAAGACTAAACACTGGTTAGTGTCAAATCATTAAAAAGAAAATAAACAAACAAAAACCAAGCCAAAACAAACAAAACCTTCTGCAGTAATGTACAAGGAGTGTTTTATGTAAGACACTTCCACAATCTCTTCAGTACAGCAGAGTCATAGCTTTATTTGATTTTCTGAAATATTCCTCAGAAGCTGAAGACCAACTCAAGACAATCCTGAGCTGGCCAAAAAACTAATTAGAGACCTAAACCCAGAAGTCACAAGGAAAGACTAGGAAGCAATGGATTTAAGGGTATGTTATAAGAAGAATAAAGAGTAGACTGTCTAAAAAAGTTAAAGAATGTCCCTCGAGTGGAGAATATAAGAACTCATGAGACAGCATTTGGCAAGCATGGCCTAGGAACAGCTCATCCAATTTATCTAGAGATGTAGCCAATGACTGTCTGAAGCCCTTTCTAGTTCTACATTCTACTATTTCAAACTGCAATAGCAGAGTCAAAATATTTGTAAGCCAGATCACGCAATTTTATATTTTTTTCACTGCAAGTGTCCTGCTCTCTAAACCAGTCTAGTACTGACAGAGAAGTGCTCTGAATCTCACAATCTTCTCTTCAGCATATTGAGCAGGTTGAGTCATAACCTTCAAAACTAGACAGAATTGAAAACAAATGGCTTCATTTTCACACAGACTTTCAGCAGAAGAAGTTAGGGTTCGCCTTAAGTACTCTCATTAAATCATCTGTGAGATAAGTGCTCCCTTCTTTGGAGAAGGGGTAAAAAATTATTATTTTTTTTTTTAACCTGAATTAGAATGGTGAAATTCAGCTTCCTCTGCAGCTCCATCCACGGCATTTGTGTGCTCTTCAGGCCTGTCATTTGTCATTGTTCTTCGGATACTCTGGTACCTAGGGTTGGAAAACTAGACTTTACATATAGTATATGGTAACTATGATCCAATTTTGGCTCCGAGGGACCCTGCCCATATTTTCTGCCATATAGGTTAATACATACTGACCTCTGATTTCTGCATTAATAGCCTTTTGAATTTCTGACAACCATCATCAGATGTATTATTTTTGGTCACATAGCTTAAGATCACAGGTGGAACACAAAAGCCCTGGAAGCTCACATGCAAACTAAAAGCAACAGCCCCACAAAAACAACCACCTCAGGCCAGCAGTGGGAGCAGCTGTGGCCTTGTCTCCATGCTCAGCCTTGCAATGGTGAGTGCAGCTGTGCAGGCACACAAAGTTCACAAGCACCAAGGGGGACTCTTACCGGCGATTGAGCTGCTCCATCTGCTGTATGGAGTTGGATCTCTGCAGGATCTGTGGGGCTGGGGGGGCTGTGGGGCGCTGCCATGTTGTTGTCCTGTTCACGTGGTCCACGTAAAAAATCCGCCCGTGGCTGTCAATTCGAGCCTCCCAGTCTAAGGAGCAATAACATACTGTAAACTATGGAGGGCTTGGGACTTATTTGTTGATTTGTTTGAGCTCTGTCACTTTTATAACCCCACCTATTGTCTCTATAATAACTTCTACTACAACGTAGACATATGCATATGTATATAAAAAACCACACATCTATACAGAAACAGACATGCCCGATTCTTAGACACCTGCAGCTACAGAAAACGTGCAAACCATTTAGTATATCAGTAGAAAAACAGTCTTTTTCTGAGAGAGAGCTCAGCAGGCATCTAGATGAGACTGTCTATAGTGCAAGTCTAAGTGAAAGTAGTATCTGCTGACAAAATAAAAAACCTCAAGTTTTTAAACCAGAGTTTGTAAACAAAATATTCCAGGAAGAACAGAATTGTTCACCGGAAAAAAAAAACCAAACCAAAATCCCTTAAACAGTTCACATCTGTGAATTCATTATCCTGCTTAATTGTCAAGCCCTAAACCACTGCATAGTAAGTTGGGATTTTTCTTGTCATGTTTATGCCCAATTCTGACACTGTCACCATTCCTGTAACATGCTCTTGCAGAAGAAAACCATTTTTGCCTGCACTTAATTTAAAATACGCAAGTTTAAACACTTGGACAATGGCTTCCAAAGTAAAACATCTCTATCACTGTTGTGATGGACAAGGCTGTCTTCTGCTGTGTTCCTAAATGAGGCTATATTCCATCAAATCACTGCTAGTCAAATGTGTTACAAACAGCTTGCTGAATTGTCATTCATCAATGTTTCATGGTCAAGCTTTATTAATTTTTTCCCCAGAAGTGTACGAACTGGAGCACATTGTTGCACATTAGAGGCAGAAATAAAAGATCAGTATTTAAATTCTTTCTCTTGTTCTTTAATTTGACCTAACACAAGACTGAAAGAATGACACATATTTTTCGTTGTTACTTTCAAATGTTGATGAAACAACAAATTGAATATAATCCAAATTAAAAAGAAATTACAGTTTACAGCTCAAAATCCGATTCTTAATATTTTCCTTAATTTTTCAACATTAAAATATGAAACCTGTCACACATCTGAAAGCAGAGCTTTAGAGAAAACAAACTGAATTTGGGCAATGACTAGTAGACTTTTGTATTAGCAAATTACTTATTTACACAGAGACTGTATTGGGCTTTGACTGTAAAGAAGTGATGCATACATGCATGCCTACATGCAAAAACCCAGTAAATGGCAGAAATGTTTAAATACTACACAATCAAAGCTTTTTCCACAAACATTTCAGCAGTTTTTCCAGTAAGTTATTGTAGTGCATAGTTTTCTTCTGAAACCACAGAACTGGACCAGCTATTTCTGTGCAATTCTGAAATATCTGTCTCCCAGACACAGGTTTGTAAAATGTAGAACTGGTATAATAGGGTGGCAGTTTATTAACTTGAAGATCTGCACACAGGATTAATCTGATTATAACAGAACCAGCAGGCTGCAAAGTCATATCATCCTCCTGGCTTTGCACACACAGTTCTATCTGTGTTTTGCTATCAGGCTCCTTCCAGTTACTTGCTCCAATTACAAAGCAAACAGTCCCATACCATACTGGGAAATAGGGATCTGTTCATTTTACACTAAGTATCTTAATTCCTGACTCCTTTAAAGTAACAGAGCTTTGCCACAGACTTCAGTGGGTCTGAATTTCCTTTTTTTTTTTCATATTTGGTTTAAAGCTATGTTTGCCTATCAGCTGTATAGCCTTTTTTTTGGGGGGGGGGAATTCCTTTCTTTGAATACATAATACTGAATAGATTTTCACTTCTCAAAGTTTAGGCACATGAATAAGTTCAATAATTGAGAGCAATGTATTTTTCATATGCATTAGAGAAATTACAATTCATTTGTTCATTAAGGCTCATCTAATTGTTGCTTAATGTCCAGGTTTATTTTAATATAAAATCTTCACTCTGCCTCAAAAAATGCATGGAAACATAGACACCTGCAAGTTAATCTGCAGATATGAAAGGTGTTGTATATTCCTTTGTAAATCATTACCACACAAGCAGTATTTTGAGATTTCAGAGTGTTTGACAGCTCACAGTCCCTCACAGGCACCATCACCTCATCTCCCTGCCCCTGTGCAGTGCACACAGGAAAGGCAGCAGTGTCTCTGCAAGAGTGACGCTCAGCAAGTCTGTGTGCCCAGGTGTAATTATCCCAGCAACAACACCGGACCCTACCATCACCACTCCTCACTTCCAACTCCTCAGCTGTTCATTCTCAGTTCTCACATTCAAAAAGGAAACGTAATGAACTCTCAGTAATGAGCCACAGGCAGCTTATGCCCCAGTTAAAGGATGGAGAAGCTCACTTGGTGGCAGAGCCTCGTCCACTCTCTGGTACCGGCTAACGTCCTGACGCACCGAAGGCAGGGACCTCAAGGGCTGGTGGCCATTGGCTGGAGAACCTGGAACCAAAACACAGACACATTTCTTTTTTCAGTCAATGTGAGGAAGCCCTAGAGTTACCTCTAAACTGAGCAAGCAGTGTTAAAGCTTCTGCAGGACTATGGTATTTCAGGATATATCTAACAGTCGTCTTTTCTAGGGGTCAAAATAAATTATGCTGACAGCTCTAGGCAAGTGATTCCTCTGGGATGTCCTGGTCCTGGAAACATCACCTCTGGGATGTGCTGCATCCATCTGTGAGCAGCCAAAGTCAGGGCATGGAAACAACCTGTGCCTGAGCCATATCCCAGGACAAAGCTCCACCTGGCCCCAGAAACCTTAAGAGTGGGAGGTGGAGCTGTCCACTGTCCTTCCTTGCTGCAGCCAAACTGATCTGCAAAACGTGATGCAACATGACACCTAATAAAGAGCATCCCAAATGTCTAGAAAATGCTGTAAAATATTGACAGTATTTGAAATTAACACCAAAATTATTATTTCCAGTCAACAACATTTTTATGAAGGGAGGAATTTTTTGCTTATATATAGCTCTTGGTATGCTATGAAAAAGATGCATTTGGAAACCCACTTGATTGGATATACTTCAGTCCCTGAAGAAACTGAACAGATTCCATAATTATTAAAGTTGCTTGGAAACAATTCATTAGGGACGCATTTCTACTTTCAGCGATTTTAGTGAGACAGAAAATTCTCAACTGTTAAAATAATTTAAAAATCAATAAGAGTTTTACAGTGTTAACTTAGGTAACACATTTCTCTCCTCCCAAGGTTCCCGTGCGCTAGGATCCATCTGTACAGAGAAGGAACTGGGAAAAAGAAAATAAAGAGCCTGAAGTTGACAAAATATGATTATTTTTCCTTTCCCCTTTCTTTTGATTACCTTTATGTTTTAATGCTAATATAAAACATCCAAAAGAAAAGAGCGCAATATAAATTCTATTTTGCATTTCATACTTTTGGGGGGAGTTTTGTCCCTAATTACCATATTCATTAGTGAGCAGGGTAATATTGTGGAATTCTTTCCTCCTCCTCATGAATTAAAATACATCCAATTTTAAAGTAAACAGATTTTGGATATTTCAGGTTTGGATTTTTCATTAAATCAAAAACCTCCAAAAGTGTCTTGAAGAAAGAAATAAATTCAAAGGAACAAAAAAAAAAAATCTTGAAAGATAGAAAATTGAGAATTTAAGGATCTTGTTTTCAGGTGCAGTAAGGTCACTCCAGAAAGTGCCTCCTGCAGTTGTTACCTCCAGTAGCTCCTTCAAGCTGCGCTGTGGCACCCTCACAAGCTGCCTGCGCTCCCTCAATTTCTTCATCCTGAGACTGGCTCTGGGCAGCTGCTGCCTGCAGGCTTCTTCTTCTTTGCCAGATTTCTTCTGCTTCCTCTTGGTCCTGCAGTTCACCTGCCTCAGCCTCCTGCGCCTCCTCCTGAGGTAACTGCACCGCAGGCAGAGAACCAGCAGCGCTCGCAGGCTCCTGCGCTTCGGCACCCGGCTCCGATGCAGCTGCCTCGGGGGCACAGGCTCCCTCCTCCTCCTCCTCCTGGGGGGAGAAGGCCGGGGTCTCGGGAAACCTGGCGCTCTCGCAGGAGGAGCAGCGCATCTCCACGGAGGAGCGCCGCACGGTCGCGCTCTCGTTGCAGGAGCTGTCGGCGCCCTCGGCGTCGCTCTCCCCCTCGGGCCGGGTGCTGGCCTCGCTGACGCTCTCGGTGCGAGCGGGGTCGCTCTGCTCCGTTTCCGATGACAGCTGAGAAGGCTCCGAGCCTTGGTCAATGGACTCCGTCTCGCTGACGCCCCTTCTGCTCCCACCTGCGGCCTCAGCAGCTCCCGGGTCCGCGCTGCCGGGAGGCTGCTCTGCCTCCGCAGGGGCAGGGGACTCGCTGCCAGCCTGCTCCGCTGCGGCCTCCGCCTGAGAGCCCTGCAGGGTCTCGCCTCCTTCCTCTGGAGGTGGAAGCTCTGGGAGAGACTCTTGCTGGTCATCAACTGATGGCAAAGGAGCATCAGAGGCTGAAACCCTTTCACTCTCTGCAGGCCCCGGCATTACCTGATCTGATGAGGAACTTACTTCATTTCTTTCAACGTTTCTGGTAGCACCATTAAGCATTACTAAACCACCATCATCTTCCAAAGAAGATGGAAAACCCAGGTCTTGATGCAGCTCGTGCTCCTCTTCATCTGAGTCAATGTGAAGCATAGCATTAAGTCTTGTGTCAGTAGGGAAGCTACTCCTCAGTTTTGGGGAAGCTCCTCGTGGACGGTCACCACAGGCAGATGTCCCTGGCCTGGGATGGTTATTGTGTTCTATTGCATCGAGATAGTCATTTAGTGAGTCCTGGCGGCCTCTGGGAGGGGATGATCTTGAACCACCAGAGGTCAGCTCATCCTGGTCTGTCTCCAGAGTCCTACTAGTCCTTAAAGAATGTCTCAGGATTGTGTCTCCAGAAGATTCCTCAAAGACGGGGCCGTTGGAACACACCGTGGATGTATCGTGATGTCCTGCTGGCATGTCCTCATCATCAGAGGGGCTCCCCAAGTCTCCATTTACAGAGTTGGTTCCTAGCAAAGTCCCAACTGTTTCTGGTGAAGCATCTGCAGAGACAGAAAGACTGAAGGTGAAACACAAGCAAGAACTTTCATTCTACTTAAATTATGTAACAATACACATCCTTGAAGATGCTTGCTAACTTCAATCAGAAAACCAAGGGAAGAAACTTCAGTCAAAGTAACAGAGGCATCTACACTGTTGGAACAGCAGTTACAGAATTTTCTCAGTATAAGTCTGTATACTGTTTTGTAGGATATAGAAAAATTAAGAGGTGTATAGTATGACTTTAAAGATTCCCATTTTCCTTTCAAAAGACAGAGCACTGCCAAGCATACAATGAGAATCACAAGCAGATTCGTTTAGAATCTACCCAAGAAAATCAAAAACAATATGCTAAGTGTTGCTGGTTCTTGAACCGCCATGTCCAAGGCAGTACGTGCCATATCTAAATTTTTAATCCCAACAGAAAAAATCTGTAGTAGGGGGACCATACACAAATGAGAAAGTATATTATGTCTTCAACAACAGAAAAGCACAGACACAGAAATACAGAGAAACTCCTTCCATACAACTGTCTGGAGATCCAGATCATTGACAAATTCTCACCTTCGTGAACAGAAGACGTGATTTCCACTTTGAATTGGAGATACCCACTAACATGATCAGCAGGGAGCCTTCTGCCAAGATTATAGCTGACAACCTGGTCTCTGCAAAATCAAAAATACTGGGTTTTTAAAATTTTTGCTGGCTACATGTTTTCAGTATTTAATTCCTATTATGGTATTAAAATCGGCCACATACTCCAGTTTGCATGGAAAAGAACAAACACTAACAATGGTGTAAAATACCTTTTGTTAACAGATAAAGCAGCCTAAAAAACTATGTTTGATCAATTCCAAATACAGATTGTGCCCCACCAATTCTTATAGATCCCAAAATATCTTAAGTTCTAAAGAAATCAAATTGCAAAGGTCCCTCTCTAGGCTAACCTCCTCCTATCCCAAACGCAGTGTATAATTAACAAAACCTTTCTGCCCCCTTGTGGTTTTTACTATGTACAAAAGTCACAAATAGTTACTTCATAATTTTTCACATTCAACAAAGCACTTCTATGTTCTGATTTAGTAAAACAATTAATGCTTGAATTTATCTTTAAATACGTTCTTAAGAGTTACTGAATTCAGTGGGGCTCAGACTAGGTTAGACATTTGTATCAGCTTGAGACTTTGGATCAGATCCCAGGCTGTACATTTTTATTTAGGCACAGCCAGAATTCACAGCTCCAGCTCCCCTCAGCACAGCTGGGACAGCTGAAGGAAGAAGAGGGAGCTACTAAAGACCTCCACAGGAAATTATTGTTATCTATGCAAATAACTTGATAGTGGTATAAACACCTCTCTTTTACTGAGAGCACTCCTACTGCAAAATAAAACAAGTTATTGCTGAAATAAGCTGCAGCAGTTTGCATAAACTTTTAGGGAAAAAAAAAATAGCCCTGAGTGGACAAGCAGCCTCTCCTCTCCATAATGCTCAATAGCCCACAGGATACCAAATCTCTGGAGTAGTGTCCCCAGGACCTGTCACAGACTCCTCACTCTGTACTCCAAGTACAAGTCACCATCAAATATCTGAGGTTTCCAGTTTTTACATAAGTTTTATATTACTCCATGCCATTCAAGAATAGAGGAAGCTATGTCATGAATAATGCCTTTTCTGTATTCAGCTGAATCAATTCTAGATGATTCTCACGCTCATTTATCATGTTGTCCAGGAAATTAAAGCCACAGGCCCTTTCATTACACAAATTTGAGAGCTCTGACTACAGCTAAAACTGGGGTAGAATTTATTAAAAGAGGATGGTTCTGGATTTCATCTTTTCATTCCTTAAGTATCATCCCTGACATTACCAAAATGATGGTGTTATACTAGCTTGACCAAAAAAAAAAAAATACAAGAGCACTAGCAGTTATAATTGTGTATTTGGTACATTTTTACTTCACATCTACATTGACCGCTACTTTACTTTTCAAAACCTTTGGTCAATCTTTACACAAAAACTGAAAATGGACAGGTATACTACAGAAGAAGAGGCAAAGATTTAATGTCAGTTCTAACAGCAGTATGGCAAACCAACCGAATACCCATATTCTTAATAGAGATTTCTTATACTGCCTCTCCTTTCCCAAAATGACTTGATATATGAACTATACAGAACTGAAATTCAGAGAAGAACACAGGAAATGTCTTCCAGATTAATGGTTTGAAGAAACAGAGGTGAGAACTGATGAACACAGAAAATTGGTAATTTCCACAAATCACAGCACCAGGAATCCCAGAGCACAAAAACATTTTGGTGTTTAGCAAGGAAATACACACCCTGCACTAGGTTTTAAAACCAGCCTAGATCATGGAGTTATTTTTGAGTTTATAGGAGTGTGCAAATTTATTAGAAAAAGCTGCTTGTTCAACCAATATGTTGAAACTCGATGTGAGGCACTTCCTAGAAAAGTTATATTGTGTATATATCACTGTTCTTGGATACCACTACAAAACAAATGGACAGGCTTTTAAAAAAGTTCTATGTCAGAAGGTATCATCAAAATTTTAAGCTACTCTTACAATTTTATTCTTCCTTTACTTACCAGTGTAGACACCACTTTGAAAATGTAAAGTTGAAAACTGTTTTCAAATTGAAATTTGATTTTCTCCCCTTATGCAACCTGTTACTTTGAGGGGAATATCTGGGGAAAAGGATGCCAGTTTGTATCAAAGTGTGATGACACTGCCATATCCTTAAGCTTTAAAGCAGAAAATATGCATTCAATTTCACCATGATTCCTCATAGGCCTAATCCTGTGACTTTTTAAAGTCAATTGAGACACTAACTTTAGCAAACTTTGAGGCAGGGCCTTTAAAAAAGGCATGCACAAGAGGTGAATTTTGAGTCCCATCACTGAGCTATTCATAACAACAGGCAATTTTAATTGTGTAGTGCTAGAAGCACTCTGAAAATAAGGACTCCCAGCCTTGCAGTTCTGGCCAATTCACTGAAGGGATATTACATCTCTGATTAGTGAGCTGACAATTACAAAGACACCAGCTGTACAAGAAGTCAGTCAATTATACCTGCTTGTTCTAAAAGATTTGCACACAACCATGTAGTACTATGAAAATGCCTTGCTTCTTGACTAGCTAGCCAGGTTTCTCGTGACTAGCATTTTTTATGTAAAAAAATAAGGCTGAAAGAAAAAGACACACACCAACAGAAACGTGGGTACATGTATTCCGGACAGGGCTAGAAACGTTGCCATTTTCCAGTCAGGCAATAAAGCTATTAAAATTACAATATATTTCTTAGTATAGATGTAGTACAAATTTGCCGTGAGTAAACCAAAAAGGCTGCTCTTTGCTCTCAGTATCCTAGATGCTGAGTCCTCCTGCTGAACACAAGCTAGCACTAAGAACGTATTCATTTACCCAATTGCATGTCTCTCCAAAAGTCTCTGAACGGGTATGGTTAACTTCCCAAGGAAGCGCTTGATGATTGGACGACTCTTGGCAAATTTGTCTTTAACCTCAATTTCCAGGACATCTGTTAGAAGTGCAACAAAAGAATATTTCTGGAAGGAAAGAACATATTTGACACCATATCAATACACCTTTATTCAGAAAGAATGTACTTAATTACTACTAATGTGCAGCAAACTCCAAAAGTAATGACTGATGACAGCAGTTTCCACATGGCAAAATAATGTCAACATCATTTATTACAGAATTTTTGCATATGCAACTAGCTTTTTACTGTTCCTCATCCCCTTTCACAGTTTCTTGAAAAGAATTGCTCAGTAAGAAACTGCACTGGATAAAAGCACTTTCAGGGTGTATGTCAGAAAGTAGAACGCCCTGTATCCTACTGCTTGCTTCCATTTGCATAGGGGAAAGCAAAAAGAGAAGGAATCCTGGCTGTACTCTGTCAGGTCCATGCAGGAGGAAGGAAAGAAGTGTCTCACTCCAGGCTGTGCTCAGAAGAATATCCCTCCCAAAACCATGCCTGGCATTCATGTTTTGTATGCATGACAGGAAGTCAGAAGGGCAATGTGTGTACAGTACATTCAGGAGCAGCATTAGTACAGAAGGAGAATTTTCTATGGAGTTTTGCCCCAACACTGACAAATCTTCCCAGCAAACTCCAAGAGAACCTCTTCCTGCACTTGAGGCCTTTAAACAATATGATGCTACTTTACAGAAGACTTCTTAATGTCTGGTGAAATAATTTTTTCACCTTTCCCTACACGGGAACATTAACACAGTTACTCTTATCAGCTTTCATTTTCATGCATTTTTGAGTACTTCATCTCTTAGATCTGTACTGCTCTGTCAAGTCTGCCCAACAGTGGCCAAAAGATTCAAAAGTGGTACAGGGCAAATGTTAAGCAAGCATGTTGGCAGACACACACACACACACACACACATATATCCAGTGTGATGATAAATTCCCTTAGGAAAACAGGCTTAGAAACTCAAAATATGTATTTGTCATCTAGATTTTAAAATATTCCAAATAAGCAAGAAAAGCATGGCATAACCTACTCAGAAAAAACAAGGTCATCTGGTTACTCTTTTGCTATCTGCCACCTTCATGACCTCTGAGCAAACCACCTGTGCACAATGCCTAATTCACGTGTGGTTAGGTAGCCAAAGATATACTGAACAATGAGCAATAGGAGAAATAGTTCCTCAGTTCAGCTGCAGGCATCAGATAAACATCTTCAAAAAAACCAATTAAACTGGGTCAGGAATAAAATACCTTCCTCATGCTGAGCAACTGTCACAACTGGCTTCCTCTGATAAACAGAACTTAAAAATGTGTCATTCTCACTTTGCTATAATATTGCAAATTACTTTGCAGAAAGTATTAGGGGTAAAACAGGATCAATCATGCACCACTAGGACAGAATATGTAATGGGATCATAACTGCTGTTGTCAGAGTATTGCTAAAAGGAAGTTCCAGCAGCTAAAGCAAGCTAATACAATGTGTGCACCAGTGAACATTATCTCTTTTCTAATAAGCTTCAAAGCCAAGGAGAACTGGAGGAGGAATAAAAAGGGGGGGGATAAAAAGAGTAAATTTTCTTTCTAGCTACTGGATAGATGGACAGAAGAATCAGTGTAGAGACCTGAACTTTGGTTTTTTAAAAGATTTTAGGACTATTCACATCTACAGTCTTTCCCACAACCAAGCACCCTAGGGCAGTGCTAATGCTGGCCCTGCTCAGTTCTGCTTTACTGCTTGTTTGCTTTATGATTTGTGGAAACATTTCCCAAAGCCTACTCAATTTTCCTCTTCCCAAAGAATGCATTAACATTCACCACAGTACAGGCTTGGCAGTCCTGAAAGGGCTATGGATGTGTGTCAGCAGTTTCACTTTGCCACATAAACATTTATCTTCAAAAGCACAGACATGGCTCTCCTGCACTCAATGACAGTTGTGGGACTGATCTCCTTCCATGGGATCTGCACAGTTTACCCAATACAAGCACATTTGGCAAACTTGCAGACTACCAGTTTCCCCCCTTGCTGAGTGGTGCTCTAACACCTTCTTGGGTTTTTCTTCCTACAAGGTATAGCTTGCAGGGGCTACATCAAAGAGCATCCCTCAGCCTGACAAAATGGAATATTTACCACCTGCTACGCAGCACGAAAACACCATTTCCAAAAGAACAGTTGTGCAATCACTGAGCATGAATGCTCATGTAGTGTAACATCTCTTAAAGAGTCTTCTCACAACATATAATCCAACTTTAATTAATTTATTTTTGCAGTTTGAAGAAATCTACAAACTGGCTAAGTGAGTTCAGCTTTTTTTTAGCAGAGAAGGGAATGAACTGCCAGCAGCTTAAATACCCAGCTTTAATATGCAGACGATAACTGCTTCTATCCACCAACAGGGTTCTTAAAATTACTAAAATTTCTGTGTCATGTTAAATAACTAGCTACAAAATAAGCTCACGGCTTTCAGAGAGTAAGGCCTAATGCACGAGGAGAAAATGCAAGGCTGGAAGGCTGCATCAGCTGGCAGCCAGCTCCCAGAAGGGATACATTACCTCTCTGTGCCAAACAGGATTAGTTGTGTTACTGATGATAGTCGACCTTCTTTCCTGGCCATGGTGAGCAAACGTAGGAAATGTACTTTTCTTGCCTGGCTGAATGGACATCTTTAGATAAGGATCAGGGTTGAAGAACATGCCTTTTTTAAGTCCAGCTGCTCTAATATCTAAAAAGCAAAACAAGAAGGAAGGAAAAAGGAACTGAGTAAATTAAAGCTAGTTCACAAAGTAGTGTATTCCTAAAATATTACCCAGGAAATCAATTCACCATAGATTACTAAATAAAGCAACTTAAAAGTACTCACACATTAACTGGATCCAGTGTACAGCAGGAAATCAAGTGTTTTCCCAAAAGAATATAAGGAAGAACGGTATCAACATCCTCAATTACATTTGAGCCTCCACTTATTTGTAAAATAAAAAGCATAAACTTGTAGCTCACCTACAAATATTTTTTTAAGGTATCTAAGGTATTTCCACTCAAGGAAAAAAAAAAAAGAAACCCCAACAGAAACAGCCCAAAATGAATCACACAGTACTTGTTTTGTTTCTGGATGAGGAGAGAAGATAAAAAACTGTATGGGAGGTAATGCAGTGAAAAGACACTTTCCAAAAGTTCAGTCTTTGATAAATGTAACTTTCCAAGTCTGCTCTGGAGTATGATGCAATTTTCTCCCAACAGAGCAGATAATCCACCTCACATAAAAGGCGGCAAAGTCTTCTGAAAAGGCTTCTTTTTTTCCTAGGGAAGCCTCAGTACTGCTGCCCTCACAACTTAAAACAATAAATAATAATTTCCTCAGGAGCATATTGCCATGACTAAGGGCTTCAATGACAGTGCAGGCTTCAGCAACAAGAAAAATAAAGAGGTACTTTTTAATATAATATTATATTTTAAACTTAACAGTAAAACATTTCTCTGTAGGTTTGCTGAAGCACAAGATTTTTCTTTTTCCATTAAGTACAGCAGTATGCTGCATGCAGCAATGCAACTGGCACATACAGTTTAGACATTCAGCAGAATTCACTGCTCTAAAATTAAATGCCATGCCTGTGGATTTGGTAAAAAAAAAAAAGAATCCTACCCAAAATTCAGAATTAAGCCATACAGCAGAAACAATTAAATAGAGCCATGTGTAAATGAACAATCCAAAAACATTACAGGACACGTGTCACATGCCTATCAGTCAAAATTACTTCATGGGACTCCTCAGGCAGAATCACAACTGTCTATTAAACAAAACAGGTTTTTCAGAACTCACAAAGCAATTACTTGCATAGTCCAGTATCTGAGTCTGTAGAACCTATCAGCTCTATCTCAGGTCACTGCTGAAAGGCCACTTCAAAAAGCATTTTTGCTGCTCTACCTTTACAATCTCTGCACATTTTATTGTCAGCTCTTCAATATTCAGAAGTGAATTTCATCTGCCTTTACTCAAGCTGAATATGCCTCTGTCTCACACAGGATTTCCCTGGAATAAAGTGCTAATCAAAACAAGTGAAGCTGGTAGACTGCACCCCTACAGCTATTTCACTGTAGTGACAGCTTAGCTCTGTTACAAGTGAATTTTTTTTCCCTTTCTAAACCACCATTCAGCTATTGCTTTTTTCAAAGTGATGGAGCCAGACTGCATTTTAGTTACAAGTTATGCTTTCCACTCTTCAATCAGAGAGGAACTGTCCCTTATGCAAACTGGAAACTTCCCTAAATTTTTCATGCTGGGATATATCAAATCCATTTCTTTCACTCCTGGAGATGCATGATTCTGGCTGGTTTTCAACAAACAGAAGTTCTAAAGAAATGACATCTTTCAAGCCACTAGAGTGTGCTCCTACAGAGGCTAATGAAGAAAAACATTCCATCTTTGATGTTATTTAGAACAGAAACTTACATTTTTTTAAACAATAATTTGTAAAAGACAGAAGCATTGGTTTTTACCTGATAGGGTAAAGCTGACCAACTTCCTAGAGTGCTGAGCTCCAGAAGCACCTTCATCTGTGCCTTCTACTCCCATCTGAAGAGGACGGAAAAAAAGAAATATACCAAAGAAGTTTTCATCTGCTTTGTACATGCCTGAGGATGATAACACAATTTTAAGGTACTATGCTAGGGAAGGAGCTGCCTTATCACCACACACAGCCTCAGCCACAGCATTAGTTTACAGCAAAATATCTGTTATTTATGTCACACAGTGCTAATATATCAGTAGCCCAAATCTTCCAAACAGAACATGTACAGGCTAACACACATGCAGACAATATTAATCAGAGAAAGCCCGTATCTTTTACAGCTTTCCCTTTTGTAAAATAACAAACAACAGCATGGATTTGTAATACACATCAAAGCACTGAGCTGTCCAGTGACAGCACATGTAACTTTTGTCACTTTCCACAAATAGATAATTTAGTGTGCAACAAAACAAAAAAAAAAAAGGCAGAGATCAAAGAGAGACTAAAAAAGCTTTCAGCTCTATTAACAAAAGCTCCTTTTAAACAGAAAAGCGCATCAGACATCTAAATATAAATGTGGTCTAAAAGCTTATGCTGCACAGATTTTTGAGGTTTGGTTTCTACTGAAATCCCTCATAAGGTAAAGCACTACTTCAGAATAAAAGTTTCTCCTGTATTAATGGCTGTCTCTTTCAACTAGCAGAAGGATTTGTCTTTCAAGACAGAGGAGATGTGCATCCAGCTAAATAATCTATCACAGAGACATCAATGGAGAGAGATCTCTGAAGACAAATGGTTCCTTGGGTAGGCACTCACTCCCAGTCAGGAGAGGTGACACAGAAAAAGTCTGAGCCAAACACAGTGCTGAGGATTAATGCCAGTGATGGAACAGGGTCTGATCTATTGAAAGATGCAAATCAGCTGAATAAAAATGGGCACACCTGTGAGTGCAGATGAAGAATGGGAGGCAGCCCTGAGCAGCTGAGCAGTGGTTTGAAGTCACCAGATGGATAAATGACTCTGGAGCTGCAGCAGCCACAGGGAAGCTGCTTTGCATTCAACAAACACACAGTCATTCCTTTTTACACTCCTTTAAGCTACTTAATAATATCATTTCAAATACTTCCCATGATGATCAGCAAGCACATCGGGATTTCATTGGAATTAGCAAACATGGATTTCTCCAGACAAAGTGATGAGGAAACAGCCATGATGCTGGGGCCTGGCATCCCCGTGGGCCTCAGCAGTCTTGTCAGGGGACACACTGTGCCAGCAGGCACTGCCCCTCGCCAGCCAGTCCATTCCCTTCCCTCACTGCTGCCTTCATGGGCACTTCCCACCTCTCAGGGCAAGACAAGTCTCACCAGAGGGCTCCGAACTATCCCTTTTCCACCCAGCATGATATTATTATGCCAGTGATTTTATAAGGATGCCTAAGTAGTGACAGGTGGTAGCAAAATTATGAAGGCATCAAAAGCAATGGGTTAATTCCCACCGGATCAGTGTCCCCTTGTCTACAGACAGATACCATGGAAGCAGTGAGAGTGATCCCACTGTGATAGCAATGCTGTCCAGGCAATGCCACAGGAATGCTGTGTATTCCAGTTTCCTCTTTTAGGCTTATTTCAGCACACACGGTTTTCCCTATTAAAAATGTTAGTCATCAACAAAAAGGCCTTCCCCATTCTATACCTGTTTTTCTGCTACAAGTTGGACTCGATTCAAATAATATAATTTTTATTGCTAACTTCACGTTATAGAAAACAGAATTTGCCAACAATTCAGCTACAGTAACATGAACGCCGACAGCGTTCCCTAGCACTTCCATGACTTTTCTATACAACCTCTTCCTGTTCCATTATGATCTAAAAAGCAGTTTCATTTCTTCTCCCCCAAGTGAAAAATTTCATCCAAGCACACACAGAGTTTTGCAGCACAAAGCTCATGTCATCTGGTGTAACACAGTGTTTCTAAATGCTCCATCAGGTCTTCTATCTCCTCTGAGCCAAAGTAACACAATAGAATGTTAGTTGCTTATCCAAAAATATGATGGACTGAAATACCTGGTGTGATACACCATCAGTATGAAAAAATCCAGGAAGCAAGGAATTTATTGCACCATAAAAAAGGGGAGTGAGCACACCATGACTCTTACCACTTCCTCACACAGCATTTCTCTAAGAAAAGACAGAACCAGTACCAAGAGAACCCAGTGGTGTCTATTGCACAGTGCTTAAGATCAACACCAAAACCATGGAAATGCAGTGAAGTTTTAATGTTTAACAACAGGCTTACTTACACATAACTAACCCAGTATGACATTTTTAGGAAGTATAATCTGAACTGTCATACAACATTCTCATCAGGAAAAGTAACAGCTCTCTATTTCTGGAACTCTGCACTGTTAATGCAAACAAAAATGTTTATATAAAATTACCCCTTCTAGCAGGTGTGTGAATTCTGTACAATACCCAGGATCTTACACATAACTAACCCAGCATGACATTTTTAGGAAGTATCATCTGAACTGTCATACAACATTCTGATCAGTATATCTAACAGCTCTCTATTTCTGGAAGTCTGCACTGTTAATGCAAACAAAAATGTTTATATAAAATTACCCCTTCTAGCAGGTGTGTGAATTCTGCACAATACCCAGGACCCTGCATTACTTTTCAAAGGAAAAAAAAATTTAAACAGCAAAAGCTGGTATAAGCCTTCAAGACCTAGCATGACTCTCAAAGACAGCCCTCCAGGTAACTACCAAGTCATTAAATGCACAGTTAGATGATAGATGTTCAGATGTCCTTTTGTTCAATGAATCCCAAAACTACTGGTGGATTACATGATAAGGTCAAGAAAATACAAAAGTTCACGTGGTTTCTCCACTCTTTATAATCACTCTGCTTCTCAGTAATGATCTAGTGCAGCACTCAGCCCATTATAAGGGTTATTCTGAGATGCATTTTTTCCTCTTGCTCACAATCAGACTAGTTGTCTTTAGTTTATAAATTGATTAAAGACAGTAGCTGGCAGGCTCATGAACTATGACACATTTTCTCCTGTAAAGTATCGAGTCTGTATGCATCTGTGAAACTGTTACTCATAGTGAGATCGGACAATTAAACGATGCTACCACCTAGGTTTGTAATGCTAAGAGAAAATCCACACACATTTGGCATACTGAGATACAAAGTCTAGTACAGCACATTTAGGGTCAGATAACCATAGCATGTTGTGTATATAATACACAACACTGCCAAAGCACAAGTTCAGAATAAATGCTATGCAGTCTGAGTAATTTCTGCTTTACTGTATCCTCAACACTGCAGCTGTCAGGACACCACCCTGACAGTTGTGATCTTAAATATTTGGCAGCTAACATCAACAAATCAAATGCACTGTGAAACTTGCTGAAGCTTAGCTGCAGAACTAACCTGATAGATAAATCACTTGCAGCAAAAGCACCATGGTACAAGTTTGGAAGCTTTTTCTGCCACTGCTTAACAACTATTCCACTGCTACATAAACAACCAAAGAAACTCTTCTAAAACTTAAACAAGTCTCATAACACAAATGCAGTAAGACAATACTTCTTGGTAATCAGGGAATTACTAAATTTCAATGGTATATGAACACTGAAAGAATTCAGTAAGTTTTGCAAGAGCAGAGTTTTTTCCAGTTTAATTCATACTAAGAATTGCCATCTCTGCAACAGTTTCATACTGAATATTAGGAAATATTTAAGAAATAGGAAGAAATGGAGACACTGGACATGGTTTCAGTTATATAATCATGTGAAAAATTCCTATTATGGTGTTAAATTACAGAAAACTATAAGTAGCAAAAAACTGAATGCAAGCAAAGTCAAATTCTTAGCATAAAAAACTTCAGTTAACCCCTGACTTTTTACTGTTATTTTATTATGAGCAATACAAAACCATGAAAATCACTTTTCAGTTTTCATAGTTTTTTAAGACAGCACTTTTTTTTTGTTGTTGTTGTTTATAATTGCTGTCAATAGTAAAAGTAGGAGATATTGATGGGTTGGTCTGGCAGTTAATACTGTCATTACTACTATCATTTTATAAAGCCTATCAATAAATCATCCACAAATACAATGAACAAAAAGGCTAAACTCACCATCACAGCAGGGTTTTTCACAGTGATACATGGAGTAGTAGCTCTGAGGGCTCCACTAACACCATGGTAGTATTTAAAACAGATTTTTATTTCAGCTGAAAAGAAAACAAAAGCCACATTAAACACTTCATGACTGACCCTAGGCAAAAGAGACACAACAAAAGGGTCCAGCTTTCAGTGACCTATCTTCAGAAACACTCTAACAGGAAATTAAAAATAGAGCTGCTGGTTATATCCTTGTTGTGTGTTGGGTCATTCTGTTACTTAACTGACAAAAATTATAACTTACCTAATTCTGCAACTCGTATTTCTGCTACTGTATCATCAGCCCTGAAAAAGGCACATAAAACATTTGCCACTAGGATGATTTTGTAGCACTTTGGAAGAACGTGACACACATGTGAAGGAAACTGGAATCACTTTATATATCAGAACACAGGAAAGGTAAATGTTGAACCATGTTTCTGGTCCCACTGATTAAAGTTTTGTTTGCTAAACTGCATTTGCTGCAAACAAAAGAGTATTATGTTTAACTGAAGCCTGACCTCCCCTGTAGTTCCTCTGCATTCTTCCAACCAAGCAGAACAGCTATAATTATGGCTGCCCTTGATCCTCTGGGATTTTCCCTATCTGGAACAATGTCTGTTTTCCCTCTCCATTGGGAAAACTCTTCTGTGTAAGGCTGGTGAGGGTTTTACCTCTGGGTACAAAGATGGCCACAGGCAGACAGCAATGGCCAAAGGCAGGCAGGAATTACAGCAGCCAGTTCAGACACGGGACGTGTATGAAAGTCTTGGCAGTTCAATTCCTCTGCTTGGTTTAACAATATGTCAGCAGTGCTGAAGTACAAAACCCAGAGTTTGGTGTATGATTTTGAGATATATATGGCCTGATTCCTTGAGGGTTGAGGTACCCACTTATCCCTACTCAGAAACCCACCCTGTAAGCCTGCTCAGCCAAAAAGGATTATTTATTTTTAAATTTGCCGCAATTACATATCAACATTTATTTACTATCTTCCTCCCAGAACAAAGGGGAGACACCTCAGAACAACTCTTCAAAGGAAAGTGTCTGGCTGACAGTGCCTCCAGGGAATCAGGAGGTGGAGAAGCTGCTGAGCCCACTTCCTCCTCCTCACAGATGAGTTCACACACACAGACAAAACATGCTCTATTTACCACAAGCTTTACAGCAAAATTCAAAATGCAGACAGGATTTCTAATCACCTACAAAGGTTTATGAGACTTAAAACTCATCAGGCAGGACGATGGGTTAGTTTCCTCCTGAACTGAGCAATTCCGCTTACCTACCAACAATGCTTATATCCAGGACTCACAAGAATTTCTAACTCACATAAAATCAGAGGTTCAGCACTTGCAAAATTTGGGAGGATTTATACAAGTACTGGACTCTCCACATTGTAAAATGCACACACTAAGTAACAAGAACTCAAGTCTGAGCATCTCCTATTCGCACCGAGAACATAAAGACAGTGTACTATTCCAACCAAAACTTCCAATTTCCAGCTATATTGCCTGCTTTTATAGCATTGTTTACTTTTATTGCAACCTAAGCTTAATTTTTCTGAGAGTTTCTGGAGCTACTGTTTATCCAGTCTGTTGTGACTATCTTCTGTCAATTCATCACTTTCAAACAAAATCTAGCAATAGAAAGGTTACCCAGCTGCTGTTTCTATCCACAGACAATCCATAATGTGATGGGGGATAAACACTCTCACTACACTGACAGGTACATTTATCTAAAGGTTGAAATGCATCCTCATATTTCTTTCTCTCAATGACTTCTATGAGCACACAGTACTTTTCAATACCTGTATATGGCTGGTGATAGAAAAATGCTTGATTCAAGAAATGGATCTGACATTCCCTTTCAGGTACACTAAATTAAAAAAAATACCATCTGACAAACAAAATACCAAACTTCAGGACTTATTGCTAGAAATAATTTTAAAAAGCAGAGCATTTAAAAACATGACAATGAGACTTCTTCTCCCACTTGCCAGCAGAAGCAGCACTGATTCAGTTTGGGCTTTATACAGCACTGCATTCACACATGCATTTAGAGAAATGGCAGATCAGCTGTTAGCACTGTGTCAGTGGGATTAATACAAGAGAAGCTGTGCTTGAAATTCAGCACAAAATTGAAAAATAGGCTACCCACGATAGGCATGCAGATGTTGGCAAAATGAGCATGGATTTGCAAGACTGGATCTTATACACAGCAACAATACAAACACTTCATAGGGTAAGAGACACCAAAGTGGTTTTTTTCTTGGCTAATAATGCTAGAAACTGCAGTTAATGTAAACAGAAGAAGAGATCTCAGAGGAACCCTGTAAGTTCAAAGTAGCTAAGGATGTAGCTTTTTGACATGTCTTGTGTGGCGCTATCAAAAAAAAATCTTGATTCGAAGAGGTTTTTCTTGATGACTGATGGATTCCTGACCTCTAAATCTATTGAAAACAAGTATCTGTGGCTGATCTGATAGTTACAGGTGTTGTGCTTGTTCTAAGGCAGCAGTAAGTCCAATTATCTGCAAACAGGACTTCAGTATTTTGAAAAATGAGTTCAATAACATATTAACACGCAGCTTTCCTCTGAACTATTCCATACTCTAAATGCACTTTTGCATGTGTCAACTACAGAGTTTCCCAGTTTCTTTCATTTCTTCTGTCACCTTGTTTTTATGTGTTGCCTTCAGGGGAAAACTGGCACTTCTCTTTTTTCTTTCCTATTTATTCTTCCTCAACAGGTTAATGAGATTGCTTTGCATGGGATCCCTAATGAAAACATTAAGAGCAGTAAACCCAGCAAAGGAGATACATCTGTACCTGACCACAGAATCATTTGCTGTATCATTAAAGCAAATAAGATGTTTCAGAACACAAAAGAATTTTCATTCATGGGAAAAATTAATGTACTTTTGATACTACACGTGTCCTTTTATAATTGACATTCCTGCAGACATACAGACCACAATAAATTCCTTCTTTAATTAAAAATAAGCCAAAAACTAAATTGGGGGGATTTATGATTCTTTCAAAGCTATCACATGGCCATATAAAAAGTGATATATATGTTAATTAATCTGAAAACTCTGTGAAACCATATTCCCCTTCTTTTAAAGCTAATAGCTGTTACTCTGTCATAACCATAGTCTTAGAGCTCTATTACACAAAAATGTTGGAATCAGTAAAGGTTTCTGGGACTCAAACATTGACATTTGAATTTCAAAAGAACACCTGCATGAAATTATAGTGCTGTTACCTCTATGGACCATATACTTCTGCCTCTTCAGTAATAAAGGGATCAGCTTACACTAAATAACAGCTTGGGTTTAAAACATCTTTAATTCCCCAAAGTTCCTCACTAACTACTTTTTTACTGCCTTCATACTTTACCTTTGCCCATCAAAAGAATGCTTTAATAAAAGACAGATACTAAGAATACATAAATACATGAGCATAATCCTTGGAGAATGCATTCTTTCTGGGAGGCAGATAATGCGGGAAAGCAACCGTGTTTGCTGTGAGAACAGCTTGCTCCAGACAGACCCTAGTCAAACAAAACACCTGTATTAGAGGGGGAACCATCTCCACTCAGAAGGGATAAGCAGATACATCTCAAAAAAGAAGTCAAATCTAAGTTGGGTTACAACAGAACAGTCTCTAGAGCAAAACAGTGCTCCTGGTTCACTGTATGGAACCTGCACAGCAGCTGAAACTTCCTGGCCACTGCAGCTGAGTGCCCAGAAGGTACTTGGCTGAATCCATGGCTCTCTGCAGACAGAAACATATGTCCTCCAACAGTCACTGAGGAAAAAGCTGACAGAACAGTAACTCATTGGAAAAATATGAGAGCATGTTCTGCAAAACTTATTTAAGAAAACTAGAACAAATGAAGTCACTCACATTCATGCTTTACAAAGCTATAAAGGGAGATGCAATCCATGAAAAAGCCACAGATTTAAATCCTATTTTTTCCCATCTGAACCTGACAGACAACTGCAGAAATTTAGCAGTGCTATGTATGTCCTGCCTGTTGAACTTTTCTGTAGTGTGACAGTTCAGTGAACTCAACATTTCTGTTTGGACATTTAGCATTCTCTTCTCTGCATCACTTTCAGCATGTGCGTTTTTGATTACTTCCTACTGGGCAGTAGCAAACAAGCAGCAGAATGCAAGGGCCAAAGCTGGCAGCCCTCAGGTACTTGCCATCTCTCTCAGCAGGTGTATCACAGACTTTATTTTACAGGAACATTAGGCAGACCACCTATAAAGTGACTTACAGAAAGCTTTTTAGCTAAAGTAGGATCAATAACAGAAAATGCTTATGTCCCACTGGTCCTTCCATCTAACCTGCTTCAAAGGGAACGTGGTGGACAAATGCTTGTTCAGGTACCAGAGCATCCCTATCCCTACCAACCCCACTCACTTTGCTGCCAACAGAGATTCTTATTTAATAATAGTCATGAGAACTATTATGCTCCAGTTTGGCAAAGTAACTGTAATCTAACCTTTAAAACAAAACACTAGGGTATTATGTGCATAAGGAAGTCAACAAAGCCTGCCACAAATGTAAAAAATACAAGACTTGATCCTGTTTCAGTTATTTTTGATGCTCAAAAATAGCTGTTAAGAGACAACATAAAAAACCAGTAGAAGAATAATAGAAGTATTTCTAACTCAGTGAATATGTCTATAAATAGAGTAGGGACAATAACCATGAGTCCCCAGACAGACCACTGAAAGGGCACTGGTTGCAGGGCACTGCACAGATGAATGTTCCAGGCTCAGAACAATTCCATGTGAGAAAACCATGACCTTTACAGAATTTAACTGGTAAAATTTTAAATGGTAAAAATATGAAGATTGGATACAAGTAATGAACTGCATTCATAGAACATTCATTAACATTGACCATTATGGCCAAAACCATTACAAAAAAAAAATTCTGTTCATACCTCTAGTTACAAGTACCCCTTAAAAGATATAAGTATATAAAGTTCAATTTTTAAAATGGTATTTTTTTTTCCTTAGATATCTATCAGCTTTAAAAAAAAGAGAGCTGGGAGTCTGCTTTGCTAGCTATAAAGTAAGGCATTTCAGTCTGAATACACTATTTTTGCAAAAGTTATAATTTCATGGAAATAGGAACTGAATACCAAGAACTTCACATAAAACCTCACTTTTAACATGATACCAGTGTAATGCAAACACATATATTACCATGTCTTCTGAATATATCTCATAGTCTACTCATGTTCTTACTCATGGGGGATGAACAGATCGAGACCTGCCCTGCTGAGGGCTTGGGGGCAGCTGGTGGAGGGCAGGCTGGCCATGACCCAGCCATGGGCACTCCCAGCCCAGAAAGCCAAACCTGCCCTGGGCTGCATCCAAAGCCCCGTGGGCAGCAGGGCAAGGCAAGGCAGGGGATTCTGCCCCTCTGCTCTGCTCTGAGATCCCACCTGGAACCCTGCATCAGCTCTGGGGCCAGCACAGGAGGAGAGTGATTCCACAGGAGGCCATCAAGTGATTGGAAGAATGGAGAATCTCTCTTATGAAGACAGGCTGAGAGAGTTGGGTTTGCTCAGCCTGGAGAAGAAAAAGCTCTGAAGAGAACTCACTGCAGCCTTTCAGTACTTGAAGGGAGCTTATCAGAAAGATAGGGACAGATTTTTTACCAGGTACAGTGGATAATGGTTTTAAACTAAAATAGGGTAGATTCAGACTAGACATAAGGATGAAACTTTATACAGTGAGGGTACTGAAATGCTGGCATAGGTTGCCCAGAGGGGCAGTAGGTGCCCAGTCCCTGGAAGCACTCAACATCAGGTTGGACAGGGATCTGAGCAACCTGACCTACAAAGAAGCCCCTTTGCAGGGGGGCTGCACTAGAGACCTTTAAAGGTCCCTTCCAACTCCAACTATTCTGTGATTCTATGGCACAAATGAAATTTTAGTTCAAAACACACTGCATCTGTGCAGTCACTGCATCCAAGTATCGCAGTGTGGCACCAGAAGTAATTTAACCACAAAAGTCCCAGGGGAGATTTGGAAATGATTGATGTGACAAGACTGGGAGTCTCTGGATGAATCCCAACAGCTGCCACTGCGGATTATTGCTCACAGCATCAAGCCATAGCACTGCTAAAGAAAATATATGCAAATCCATGTATTTCTATTCTACTGACAGTAATGACTATGACATCAAACAGTATAAATAACAACAAAGGTAGGTAAAGTAGGTGAAGGTGCTTCTTGTGGACACTGTAATTAACACTCATGGGACCAAAACTACAACTTACAAATACAAGGCCAATACAATCTCAAAGCAGGCTCTCAGCCTAAACCCATGCTAATAAACCCGGCAGGACCATGGCAGAGAATCAAGAGTGACCACATGCCCATCCACAGTGCTGTAACCTCCCCTGCTTTACCTACTGGAATATGTACAGCTTTTCACTTCTGGGCACACTGCACATGGAACTGCATAGGCACCAGGCACCTGCTGCATGGCAGTGACTGTCCTATGCTGCTCTCCCTGCCGTGGCATCTCCAGCATGACCTGTCCTCCTCTGTACTGCAGAAACCTGACTTGGGAGCTGCAGGTTATGAATGAGCAGCAGCTGTTACCAGCTAGTCCCAAATAAATCTCAGGCTTCTTCTCACGGGGTTTTTCTATCACCAGCCTTCCTATGGATCATTTCACTCCATCTTTCTGTTACCTCTGTTCTCCACATGGAATATCATCACCATGCCCCAAAGGGTATTGTGCTTCCATCCAAAGCTCACAGCCAGCCGTACCCAGAGAAACACTTGCCATCTGAAATAATTTCTGGGGCAACTGAAACCTCTCCTGCACCAGAGGATAAAGGCCCAATGTACTTAGAAACCTGAATAGCCTGATGCCATGCTAAATACCAGATGACCATACTAAATGCAAAAGCATTAAGCTGTGTTGCACTTTCCCACTACTGCTACCTGTTTAGGATAATACTCCTTGAACTTGTTTCCTTTTACAGGAGGGTGAAAATTGTAGAGCTGGGTTTAGCAATCCTTCTGTAGTTTACACACCAAAAAAAACTTGAAGGAGCCATCCAGCGAGTGAGTCATTGTTTTCCTTCGCTCACATTTTAGCAAGTCTCAGAGCAGGATGTTTGAAAGCCACCTCTGCTATGTGAGGAAACAGCCTATCAGGCATATTGATCCTCAAACTCACCTTCTTGAATGTCTAAAATGACTGAGTTCCCTTTCATGCCTACAAAGCACTTTTGCTCCTTCCCCAGGGAAAACCTAGAGGAACAAACACCTGCCTCTGTACTGGCTGGCTCTGCAGTTCAGAGCCACTCACACTGTCTCAAGGTGACATCTTCAGGACACTGGCTGTTTGTGATGGTGAGCTGCACTTGGTATTTTGCAAATATTTTCCTTCTCCTCTGCATAATATTTCCTCCCTCCCCTTCCTCAGCCACTCCCCTCAGAGGCTGCTTGTTTTTCTGGAATATATTAAGTTCATTTCTCTTTATTTCACTGTTGATTCCTTTGATTCTCCCTTCCAGGGCAGAGCCTACAGAATTTTTGTGTTGATTTTTGTCCGAGGCAAATAGAGTTTTCTTTGATCATCCTTGTTTTGCTAATTTTGGATGCTTTGAGGGGAATTAACGTCTGTTTTCAGTACCAAGAGGAAACTCTCCCCTCCCTTCTTTCTGCAGGTTGCTGATCTGAATAGAGCAGATGGCAAACTATGCCTTTACATGTTACTTTCTTGGAAAAATAGGAGATATTGAATCCCCAGGGAAGGATTTTTAAGATGAATAAATTAAGTGATCTTAACACTGAGCTACAAGACTCCAGACACACAGTAATGTGAAATTCAGAAAAATGTTTATCCAAGTCTACCTTTAAACATAAGCACAAATTTGAGAGACCTTGGTGAAACTATAAATAAGTTTATAATTATGCTCATGGAAAAACAGATTCCCAAACTGAGGCATAAAATGTTTTTCTTAAAAGATACAAATCTTTTTGCAGAAAGAGTCCAAGACCTAACCCAGCTGACTCCTACTGACTAACATTAATGCAATTAAAATGGAAATACTCCTTCTGCATGAGATTTTGTTTGCATATGGCTCATTAGCAATGCTATAATTCTCTGTACTTCACCCTCCAGAGATATTACTGGTGAACAGATACATAATGTCCCTAGGCTGTGACACTGCCAGGGAAAACCCACATCCAGAGTCTTTGGTTTAAGTGCACGCTGACTGAACACACAACTCATTATCCAACATTAGTGACTTACATTCCCTTTCTTCCCAAAACAACATGACAACTTTAGGCCACTTCTGAGTGTAAATCCTAAAGGATTATTGTAGTTACTTAGCATAAGTCTGTTAAAGAGCATCATCATTGCCAGAGCAGGTTCCATGTTTCTCAGGCTTGCAGAAAACATTTCCTTCCTCTCCTTGAGTACAGGTAGAGCGGGAACCTGCAATCATGTAGGTGGTCACAGCACAGGGCAGGGAACCTGCAATCATGTAGGTATCACAGTATATGGGTGGCAATTAACTACTGTTCTCCTCTACTTGGTACTTGGTGAGGAATGCTGTGTCTAGTTTTGGGTCCCTTGGTTTAAGAGCAAAGAGAAAATGGAGAGTGAAGAGCAGAGGGCAACAAATGTGATTGGGATGGATAAAATGTGACATGTGAGAAGAGGCTAAAGGAGCTGGCCCTGTTTAGTCTGGTGAAGAGGAGTTAAAGGCAAGACAAATGTTACTATCTCTACTCTTTCCATCAGAGATTTTAAAAGGGGCAATGGCCCCAAATTTAAGCTATAGCCATTCTTATTGGATGTCACAGAAATCTTTTTAGCTGTAACAATACTGCAGCACTAGAACAAGTTACCTACAGCATCCACAAATCTTTGTCCTTGAAACCTTCCAATAAAAACCACATTTAAGCAGGTCAAATACTGGTCCCAGCTGAGAGCAGATTGGATGCAACGAGTATTCCTATGCTGTGGCTAGTCTCCAATTGAGTTTAGACTGATCCATTTACACATTTGGTTCATGCTGGTCCCCCAGACGCTGCCCCCCTTATGGATCTGCTGCTTCAAACATGCAGGGATACTGGTAACAGTCTGCTCAATGTCATTACTGTGAGGAGCAAATATGATAAACCCCATGCACCATGACCTGTACCTCATGTATTCTACCTTGCAGCAAATATATTTCTAAACATAAGAAATATACAACTGGAGAGCTCTTTCCCAAATGTGGAAAACAATGGTGGACTAAAGCATCAGAAATAGCTTAAATTTAATAATCTGGCACATGTTTACTGGAAACGTTAGACTCCTCATTTGTCTCTCCCTCTTGCTGTGACAGGGGCAGCACGTGCAGTGCTAGACGGAGAGACAAATCATATCTCCACCACAACAGACAAGGAGGGTAACAGGGGAGCTAAGTTCGGCACAGGCTGGGCAGTGCCAGGTCTGCAGGGCATGGTAAGGAGCCCACAGCACAGCTCCTCCCACAGCCAGCCTGGCGCTGCACCACAGTGACAGCGCGGTTGTACCTGGAGGGCGCAGCCACCTGCTGCGTTTGCCCCTGCCGGGACTTACTGAGCTGAGGAACAGAAAACAAATGGAAAAGAGCAGCTGCCTGGAGTTGCATCAGTGTTGCTTCAACACCTGTAAGTTACAAGGAAAAACCTTGCTAAGCAAACATGGTCACAGACCTCTCGTTTAAAAAGTGGAATCAGAAATTTGGTAAAGTGTTTCAGTGCAGTTTTTGACCTCTCACTAGAAACACCAGTGTCACTGGTGGCATATTTATCTACCATACCATTTGCTATAGCAACATATGCTCATAAACACTCCCTTTTACAGCTCTCAGCTGCTGCACAATTGCTTGTCTCTTGTTCATTGTATGGCAGCAGAGGTGTTTGTTAGTGAAGCTCACCATGACTGAAGAACACACATCCTGCACTTCCTATCAGCTGACTGTGATGGGCAGTTCGTTGCAAAGTCAGCTGCAGCTGATTAAACTAGTAGTACTTGAAGCATTCGTTTGGGATACTCACATGAAATGGAAATATTATTCAAGAGCCTCACCTCAATACACTATGGAGCAACACATAACCAGCTAAAAGATACAAGCATCCCTGAAGGAGTTTATGTACAAGAAAGATGAGGCAATGAACTTTACCAACATACATTTTAATCTGCCTTAATATACCAGTGTCTTTGGCACCAGGGATGTTAATTATCTGTATTATTTTCTTGAGCATTCTCTTCAGTTCAATCATTGTAACGTAATGAACTCCTAAAATGGAATTTAATTTTATCCTATTCAGGCCCTTTTTCTTTTCTTTTTTTTTTGAGAAGTATGCTGTGTAACACATAGGGCAACTTGGCAAGATTCAATGACGAGTTCTAGAAATAGGAAGCATTAATATTTATTTTTAGTAGAGGGTATACAACACCTCTTAAAATACATGTATTACGATTCTATCAGTTAATTGGAATAAAAATTTCTGCCAAGACCTACAGTAAGCAGCACTGCAGTGTTTTATTCACTGCAGTGAAGTAAGGAGTGGGAGTATTTTTATTTTTTTTTAACTTATGAAAGAGGATATTACTGTGAGGCTAAACAGGTGGTAGAGCAACTCAGAGCTCTTCTGGGACTGATTGCCACTTTGATGCTTGGCACATCAGAGCTTCCAGCAAGCTCTGATACAACATCCTACGATTAGAACCTCCGTTTCTTTAGGATCATATGCTTCATATGGTAGGACAGCATAGCTTCATCAAAAAGCAATAAAAAACCAACAAAGAAAAAAACCCAGCCCACAGCAGAGTAGTTCAGCTTCCTATAAACCCTGCTCATCTGAGGGAGTGGTGTAGCTCTTCAATTCGAAGCTTGACTACCACACAGTTCAACTGAAGGCTTTTTATTTCACTCACAAAAAGACTCAGTATTTCCAAACTGCCCAGTGGATTTTCCAGCTCAACAAATCTTCAGCTGAGAAATTCTGATGCAACAGAACAGGACACTGGCACTTCCTAGAGTCAAATCCAACCTTCCCACTAACAAACACATTAGCAAGCACTATTAGCTTACTACCTTTTCCTTCACACACACTTACCATTAATATCTGGCCAGCTGAAATTTGGAACTTCTGTGGGAAGGGACTTCATCTTTCAATGTGTATATACTACAGCACACCACACAAGGCAACTCTTTCCTCCCTTAAAGTGAAATGTGCTGCCTAAGAACATCACTAGAACACAAATGTACCTCTAAGCTCAACTCTGTTTTTATGGTGTCCAGCAAACGCGCTGGAAAATGCTCCCCCCGAGAGCAATACAATCAATTCCCCTGTTTCATCAGAGGGACTGATGAATGGGTATCAAATGGCACCCTGCTGACCTGCCTTGGAATATGCACTGCATAAACAGGTACTCACATTCCATAAAGTAGGGGCCAGGTTCAATGCGCCACACAATTTGTCCTTTTTGTGTGCCAGTCACTCCCCGATTCTTGGAATCCCAGAAATTGGCTGGAGAGTTCTCATCTGAAGGAGGGAAGACAAAAAATAATTTCAGCAAGCAGTATTTAAAATAGAAGTTTTCTTGGCTTTCTGTTCCAACAGGCCCAAATACAAAAAATTACTGTATTAAATTAAAAAAAAATAAAGAAATCAAATTAACTGGCAAAAGATAAATAGCTTCTCTTGTACACTTGATAGATCAATTTATGCAGAGTGAGCAGACAGACACACAGCCAAGGTAAATATATGGCTTCCTGTAAAAGGTGACCTGCCAAGGTACAGTATTAAATTCCAAAACTTCCCTATTCCAACAGAGAGCCTATTGGAAGTGTATAGCTGATGGAAACTGCATCCCAGAGTTACCACACCATGTTATACACCAGTCTCGCTCTGTGAAAATCCAGCATTCATTTCCTAGCTGGGAAATGTAGAATTGTAACTAGGGGCATCCAGTTAGAGGCCCAAAGTGCAGAATTGTCAGTAAGCCAGAGCTAGAAAGGAGAGATTCAGCAACATACATTCAGAGAAAACATTCAAAGCAAATAGTATCTGCAGAGCAGCTTAGCAATATCAGTTTTACCCCTTCTCAAATTACATTTTGTCCTAACAAACACAACTCTTAGGGCCGTTTCATCTTCCAGACTGTATTCAGACACCCAGAACACCAAATGAATGAAAAAAAAAACAGGGGAAAAAGCTGTTTTAAAGGGCAAAAAGGTTAGTTCTGATGACATGGACAAAGCTGACATAAATCCAACTTAACTCTTTTGTACAGGAAGTTCTTTGGAAGTATGTATTATGACATTTTACCAGTGCATTTCAGCAGCTGTTTGTTAACTAGACTAGACAAGAACTACACCTATGATGTCAAATACAACACCCTAATTCTTTCCAGTAGTATTGCATATTTTTTAATCTTACTTTTTAAAAAAAGTATTTCATTTTATACATTTTAGTGCATTCTACAAATTTAAAAACACTTCACTAAGTATCTAGTCTACTGTGGCTTTGTTCATGAAGCTCATATCCATTCAAGCAGTTTTCTTAGTACTCTGGTAGGAACTCTCACATAAGATTACAGAACTGTCACCTACATTTTAGATATCCATTTATGAAAGACTAATAAACAATGCAGCTTTCTTATATTTCTCTTAAAAATATGAGCTCACACTAAAGCTTCTCTTCCTCCCTTTCACTCTGATGGCTCATCTCAGTGTACATGAATTATGATGAGTGCAGTCTGTACATCTCATCCCACCAAACCAACATACAGAACACGACCACACACTGGATTTCTGCAGCTGCTCAAGAGAACTTACACACTGCCCAAAACCTAGAGGAGCTCTGGAGAATCAAGAAGGGGTCATGGCAAGCTACTGACATTTTAAAGCCTCCAGCCATGGATAACTTTGAGAATTTTTAGAAAGCTGATGTCTCAACACCTCATAATCATGACACGTCCAGGAGAATTTCACAATTATCTCAATGACAAGGTGAAGGGACAGGAGGGTTCTCCTAACACTTGTGATCCTCAAGCTTGTAATGCCCTCAGGCTTAACTTCTTGTGCAGAATCAACATGATAGGACACAAACTGAATGCATCAGAAAGTCAGGCACACAGGCAGTAAAATCCTAAACTGCATGTATTTATTCTTCATTACAGTAAAAAACTTTCAGAATAAACGAAGCTGCATCTCACCCATGTTTTGCTGGGTTTTTTTCCAAAGCTGTATAAAGTAGAGCACTGAATGTACAGCCTGTAAATCACCCCACAGGCCTTATAAAAAAATCTCTATGTGGTTTGCAATGACACTCTAACCAAAAGAATAGACTGTTGATGAATTTGTTTACTTTTTATTGTAAAAATGGCCTTCCTATCCCAAGGCTCCCTATTTTTTTCCAGACAGAACACTGGGAAGCCATGAGATACAGCTTAACTTCCAGCAACACTACATTAGTGACTGTTCTGGTCCACCATATAAACCTGGTTATCCAAAATATCACCCCAAAAGTGAGCAGATTCTTTAAAAATTCCAGTTAGCTGAAACATAGAGTTTTAAGCTATTCAGCATTCTCACTTCCTCTAGGTAAATGAAGACACATTCCTGACAGTAAACATCTCATGTAACATGCTCTAGTTCTGAATTTGCTGTATTCTGAATCTGCTCTAGTTCTGAATCTGCTCTGTATTTAATCAACTGGAAAAGAGTCTGTTCATGATTCTAAGAAGAAGGACAGATATTTGGTATATTATAACCATAAGCTTTTTTATTCTTATCTTGTTCAACAAATGAACAAAGCCTGAAGCAATGAAATATACCTTTATTGGTGAGATTTCCAACAATAAGGCACAAGCACCTGTTATTTGTTTTTTAAACCAGTCACAAAGCAAAGTCAATGGCAATTTTTACAGGGATATTAGTAAGCTTCCTAAAAGGTCCTCCATTAACTGAGTCTCAAATTCCCAGCTGGTAGTTACAAGAATGCAGAACGCTTTCTTTCACTTTATTTAATAAAATCCCACATTTACACAAGTGCCTGGATATTCAGCCCTTTCATGAAGGAACGGACTCCTTTGCAGCAATGAAGACTAAATCATTGATACTCTGCCCACAGGCATGCTGCCACTGCAACAGAAGGTGGTGGAGACAGAGGGATGGAAAATGCTAACAGACCATTGCCTGTCAGCAATCGACTCAAGTTACAGAATTTATTTTGGTCAGCTTTGACTTTCTTCTGAAACAGATGGGTCTTTTCTACTTTTATGATGCTATTCACATAGGGGAAAAATAACATTACTAATGCATATGGAAAAATAACTTCAAACATCAGTTCATGGATTTTAAAAAGAAAAACTGAAGGAAAAAAGTGCATGGCATGAAAACACTGAAGTACACAATAATCATGAAAATATTGACCAAAAAAAGGAAGCATTTAAGAGCACAAAGAGTAACATCAGAATTATCACTCCCTCATTTTCTCTCTTCTCCCAAACACACATGCATACACAGTCTCTCTCTCCATATATATATATATATATATATTCCATAGGGAACTTCAATTCTAAGCAGTTCTATTCTCCTTTTAGCACATAATTGTGGCTGTTTGTGAAACTGGCGGCTGTTCCAGAATCTGGGCCAAAGAGTAGATATAAATATCCCTTCCCAGAACATAAAATATGCAACAAAATACTGTCTTACTGCATCAGTATCTTGTCCAGTGAGGCTACACTTCTGAAAGAAATAAAACAATGCAAGATGCACACTTTCTCTCTATATTCAGTAATTCTTAGACAAAAAATACTACAGAACACAAATTCTCAGAGCTGCAACCCCTGTACAAATCAGAGTATATGAGATAACATTTTACAACAAAAAGTGGGTAACAGTAAATGTATCACTGTGTGTAATTTCACTCTGAGTAATGCTCCTTGAAATCTCTGTAAAGCAAAAACATTCTGAGTGTTTTCTTTATTTAACTACTAAACAATCAGCCAAACCAGGCATTAAGAAAAGCTGCACTGGCACACTGCTGCCTCTCCCTCAACTTGTCCTCCAGGACCTCCAGGTCTTCTTCTGCAAAACTGATTTGCAGACAGTCAGCCCCCAGCCCACCCCAACGTCAGGGGTGACTCCTGTTTGCCCATTTCTGCAGCCTATCTGGCTGCACAATCATGTTTTATCATCTGCTGCTCCCAGTTTGCACAAGGCTGTTAAAGAGTGTTGGAAGCCGTGCTAAGCCACTGGCTGACATCAGGGGTCAGGAGGCTTCTGAGGAGTTCACATTTTGTTCTTTGTGTCTTACATCTTTCATTATTTCTGTCTTAGGAAAAAAGGATAAACTACTGAAACCCACCACCTCACAGAGTCATCTTGCATAGATTAAAACAACAAACAGATAAACAATCTGTCTTTCATAGGACAGATGAAGAGGAACTGCTAGTGATAAATTATCTGAAACAAGCCTTACAGTCCCAGTGCACAGAGCAGGCAAACCAGCACTCATCTTCTGGTCCCAGTTTCTGTCAACAGTAGTGTTAGGTTTTGTGATTAAAGGGTTGCTTCCATCAACATAAATTATTTTTATTCTTCAATATGCCAAAACACTATAGAAGTCACAAATTCCTGGTGTGGAAACATCATTGATTTAAATTTTTTCCTGTACAATAAGCAAAGGTCGCTATAGCAATCTGAGAGGTTCAAACTTCTGCATTCTGATCTCTTTAACACATTTATGAAGATGCTCATAGCAGAGCAAAGGTGATGTTAATAGATTCTGGTTGTCAACTTTAATTATATACAACTTAACAATTTTCATCTTTCACTACCATACATGGCTAACTCACAGCTCTTGAAAAATCCATGCAGCTTAGCTCAGAAAAGATCAATCACGTTGGTAACACCATTGTATCCCTATATAATTCTCTTATCCTCCTTTGGGATTTACATCCCAGTCTCTGATTTTTCATCCCTTTCTGGAAGATGCTTTACACAAAATCTTCTGAAGTGTTTGTATTGTTCAGTTGCAATTCAAAATTTTAAATTAAGTTCATATTGTCAGAATGCTGACTTCTTTCACATTTTAGGCTGATGTCAATAATTTTTTGGCACTGAAGATGGTGTGTGCAATGCATTCAGTTATTAAGAGGAGTATTGGTACCAAGTTTTTAAAGCATCACTCTTATTTATTTCTCCAGGCAGGTCTTCTCTTACAGTGAGGATCAGGAGTGCTGGAAGGGTGGAGAATAGCAAGGCTATATCTAGTTTTGTCCAAGGCTGAGATCTGTGGATCTGCCATCAGCTTCTCTCATAAAAACCCACCCAAGAATGGTCTCCTACCTATATTACTCCATCATTTCACTTAGTCTTTAAAACTAACAGGTTTGTGGTTAATTTGCATTGGAGAATATTTTGGAACTTGATTTTGAGCCAACCTCAGGAGATCTCTAGGATGGCATTTCCAATGTAAAATGAAAAGCTAACTGACGTGCACTTTACAGCATTGCTTCCAAATACCTCAATCTCAATGCCAGCAATTGCACTCTGCTCTTCAGTGTGAGCACACTTCCAAACAGTAAAACAGACTGTCACCAAAATGTAAGACTAACAAGAATATTCCAAAGAATACATACAGTGGATTTGGGGCAAATGACTGGGAAAGTCTGCAACGCTAACTTTGGTGCAATATTTTCACTTTGGTAACCTCTAATAATTTTAATTCTAGAAATACTAGAAATAAAAATCCATGGGTGATCAATAAAGAAGTAATGTTTAAATAAAAAAGTAAACTGTGTTTACTGATATAATGAACTAAATATATATTTCTTCCTTATACCCAAAACATACTTAAATGCACTTGGAAACTATATCAGGACACATCAAAAGGAGAAGATAAATTTCATCACCTGAAGCCTCACTCATTTTCTAGAAAGTCAATAAGTAAATTAACAGGTTCAAGGGTTTCTACTGCAAGCAATCACTATAATAAATCACATTAATTATGTCAATCAATTTAAAATACACTAGGTATCAGTTAGTACTGTATAAACAAATACTAACCACTAAACCAGAGCTTGTTTCTCTGATTTTCACAATTTGCCATCTCAGCCTGTGAACACAGGTTACCTGGTAGAACCAAATATTTCTCATGAAAGATAGCTGAAATTAAAGATGAACACTTAGTTGTACCTTCTAGCCTTACCTGGCCATTCCAAAGGATGCCTGTGGATCCTAAACTGCATTCCTCCATCAGAGCCCAATTAACAAAGTGAAGAATAAAAACCAGTAACGTTTTAGAGGACGGATATAGAAAACAGCATCCTTGTTCCCAATCACAACCAGCGCTTTCTACAGAAGTTGCCTTCTGGACCCAGCCCGTGCAGCTCAAGTTTGGAGGCTTTAGCTGTGTGTTAGCACTGCTGCATAATCTCAGCTCCACGAGGCACGTCTGTCCTCTCCCTTCCTCCTGTCACTTGAAGGAAAGGCTTTTAGAAGGATGTTCTCCAGCTCCGCGGCAGTTCCAAGCAGTTCCACGCCATCATCTGCCTTTTCTCCTTTATCCCAGGTTCCTCTGGGTCCCAGCAGCCCGTGCTAAGGCACAGAAGGTATCACGTCCTTCAGGCTCCGCTGCTTGCAGCCACTCCCCTCCCAAGGGTACAGGATGCCGAAGCCCCATCCTCCCTCCACTTCCTTCCTTGCCTTGGCCATGGGAGGATTCCTCAGCATGGCCACGGCCCCGCAGCACGGGCGGGCTGATGTAAACAGGAGGATCCTGAAATCCTAGAAATGACGGCAAGGCAGCCACAGCAACGAGCACAGCGGGAGCTCGCTGGGAGTGCTGGCTTTTGTTTACACAGTATTTGGCTCTCCCACATGACTTCCCCACAAATCCAGTTATTTCAGGGAAGAGGGGACTGCTCCATGACGTCTGGCTGGCATGGAGCTGCCTTAATCCCAGGATAACTCTGCACAGGGCACTCCTGGGAGTGCAGGAGGACAAGCAGTGGCAGAGAGTTTCCATTACTACCTCTCCTCTTTTAGTGTGGTAAATGCCACCTCAGGAGCTTGGACAAGCCTCTACTCCTCCAGATGCTTCTACTCCTCAATGGCCTCCTGGTGGACCAACTGCAGCAGACCTAAAACTCATTCAGCCAGTGGCAAGGACCCAAGCCCTGCCAAAGCAGTCCCAGCACCTCAAGAACAAAAAGGGTTCCTAAAGGAATCTGCAATCTGGTCTGTAGCCTGAGAGCAAATTTTTCACAGCACACATTTCAAGAAATTGCACACTTGTGGAGCTGTAGGTCCAGGCTCTCAAAGCAAATCTTGATTCTCCTAGTAATACTCAGATTTAAAAACAAAACAAAACAAACAAAAAAAAAAACAGTAAAAAAACCCTTCCACCTCTTACAGGAGTATCTATTCTTACTCAGCTTGAAGATTTTTCAAAAATGCTTCCAGTCAAAGAAATTAGGATGGATTCTTTGCTAACGAAGACATGAAAGCTAATGTATTGCTTTGTGCTTGCATGAGCACCTCTAGGAATTGTATCTTCAAAGGACAGAAGGTAAAAGAACACCAGAACTGGAAAACTGTAAGAGAAATCTTAACACCCAGCTGCATACTAAATGGCTGGAAACATTTCTCCCTCTCTCCTCTCTCCCAACAGAGCAACCCCAAAAAAGGTTGAGAACAAAATTCTTGGACAGTCTTTAAAGTTCCCTAAGCAGCTGCAAGATCCTACTATCACAGCTCTCTTTACTCTTTCGGACACTTTGGATAAAATTAGGAAAGGGACAGAAATATAAGACACAAGTGTTCAACTGAGAAAAGCAAGAGCAGAGAAGAGGCAGAAGAAGGTACAAGAGATGCTCTTACAGCCTCACACACAAGAGAAGCTGCTGCTGCAGCTCTTCCTGAAGGTAATCATGCACTGCCAGAGGGTGCTGGGCAACACTCTGAATTCCACCCTGGACACAGATTTTGCTCTTTTGGTGCCACAGTCCTGCTAGAGTAGCAGTGAAGAATCATCATCATCCATAATCATGACCCATGGTCAGAAAACAAAGAGGGGTTTGCTCCTCACAGCACAGCAGCAGTTTTTCCTATTGCACAACCAAATTTAAGGTTCATGTACCTCCACTGATTGCCCTGAGCTGTGGGCAAGAGCAGAACGACTCCACTTGCATTCTCTCGTATGCCTCTCATGACTCACTACATACATTAACATGCTGCTGACTTTTATTGCACTCTATTGCTTTATGCAGCAAGAACCATTATTAATTTTTCTAGTTGTGACTGACAGGATGGCCAAGAATAACATCAACTTCTCTAACACTTCACTCCTACTTCAGCTGCAGAAGCAGAGCACAGACACCATACCATACACCCCATCCAAACACTGAACTATGAAACCTTTTTGCTATTGAAACGTAATAGAGTGGGAAAATCCTTGCTCTCATTTTCATACACAGCCTATATTCTGATACTGGTCATTTCATTCTTTTCCAAGAATTATACCACTACATTTTGATTCCTTCTTTACGTACACTAACACTTCAGCATGGGGATCAGAGCATCTCCATGTGCCCTCACACAATGTGGTATTTCAGGGCACAGCAGCAGCTCAAAGGATTAGTTAACTAGAATGCAAGACACAAAGATACTGAAAAAAAATAGAAGTCATTTCTTCAGACATATGACAGTAGAATGGCAGGAATAAAGTGGAATTCCACTTCTCTGTATTCAAAGTAAAGGCATCATTGAAATTCAAAGCATTCAAAGATAAAAATAAGCCCTTTCACCCATCTTACTGGCAGAAATTCAAAAGCGTAACAGGAGGAAGGAAATGACCTCAAGCTTAACATCTTTCCTGAAAATCTTACTAATCCTCCCTCATAAACGACGTGCACTTCATTCCCACCTACAGTTCAGGTTTCAAACATGTGCCAGACCCACAGCACAAGTGCCCTGTGCATCATGAGCCACCTGCCAGCTGACCTGGCCCCCCTGGAATCCACATCCTGCACAGCACAGGGACACAATGCTTGGCTGTTCCTGCACTGCACTACTAAAGACTGGCTTCAACAAGAAGGGCATGAATGTTAGAGCAAAAATTAAGCTAGAGAATGACACTGAATAAAACCCTGACAGATGGTACTGCATACCCTTAGACACAATGACTATTAGAGGCTGAATGATATTGCGTAAGACTCCCTACATCTTTGCAAAATGCTAATAAATCACCTGCCATTTAATTCTTGAGGTCCAGCTAGCTGTATGTGGGGGGAAATATGGCACAGGGGCTGTTTCAACCTCTTCCTGAAAGAAGCAGCACACAGCTGAGGCAAAAGCTGCACCACCTCTCCTGTCAACGCACAATCATCTCAGCTGCTGATGGGTCAGGGGAAGTGATGTCTGCAGAAGATGGAGACTGCCACAAACAGTGGCCACCAGACAGGGAACAGTTTGGAAATTAAGATTTAGGCCACCAGTGGCTACCAAAGCTGGACTATGTCGATATTCTAAGGTACTGCAATCACTTAGCAGGCTATTGCATTATAAAGATGAGAGGATAAGAGGACAGCAAAGATGCAAGCAATACACTAAGGAAAAGAGAAGCCTGTCTCTCTCCAGTAGCATCATTTTTTTTAAGCACTTCACTGCATCTCACATCTTGTTAAAACTCAGATAAACTCATCTTCACGACCATAATTCCTTCTCAATATGCTCCTTACTGTCTGTCTCTAAACACATTCTGACACTCCCACAATCCTGTATCCTAAAGGAGTGTTTCTTGCTTTTAACAGTAGCAAGTCCAAGGGCAAAAAACCCAAAACCGAACCCCACAACAACAAACCCTGCGTACACCAATATCCTGAAATCCTGTTATTCTTGGACAAGACTGTTTAGAATATCTAGAAACACATGCCATTTTTTCCTAATTAATATTTAAAGGTTATTGTGGGGTTAAATGCTGCCAGAGCTAAGCTAAAAAAGAAAAAAAAGAAAAACAAAAACTGTATCTAACCTTTTCTGTGCCATATTAAATCTGCCAGTCTAAGTTTATTGTGGAATGTTTTTCATCATTTTCCTCCTCAGCCACAGCCTTATATGGTGTCAGATAAGCACTTGTTTGCTGGCAGCACACGAGCTGCTGAGCTTGCTTAGCTGCACGCAGAAGAGGATTGCAGCTTCCAAGGATAAAGGACATGCACTTTTATCAGTGACCACATTCCCATCACAAATCTTTGCCAGAAAAAACTCAAAAATATAACAAAGTGTTCCTGCTGTGGAAGATGTGATACCAGCAAAGCCATGCTCTTGTCTACATAGCCTATATGCCCCCGGGAAATTCTGTTGGTAAATAAACATTACCAACAAAAGCACAATTTTGCTACTAGCACAGCTGCACTTACAGAGAGCCCTTCTGTGCTGTGGCTGTCTTCAGACACAGCACATGTAATCCTACAGGCAGCAGAAAAAGTAAGGGGTCATTTATTCCATGGCCTGCATCCTGGTTTATTTATTAACCAGCACACATCTGGTCCTGTACACAGACACCAAGTGCAGAAAGGTCCCAGAGAAACCTGCAGTTTTGCCTGATGCTCATTTTTAGCTGGTCAAACATTCTCAAGTGGAAACAGTGGAAATCACTTCAGGAAAGGCCCCATGGTTATGGCCATCCCCCTTCCCTCCTTCTCAGCCTCAAAACGTTCTTGGAGCCATTCCTGCTCTGCCATCAGAACATTATTCCCATTCAGACTGTTGCTGCTCTCTGGCAATAGTCACATTTTCATCTTCTGAGAGTGGGAATATTCAGGAGAGGAGAAATTTGGACAACACTGAATGGCCTTAATACACAGTAGATTGTACTGAATGATGTAATGATCTCTTCTGGGTTTAATTTCAGTAAAATATGGGCTCATTTGACAGCCATTACTAGCTCATAAACTAACCTTAAGTGCACTTCATTCCACATGTAGATCTTCTGTAAATTACTTATACCTCAAAAAGACGATTTTCTTGTGGAACTGTCAGCAAACACAATTGCCATAACTGAGAGGACTTCAAACAGAGTTGATGACTGTGTTCTATTTTTACTTTTTTGTTGTGTGCAAATCTAAAAACTAAAGACCATTTTGAATTATTATGAAATGTACATGCGCCCTTTAAACAGTACCTATCACTGCAATGATGGAGGAAAAGCACAACAGGCTAGAAAAGATTTCAAAACAATATGCATGTTATTTTAAATCTGTATTTTGAAACTGTTGGCAAGTGACAATTGTTCTGTTTATATTAATGAAATTTTAAAATCAGATAGGAAACAAGTACTTGGCAACTGTCTATCACTAAAACATTCAGCTTGAGTATTCACCTTCATTTCCAGGCAGCATTTTGCAATATGCCTCATGTTGGCCACCCATGAAACAGAGTAAAATTCATTACAAGCATATTTGCTGTTATTGATCTGTAGGTTTGCACAGAATATTGTCTAGTTTTCTGCTTTCCTTTTTTGCTCATCCTTCTGCTCCCTTTTCCTTTTTTCCCTCCAGCTTTTCATACAGCAGAAGAAAGTACCCTGTTCTACACAGAGTTTACAGTAGCAATGGTAAATTATTATTTGAAACCCAGCCAGTGTTAAGACAGGTGCCCTACCAAGTAGCTAAGGGAAGTATCAAGCCTGTTACTACTTATCTAATAACCTACAAAGCTTTTTGTCCTAATTAACAGGAGCCATTCCATGTCTAATTATTAGCAGCCATCCTGTTTCCCCTGCCCTACAACTTAATGATGACATGTGAATACTTTATAAATTCACATAAATTTTGCAACCACTTTTTGACAAGTTTCATGCTTATTTACACTTTTCATCCTCTGGTCCTAAAAGTGAGGTGATGATAAATTGTAGGCATCTATAATTTAGGTTACATGGCCTTTAGGTTAATAAATTTATCAATTCAAAAAACTCACCTGACAAATGATCCTCAAAATTGGTGAAAAGCCAGAACTAGTTACTCATCACATCAATAATTTGAAAACCTCATTCTAGCTTACTCAAGTGACACAAATCCCTCAATTTCTGCAATTATCTTCTACAAATCTGACCTGAATTCACTGGTGCATTACCCACCTGACATGCTCTTTTCCCATTCATATTCTAACAGAACTATTACTGGCAGAAATATTTACACTTTACAAATGCTAGAAAATATTGGTACAGCTCAAAGGATGAGCTCAGTCATGTCTCTACATCTGACATCTTGATCATCAAGACCTTCCAGGTACTTCAGAGATACAGACAAACACCAAACAACCACAAGCAGCTACACCCAGAAACTAACTTCATCATCTTTACCTATCAAAATAAAGCAAGCCATCAGCTCAAGAGCAGTGTCACTCAGCAAGGGCTCACACTTCTAACCCTCTAATCATATCACAACTTTCAATGAAAGAGCTGCAGGCCCAAATAATTAATTAGGTATTTATAATACTTCTGAATAAACTGCAGAAAAAAAATCTTTAATGTATATATGCAATCAAAAGGTTAAGTTCAGTAAAGACATTTCTTTTCTAGAACAGAACAAAAACATGCAACTCAGATGAAAGTACAAGAGATTAAAGGTTTGTATTTCTTCTCAAATCCCCACAAGGCCATAAAGTATCCTAATGAGCTGAAATCTCATTTGTGGGAAGCTCTCAGATGTGTGATGAGAAGGAGGCACTCCCTTGCCAGATGGCTGGCTCTGCTCACGGCCATGAAGGAGAACGACTGTAACCACAAATCTGAATTAAGTGTTTTAACTGTCCACATATGTACACCCTCCAGCAGTTCTAACAAGTAGCTTTTGCCAGCGAAAGTTTCTACCAGAATTACTGAAAGTTTTCTGTAAGACATATTAAAAAAAAATTAATTGATCATTAGCAAGGGTGTTAAACTCAGAGCACAAACCCTCCTTTTGAATTACAGCATCACCAAAAAGCTAACCCAGCCTTTGCACACAGTGATCCACCAGCTGCTTTTATGGCCAGCTAGTTGGATATTCTCATTTTGCTTTTGATACCAAGTCCCACCTTCAGCTTTCCCCCAGTTCTCTTTTCTTTTCCTGGAATGAACCAGGAAGAACAAAGTATGTGCCAAACACACTCCCCAAGAGTCCTGTGGAGCTCATTTAACCCTCAATCACTTTTGCATTTTCAGCCCTTGTTTTACTTGGTGTTTACTTAGACATTTCTTTTTTTGGTGTGTGATTGTGTGAAAGTGCTATTTATTGCCTGGAATGAGGGCTAAAACAAGAAGCAGTACGCCCACAGAACAGATCAGATACACAGAAAAAAGTGTTTTCCTACACACAACAGCTGACATCTAGGAATCCAGGAGGTGAGTTTCAGTTTTGCATTCTCAAATGGTTGGTGGTTTGAACCCTGAACCTATTATGATGGTATAGATATCTCTGAATTTTCAGCAATGTGGCATCCTTCAACACTGGGTGGAGAGAACTGACTCATCACTGAAAGGAGAGAAAGGACAGCCTTTTGATTCCTCAGCTTCACTTTCAATTGCACTTGATTATTGCTTACAGTTTCTGACATTGATCAAAATTCTTCTTAGCCTGTTCCAACCTTCTGACAGTAACAACATCAGCCAGCATTTCACTTTCAGTGTTCAAGTCCATTCCTAAAAATGCCTTTCTTTTTTAGAGAAAAAAAAATTCCTTTGCCCGTTTCAAGCAAGTACTCACTGCCTTTTAGAAATTCTTCTGGTTTCTGAAACTTGTCAAAAAACATTCTATTCTGTGTCTCTGCAGCACACATCTCTTAAGGATCTTGTGGGATTTTATATTCCCTTAGCAGCTGTTGTTTTTAAGTTTATCCTCAATATTATGAGTTGTTTAAGCGGGAATGCAAACTAGTCTATTGTCATTTGGCAGTAATAGGTTTCTTAGGGAATTTATTAGAAAGTCAGGGACCTTCCCGGTTTGAAATACAGAAAAACATTTATATTTTGACAATATCCTTTTGTCATGCTTCAATGTCTCAGTAATTTAACCCAAATGTAGAAGCAACCAACAAAAAGAATAAATGGTCCAAGAATCTGAGCTCATTATGAAGCCCAAAAAACCTATACAAAGACAACATCTTTTCTAAGCATTTCATACTAATGCTGCACCTGAAGTAAAATCCTACAAGTGTTTCCAAACACATATTTTGATCCAATGAGCACAGCCAGAACTACTCAGTGTGGTAGCATAAATCCAAGAAGTGGGCAAGCAATACACAAAAATAACAAAAAAGGTATCTATGGGTTTAAAGGTATATAAGAACTGCAAACAAAAAAAATCCATTCAGGTTGGTTATATCTCATCTAACTAGCCACAAGTTTGTACACTGAGCTGCAAACCTTGCTAATATTTGTGAACCAAGTCCCTGGGGCATAATTTTCAGCCAAGCTGTGGTTTCTACAGTTTACAGATTCTTACATTTTTGCTTAATTTTATATTGTGTGTCACTGATTACTTGCAAACACAGACTGTCCCATTTGGGGATCTGGCACTAGCACGCTGAATTTAACAGCACAATTAGGGAAGCACTGTAGTCACCAGGAGATCAGGTTCTTTGGATGAGCACATGACTGAAGTCTGACCCAGTTCACTGTACAGAAGCACATCATGTTTTTCTCAGGCCTGTCCACCAAACAGTATAGCGTGCTTATACACTGAATTAATCTTTAAGCAGACCCAGGATAATCCAGAAATAGATCAGGAGCATAACACATTCCAAATTTGCACATACACTTTCAAAGATGCTATTTTTGCAAGGTATACAGATGGAGGAAATAGAATGTGTTCACTGCTGTCTCAGTGCCTGCATTCTTGCACTGTCCCTGACCTGATTCAGGTTCCCTTGGACTGCAGCCTGGGGATTGTTTGACAGACATGCACAAGTTTTTTATTAGTTCCTTGCTGAGTCCACCAAACCTATTTTGTCACAATGAGCCAGGAGTTTGTCCTGATGGCTTTAGCCACCTATTTTTGCTGATTTCTCTATCACACTTAGGATATATAATCTCTTTTGCTCAAGTTGGAGCTGCAAGTCAATCTTGTGTCAAGCATTGTTTTTCTTTCCTGCATTCCTGCCAAATCAATCAATAATTTCTTCAGATTCTTCAACAGGGATGCCTCTACTGATGCAATGCTTTTGTTTGTTTTTTAATAAGCCCTGACTATACTGCCCTTTTGCCTGCACACACTGCTACTTCACTCCTAAAGGTTGTATCAAAAAGCTCACAGATCACAGCACCAAACTACCACGGCCAACACTTATGCTCAAACAAAAGAAATGTAGCAAGTTAATTGTTCACGACCACAAATTACAAGCAACAATCACTGACAACAACCACAAAACCAGAGACAGATCCTGTCTCCTTCCACTGCAGTTGGAGTTGTATTTTGTACCTGCTTTTATTCAGCTCTCACTGTTTTGAGACACTTTGCACACCGACAGGGTCAACTCCTTTGCAGATATTCCAGGCTTTCTTCTCTCTGTTGTGGTGGGCATGTATTCAGATTTCCCTCGAGTACCTGACAGTGCACGTCACCTGTCTGGAGACGCATGTCACCTCTGTTTAGAGATGTGCTATTTACAGCCTGCATCAGGGACTTTCCGTGCAATGCACCAAAGCAGGGCAAGCTGGCTTATTACTTGCTGCCTCAGAGTTCAAAGTTCAGATCCAGATTCAGACATCGAACTTTTTAAATATTAAGGGCCATCTGGTTTTACTTTTAGTTAGGCTCATCAGACAGAAAATCCCAGATCATGGTGTTTGGTGCTGGCTTTCTCATTTCTGTCCCTGAGTTGCTGAGTAATCCTTGGGAAGCAAAGAAAATCCTGAATCCTGTGCCTACCTACTGTATATGTTACTAAAATGGTGTCTTATTTTTAATGTAACTATATAAGACTGCAGTCAGTTGCCAGCACAGTGACTCAGCAAAGCCCCAAGCAAGGAAACTCCCTGCTGGGACTCCTGCAGCCCAAAGGAAACATGGCCAGGCACGGGGCCTTTCCTCACAGAACAGCCTCACCGGCTTTGGGCACCTGCAGGACACTCAGGACACTCGCAGCAAGGGCTCCTGGAACTACAGTGTTTGTGAGTACTAAAATAAGGACCAAAGCCTATGCAGCCTTCAGATTTCAGTCTTGTTTTATCAAAGTTTCATAGTCCTTAACTCAGCACCTTTATGTTACTCCCATTTATTTACACTTAAGTTCAACAACATCCTTAATTTTTCATTAAAGAGCCTGCCTGTCACATCCCCATCTGCACCTCTCACACCAATACCTGTCAGTCTAGAAGCATGCCCCACATTCCTAACAGGAAAGCTCAGGTGCTCACTGGGGATATTTGTCTCCCAAATCCTTTTGGAACCTGGATATAACAGATCTTTCAGAGACTATCTGTTAATTAGTATCCACAGAACTATCAAGGGCGTCTGTGATGTCGAACACAGTATCCTCTATTCAGTAAGCAATTTATTTCAGGAGGTTGACTCATTTCCTTAAAGCTTTTTGAGCTATCTGTTGTGACTGAAAAAAATTCAGAAAATTTAGAAGTACTCAAGGAAATGAGCCAACACATCCTGGAAGAAATTCATCCAATATACACACACAATAAGATAAGTCAGTCTTAGATTTCTAAAGAAATGAGCAGGAAGGAGTTCTAAAAGAACCTGAAATATTTTCTGTGAAACGCAATGTTTGTTTCCCATCCTCGTAACTCTCCTCACGCCCACTTTAACAGCAATATACTATGGCTAACCAGGAAGTGGTTCTCCTAAGTTTGTTTTCTCCCTGCAAAGACAAAAAACCTTCCCTGAAACAAATAAGTGGATCTCCCCTATACTTAAATTAAAAACACTGCTGCCTGTATGCCTCCTGAGAGCTTTCAGACCCCCAGAGGCACAGAGTCCGTGGTCAAACCATAAACCCAAGAGAGCCTTTTCCATGAGATGAGTAACACAACACTGAATCACCTCATCACAGACTCATTACCTTCAGGGGTTTCCAGCAATGTATCAATGTCTCAAGGCACTAGTAAATATTCCTGAGTATCAAATAAGCCACCTCAAAGTAACCAGTAGAATTCATGCTCTAGCAAAACGGAAGACAGTTTTCCTTTGGAAATTTAAATGGAATTTTATGACAAAGTCTTGATTTACTACATTTAACTGCAGAGCAGTCCTAAGCAAAAGGATATTATCTAAAAAATAGCATCTTATAACCTATTCTTCATCACATGATATGCGGTATATCGATGGGAGAAGAAGGGGGAAAAAGAGGTTGGAAGATCACTCATGATTTTTGCAATTTACTTCAGCTGAAGACAATCTAGAATTTCCAAGATAAATTAACTTCTGAGTAATGCACTGATGCCATAAACAGACTTTTCAAGTAATAACCAGTAAAACTGCTAATTTGTCATAACCACCCTCCTGTCACATTCAGAGTAATAGGAATGATTTTTTTTTTCCCCTATACATTGCCAGATCATTTTTCTCACATTTAGGTTTTAGTAGTTTTGTAGTGAGATGGATAATTCACAATTAAGATTTACCTCTTCAAAAAAAAGGATGCCAATATAGTTATTTCTCATCTCAAATATTAAAGCTGCTGTCATGAAGATGAGAGAAATTAAGCCAAACACTGCTTATGATAAGTACTAAACAGCTCTGCAGATTAAACTGGATGAGACCCAAGCCAGAAGAAACATAAAGGTCATTTTGCAGTTCTTCAGAAGCAGTATCATTTTAACCAGTGCCAAAGAGCATCATCAGAAGTCAAGAACAGAGATAACGATTTTCCTTATTTAACTTTTTAATATAAAATATCTGAAATAAAAAGTGCTCTCTTGCGTGGTGTTAACATGCAACAGCAAAAAGGAACAAAAAACTGTAGACTAATGAAGGCAAGGAAGTTTTATTAAGTTGTGTATTATCCTGAAAGCTCCTACATATAATATTTCCATTATTCCTTCTCCATTTCCAGGAGAGGATTTTTAAAACGCATTAATTCCCTGGGACTCATCAGGCAACAAACAGAACCTAGAATTGAATGCAACTAGAAACAAAGGCTCACCTACTCAGCTACTCCCAGCAGCACATGTAAACCCGCACATAAGTAACTGATTGCAAACTGTGCAATTAGACTCACTCATTTTACAGCAGCCTACACATGACATCCCATCACAGCCTCTGTGCTGGGGTCCCTGCTGCACCTTGCAGCTGAGCAGGCCCAGTGGCAAGTTCCTGCCAGGAGTGTCCCTCCCACTGCTGGTCCCACGCTCCTGCAGGGAACCCCTGCCTCTGTCCCCCAGCCCCTCCACGATGCTGAACTGGCCCAGAGCTGTTTGCATTCTTGGGAGGGTAAATGCTCTGCCAGCCTGGTGCTGCTGAGCCAGCAACCAGCAGCACCAAGCACAGTCACCCACCTGGATCTGAAACACAGGGACTTGTGTGCTGGAGCAAGAGAGGAGCACACTCAGTTCAACCTGCTGCAATTAGGATGCTTTCCAAACCCCAAACCTTTCCTCATCTGATCGACCAAGAGCTCTTCAAATCTCTTGGGGCAGTGGCACTGGTGTCAGCTGCCACATAGCGGGGGTACATTTGGTTTGGGGTTTTCAAAGGAACTGGACAATGCACTTTTCACCCTATTGCTCAAATTTACAAGTTTAAGTATACATCAGAAAAACGTTGTTGCCGGCACATTAAGTACCACCTCATCAATAACTCCCAAAAAATCTTACTCATTGTTGACAACAGTAGATTGCTGCATCCTTATTCAGTATCTGGGAAGGAAGTGCCTTTCTGGAAGTTTACTAAAATTAAGAGATGCATCTATGTTGAAAAATTTGTCGAACTGAATTTTCCCCCACCCTGCAGGCTTCCATCTGCTGAACTATGTCATGCATGAAACTCTAGATACAAATTAAACTACAGTGAACATAGAAATATTTTTTTTCTTTTTTTAATGAGGTCATTAGTGGATATTTATCTCGGTGACAACCAAATATGCCTACTTCTGCACTATAATGTTTTTCTATACACATTTAATTGTGTAAAGTCAAACTCATTTAGGCTTAACTAGCTTCATATACAAGAAAGTGCTCCCACATTTTATGGCAAAGATAAAACATTGATTAAGGTCCTGATTTTGCAAAGCATGAAATGCATTCAGTTCTTAGTCCTCTTCACAAATGACACTTATTATAGGTCCAAGCTTTCAGTTTTCCCCTCTTGAAAATTATCCTCAAGTGTGACTTAAGTCATACGAACTACATTTTTGACCATCAGATGAAGTTTAAATTCTCAAGGAAGCATGCATTTAATGGAGCATGAGAGCTCACATCATGTCTGAATAGATATATTTTTCCTCTTTGCCTTATTACAGTATATACAGAATGATGACCTTACTTATATGGAAATTGTAGGTTCATTTTTTGCAATACCACACATCGGAATATAAAGGATTCATTTCTTCCCAAGGTTAGGGTAGGAATGACAAGGGCAATGAACCTACTGATTTTTATGAACTTTCTAGGACTACTGACACATTAGTGATCAGTGACTTGAAACATGTCGGAAGACTAAACAGTTTGACACTAACTCTGAATGACTGCCACACAAAGGAGGCAGATCTCTTGAAACAAAGCTCAGAAGCACAGGGTTTGCCTGCCTGAAAATCAGCTGCCCACTACAGTGAGGGCAATGGAGTCCTGGCTGCCGCTGGGCACAGAGACAGGGAACGCTGCCAGTGCGGCGATGCCCAGGTCCTGCTGTGCCCACAGGGTGAGCGCCAGCCAAGCACAGCCAGTGGAACTGCACAGCTCCAGCATCTTCACCCCAAACCAGAAACTCCCTCATGCCAAATGGCAAACCCTGCAAGGGCTGGGCACCACTCTGGCCCACCTGAAAATTTTTTCATACCAGACAACTTTCAGATCTGGCCACTCTCTGTGTCTTTTCTGTCCTTCAAACAGCATAAATTGATGAGCTTTGCTAAGAAAGGAGGCCTATAAAAATCAGTACTGGCACCTTCCTTAACCTCCTCCAGTTATAATTTAAGAACCTGTGTATCCAATGTCAGACTATATTAAAAATTATATTAAATGTATCTGCCAATAAAGTGTTAGCTTCAGAGTCCTAGTATGTTTGTGTCTCATCTTTTCATGTCCCACTGGCTTCACTTACACCAGTCACATCCTTAACATATCCTATTTAACACTCAGCTTGTAACATATCTCAATTCATATTCTTACAGTCATTGATAAATCTGTGCAGACACAGGAGCCAAGAACTTCATAAAAAATGTACAGGAGGAATTCTAACACTATGCATAATGCAAAACTAAACCATAGTCTATTTCTCACATTAAAAAAATCAATAGATGCATTTATGCAATTCCTTTTTCAATCCCGTTATCACTGACTTGGAATAACTGTTTTTCAAATTACTTTGAATTTTTCAAATTACTTTGAAAATACTGTACAGCACACTGATTTCATGATGGAAAACAGCACTGGAAATGTCTTTTAAAAAATTAAATCCAACCTCCTTCCAGCAAATTAAAATACAAGCTGACACAATGCAGTTTTACGGTAAAAGGGAATATTACAAATCCAGAGGTCTACATTGTTTTTCATTATCCAGTGTTTGTATTTGCCATCTTCCCATCTGCTAGAACAGTCACTTCAAAAAGGCAGGGTTGTGAGAACACCACTTTCTATCCAAAGGATTATAAATGTTGTCATGCCAAAACCTCTTGCAGTGGAAAGATACTGACAACACAGCTGAAAATGTCCTCCCTGCAGCTACGTTTGTCTAGTTTTCAGGTCAGGGCTATCTGAAAAACTGAAAAAACCCCACAATTAACTGAAAAGTTTGGATGTTCTGGTAAGACTTTTTATGTCACAGCTTGAATTTTTATATCATTATACAAGATCCTAGATTTTGAGGGTTTTAGCAGGGAATTAATTATTTTCTTCTTCTTACAACAAAAAAAAGGTATATATTTTAATGTAATTGGTATCTTTTCAGGCATCTGCTACATGCAATGAAAAATACATAGAGGAAGCACTTTCTACCCGTGTCATCTAATTTTCTGTAGGAAAGAAATGGTATTATGCTCATAAACTATTTTTGAACAAAATTCACCAGCTCACAACTGAAGAGAAGAAATTCCATGTTGGTGAAAAAAGAGCTTTGCATGTGGGTCAGGACCTAGGAAAAACTGAAAGAATAAAATCAGAATGCAGTACCTGGAGGGAAAGCTTCTGAAGACCCCTGGTTTATTATACAGGCTTTTTTAGACCACTAAAGCCTCATCCCATTTTAGGATACAGTTGTTACATTGGACTGCCTCCACTTTTCATTATCCCACTCAAGACGTGGTCTTTCCCTAAATATTAAGCCACCAGCAAATGAAATTATCAAGGCGGCTTTTTTTGTCATTATGGCTGATGACAAAGAGCACAGTGCCAGTGTCCTGGAAGTCAAAGCCAGAGACTCCCATGGAGCCAGCTGGGGAAAGACTCTTCCTCACAGAAACTGAAGCCAGCGGTTTACAGACCTTAGCGGCAGCCAGAATGAGGAGTAACCACAAATTAATAGTTTTATGCCTAGCAACTAATCAACAGACATGAACAGTACTGTTCACATTTTAAAGTACAGAAAAGGAAAGAACAGAACAGGAAGGGAAAAAATCAAGTGAATAATCAGAATTTTCTGGAAGATAATGAAGATTTTACTTTGTATGTTTTCTATAATGCAAACCAAATAAATCTTCTAGGAATAAAGTATTTTAACATTTTATAATCTCTCTGTCTAATGTGAGCCTCTATTTTAAGCATACTAAAGGCAGTTTATGCAAAAGCTTTTTCTTTTTAATCCTGTCTGACCTGAAAAGGACAGATTCCAAACTCCATTACCCTAGGAAGCTTAGTATAAACCCAGAGCCTATCTAAATTGCCCTATATAACTTCACATCAGGGGCGGGTTTGTTTCTTTTTATTTTTGTTTGGTTTTATAATTCTATTTTGGATCCATGAAGTAGGTACAACAAAAAATCAAGCAACTTCTGTCAGGCAGCTAATGGAAACAAATACAATGACCTTTGACAGCCAGCATTTGAAATGTGCTAAGGATCTCTAGAATGAGGACATGCAGCTCATAAATAGGGCTCTGTAAACTAGGACAAAAATAGGCCAACCTGTGCAATTTGGCCATGGGAGATAATCTATTTTAACCAGAAATAGGGTTTGCTTCTCTCTGATGACTTTTTATTCCTTATTTTGTACTTCCTGTTTTCTTTAAATATGAGACTTCATGACAACCCGTAACACTTATCAAGACGCAACTTCCCTCAGCATTCCATGAGCAGTGCAGAGTCCACCTGCTCATCTTTCTGAGCAACCCTCACTTTCCAAGGAATTGTTGTTGTTATTACAGCAACAGGCTTTTAGAAGCCTGTTGCTGTAATAACACCTCAGCAAGAAAACTGGGATCTCATAGTTCCTTCAAACTGAATATCCATTTATCTTCTTTGATTCCAACTGGGGCCAATATTGGGCACAGCTTGACTCACCACAGGATTACAGAGCTTGACCACTCTTGTCATTGCAAGATACAGATTCCTCATAAATAGAGGAGATAAAAAACAACCTCCAACATATTAAATATTGCTTGTAACAACAGTATTTTTTAAAAAACTAAAGCAAAATCCAGGTTGCTACTGAACAAGAAAACCTTATGGGTCTAAGAGGATGTGTATTAAATTCTGTAGTCTTCTACAACTTCAAAAGATGGTGGTTTTCAGTCTATATTCTAATTAAAAATCAAGAACTTTTGAGAAGAGAAATTATTTCTTCCTTCCTTTTTAGGACAGAAAGACTGAAATCTACCTCAACTTCTCAAAGTAGGCACAGGCCCAGTATCTCTACTAAAAAGCCCCCTCTTCAAATTTCATCATGCTCATCACTCTCAAGTGACAATCCTCACTAGCAGTCCTGAAGAAAAAATGACAAATCCATTCTAGGCAGAGCTGAAAGCTGAATCCAGAATGACAAACCTGCATTTCAGATGTGACAATTTCATGTTTCACACAGCACTGCCCGATTTACCAGGGAGCAAACAGCATTTTGCCTCGCTCGCAGCCTCGGCGGGACCCTGTGTGCTTTCACAGCTGTGCTAGCTGCACTCCCACACAGCTCCTCTGCAGACAGAAAGCTCTTCAACAAAACTTCATGGACAAGACTGTTCCAGAAGTGCTACTGACACTTTTCAAAGTTCAGCCAGTACAAATCCAGAAATAGCCAGGAAAAAGGATGTTTGCCTTCATAGAATACACCATGTCCCTCGCATACACTTTTCTTCTGGAAATCCTTAGGAATACACGGGGAAAGAAAAAGAACATGCATACAGAGCTGTTCCTCAGCAAGAAAACTGGGCACGTTTTCACATGCGCATTGAGGAAACTGAGGAAGATTAAAGTATGGTACAAGTGAACAAACTCACATATATATCTAAAACATTCTTTAAAACTCTGTCTATAAAAACTGAGCATTAATTTAGCTATGTAGAATTTTTCAGTTAGGTTCAATTCCTTGCATTTAAACATGAAAGACTGAAAGTTTCCATAAAGGAGTATCCTGTGAATCAAAGTCTCATAAAACACAGTCTTTTCTACAAAGTATTTGTTCATTTATGACTTCCTTCCTTTTTTAAAAATAAAATAACCAGAAGTCCCCCAAAAAATATTCATATGCACATTAAAAAAAAAAAATCAGTCCTACAGAATAAGATGATTCTGTGTTTTTCCCCTTGGGCTTTTCTCATTTTAAAAAGGCAACATTTATTTTCAAAACTATTTAGCAGGCAAAACACTTCACTGAAAGTTGTAGTGTATTGGGAAAAGCTCCATCTACTATTCCCTAGTGAAAGCCAGTCAATCACTGCAAAGCACTAACAGCAGAGGCAGTGACTGATTGCTGACAGTCTTGTTACCAACTGCACCAATCCATGCTGGGTGAATGTGTGCAGTGGGCTCTGCTCAGCCTCTTAGAAAGAAACTCCTGTTAAGAACTTTGGTGGGATTCCTCATGAGCCACTGCAGTTCTAACTGAGCAATAAAACCACACTCAGAAGCACAGAAATGCATGCTCATTATAGAAAATTAATGAGAACATGCTAATTAAGAAAATTAATGAATGAAGAGGCAAGACAGCTTCCAGTGTTCCATTTTCAATTCCTATTATACTGGCTGTAACTCTGCAAAATTTAACTTGAGCTGAAAATGTACCTGGATTGCTTCAGACCTTTGCCAAACCCCTCTGTGCAAATGCCAGAGCTCAGAATAAGGCCCATTTTAGAATATTCATCTTCTCTTCACAGAATTAACAACCACTTTTTCCTCTCAAAACACTGATCCAGATTGCATGACAGTTAATTGTACAAGCAATACTAAAAAAAATAAGCCACAGGACTGTGCTTTTGGGTTTTAAAATAAGAGCACAATATTTGCCTTTTTCTGCTCCTGGCTCCTCAAAAAATAGTGCTTTACTAGAAGACATGGGGGAATACTGGAGGTACAGCAGCAAGCTGGCAGAGCCCCAGTGCTGCCTGGTGTTAGTGCCATACACAGTTCCCAGTGCCTTCAGGAGCCTGTGCCCAAGGGGAGACTTAAATGAAATAATTTTCATTTTAAACAAAGACCAGAATGGAGAACCTCAAGCAATTACAATAAATGTTAATAACATGTTTGAGAACAGAGCTTTTATTCTTAAAAATATTCACCAACTAGAATGCCTCTCCTGAGAAAATAAGAATGTCCTCAACCTACAAAGGAATAAGTGGAAACTGGAGGTGCTTCACAGCTATTACCATAAAGGATGGAAAATCCTGGATTATACCTGTAGAATTTAACTTACCTTAACTGCAGCTATAAAAGTTATGCAAATTAAAAGGTTTTTTTAACACTTGAAAGAGTTGATAAAAAAATTTACATCAAAGATAGACAGGCATGCTTACCAGACTGAGTATGTCCTTACCTCTGTTGTTAAAAAATGTGCAATTTTATCATTCAGAATGATGAAACCGCCATCAAAACTCACATCACCATCCACGGATTTCAAGTGGCAATGGAGACAAAAGCTTCTGGACCTTCCACCATTTAACAAAGCAGCATTCACATACTCTGGTATTACATGGTTGTATAATGGGGGGTTTAGGCCCAAGAAGGCATAAATTTGGGTGTTCCTCATAGGTTTCTTACCCTGTGCTAACTTAATATTTTTTTGTACTTTAGGAACTCAACAGACTGAATGTAGAAATATTTTTAATCATGAAAATAAGATAAAAATTACTTTCAGCATAGAGTAAGAACCAATAGTAATTTTACACAGTTGCTTCATTTTAGCTTATTGAATATCAATCCTGAAGTGTTGTGAACCATAAAAAAACAACAAAAAGACTGTCATACCTTTCTTTATGCAGATGAAGTTCTCAATGTATTTAAATTAGACTGTTTCAGCTCATTTAGCAGTCTGTGCATTTTACAGCACAGATCACACTTCAGCTGCTAATGCTGTTGGGAAGATTCACTCCTGTTTATTATGGAGACACTTTATTTACGTGGCTTAAAAATTAGTGCATATCCACAGTTTGTTCCAGGAGAGATTGCAGCTTATGCAGCAACTCCAATCCAACTTTTATAACCAGGTATGCACTGGAACAGTACCAGTTAATAATGCCCACTTTGTGGAACTACAATAATGTTGGGAAAAAATATCAGACTAAAAAAAAGATAACTAGAAACAGCATCTACACAGAATGTAACATTAAGTGATGCAGAGATGGAACATCTTGAGAAAAGAAGGCACAGCAAGTATTTGTCAAAAATCCTGCTGAGGCCAGTTTCATTGCACTACACTTAGTCCCAGCCAGATACCACTTCAGTGGTCAGAACTGCCTCCATAAGTTTCTGCTATAGCTGCTTCTGGCAGTTTAAATTGACCATTCTCTCTACGTGAGTCATTAGGTCCAGAGAAGCAGCACAGTCTTGGAATTAATGAACCCATCAGTCCCACTTAGTGAGCACTGGTTAAGTTCAGTGCATGTGAAGTGATTCCTGAGAAGTGATTCCATGTGCTGCTCCATGGCTGTGCTCCCTCCCTAGCAGGGACATAAAGGCTGTCCTTTGGCCAGTTCCAAACCACACATGCAGCAGGCATGTTTGCATCCTTGATTAAACACAACACAGAGGAAAATCACAACCCAAACAGATTACTGGTGCTCTCAGTACCAACTGACCTACTGATCCACCCCTTTGGAGTGACATTATTTGCTAATGCACACACAACCCCCAGGCCCTTGCATGGCAGCCTAGAGCTCATTCCAGCTCCTCCTATGAAATAGCCTGAACAGCACAAAGAAACCCACACAGAAGAATCTCTGGAAAGGATTTCCTTCTACAAATATTCCTCATAAACAGAAATTTTCACTCCTTCAGAACTGATGCTATTTTAGTTCTACAAAATCAAAGGCTTATACAAATGATAATGTTGCTTTTCACAAACAGTAAGAGGTTACTTGTCCAAGATAATGTATAAACATTGGACTGTAAGCACATCAAGTTACATGATGAATATGATACTTCAAATTTTCCAGTCTGTACGCCAGCCACCAGCCAAGGTGGAAACAGGAAACTGTATGTGTATTTAGTGTTTAGGAATAACACATTTCATCTTCTAGCAGGTCATTGTGGAATCAGATCTACATTAATCAGAATCACATTTTTACATAGCTCACTGCATGGAGAATAGCAGAGAGGAACTCAAGGCAACTTTCTGCAGTTGTACCTCAACTTTATCTGTAGATTAATTCTGTAGCATGCCAGAACACATATCAGAAAAGATGAAGAGGCAAAACAGCAAGAAACACACAGAAATATGACAGCACAATTCTGACTTACCTATGTGATAAAGTCCTATCCAGTCAGTTGGATCTACTTCTTCCTTAATATCCCAGAAAATGATGAGGTTCTGAGACTGTCCCAAGGTGTACTCATACATGCTGGCTGTCAAACTAGACCTGCTATCCGAGGTCACTAAGTCAGTGTCACTGTTGGCCCGCTGCAAGTTCATGTTCTCAGGCATGGTGCCCTGCGAGGCCAAGCTCTGCAGGTTCTCGGGGCTCAGCGTGTAGCGGAGCTGCGGGTTGCGGCGGCGCACGAACAGCAGGTGCTCTCGCGCTGAGCTGGCCATCTCCTCCCCACGTCTGTCAACTCACGTAAAAAAGTTGTTGTTCAGAGATCTGGAACAATGAAGGAAAAAAGACAGTTTTAGGTGAGACAGGAGGTGACTCAGTCAGTTATTAAATGGAGAAGTATTAGTGCAAAAATGTTCCCACAGAAGCCTGAAACAGAGCAAGTAAAATCTTTTTTTCATTGCTCTACCACTGCAAAGAACTTCGTTCTGCAAAGAACAGTACCTATTTACCTGTACATTAAAAAACACGCATGATTCACTTACAACAAAATTCAGAGTTAGCCATACACCATGAAATAACATTTATAAACCAGAAAATAGCAGAAAGCGAATCGCCCAAGACAATCTATGAAGAACAGCCTCAGTAACAAAGCTAATGTAAGTGTGGACTTGAGAGTGAAGTAGCCTTAAGAGCAAAGATATAATGAACTTGCCCTGTACCATAAAAATCCCAGCAGTACATGATGTTTATGGTAGTTTCAACAATACTCTCAATCACTGTGTGATCAGCATGAGTTAATTGTAGAAGATTGGATGTAAGGTTGGACACATTTCAGCAGAAATATTGTAACCCATATTTATGCTACTATAAAATAATCTTGTAAGGATTTCATCTTATAAGGTACAAAGTATCGCTTCTGAGATCCTCTATACCACACAAAAACATGTCAAACCATTTACTGAGGTACTTTAGATTAAAGATACATATCAAATTAGTCCATTCATCTGTGCAGTCAAATTTTTGTTGTCCTTCACCATCCATTACAGAACAGAGGCCTTAGAAATTCAAGGCAATTTCTTCAGCAAAGGGGCTGTCATTGACTGCTTTCCTCCAGCCCTGAGCAAACACTTCCCTGAAGTGTCTTCCCTGAAAGGGCCACGCCAATATCACCACACAATACATTCAGAATCAGAACTTGTTATCCATTATCCATTACTGTCTATATTACTACATCTAAATTCCTGTCATTTGAAAAGAAGCCCTCACATTACTCACAACTTGCAATAAATCATAACTCATCTTCAATTTTCTTTTCAATAATGTTTTAGTGTATGAACTCTTCAAGAATACAAAAAATTTTCTGCTGTTTTTCAGCTTTTCTTAAATGGGAGATGTTTTGAAACACTAAGAACTAACAAAGAGGGGGAAATAAAGTTCAATTTTTCCAGTTGTGTGCAGTATATCATACACTGTATATGATTCAGCATCAAATAATGCAGAGAAGGAAGGAAACAAAAACTCAGTTCAATAATTCTACATATACAGAAGTGACATAGAGACAACCACATTTACTTCCCAAAGTACATGACACAGTCTTTCCTGACATGAAGAATATTTTGGCTGCATTCACATCTTATTTCTGGTGCTGGATGTCAGCAGGGCTCACTATTTCCTCTCTGCCATGTTCCTCCTGTACACTCTGCCCCTGACATAAGGGTCAGAGAGAAAAGGGAAACTTTGGTTAAAAAGGCCATTTTAAATGAGAATCAGGCAAGTTAGTATCTCATTTCTCTATGCAAAGTTTTATTCACTAGATCTGAAAATCCAGAGTGCTTTGAGACCAGAAAGGTTGGTAAGAAACAGCCACCACCTTCCCTACAAGCCATAATGTGAAACACACAGGGACCAGCCTGTGATGTGACAGCACACACTACATTTAAGTGTTCAATACCACACTGACAGAGTTCTATCCCTGAGTCAGGAGGTCCCAATTTTTGCTCTGAGGCTGCCCACCACAGCAAGCAGCCCTGCCTGGGAACCACGGCCCTCAGCACCACATCAGGCAGCACTAACAGACAGAGAGTTATTATGTTTGTCTCCTGTCCCACAGCCACAGATCTGATGTCTTTGAACTACTGTATGCAATGGTTTTATGGCAGTAAAATCACTGCAAAATAAGGGTTGTGAAGGCAGACTACAGGTTAGAGACAAAGTTTTAATAGGAGGGATGAAGAAATTTCCTTCAGCTGCAGAGTCTTACACTGTACCTAGGGCAGAACTGGCATTTGCTGGAACATATTGAAAATTTATATGTAGCAGATGGACAAACTCATCTATGGTTAAGGACACGTGAGAATTAACTTGTACTAGCCAGGATTATGCCACAGTTTGAGAGATGAAAATAGCCTGAGAAAAACAGACTCCTTTGCAACAGTCCATTTTAACTCCTTTGCAACAGTCCATTTTCCTAAGTCCCAATGGCTATCACTCTGGTGAAACACATTAGTTTCTGAAAGTAAAGTAAACCACAAATATAAACGCTGGCTAACTCGTTTGATCCCATTCATAATTCCAAGTGTGATCCAAACAAACCACATAAAGCCACTGAAATCAATTTGCTACCAACAAGTTAAAACTCACATGTAAATGAGCTGCTATTGCATGTAAAAAAAAATCAAACCCCCCAACAATTCAGGACTCGTAAGTTTTTACAGCATCTTCTAAATCATTAAAAGCGGTTGTAAAGGGGCTCTCAAAGGAGTCCTCATGCCAGATAATATTCTCCTATGTAGCATGTCACAGTGACATTAATTAAGAATCTTTTTAAAGAGAGAAATATAACACTCATATGTAAAAGGGGAAAAAATAATTGCCATAAAACCCAATCCATAAGAAGTGACAGAAAAGCAAAAAGAGCCACTACCTCAATTATTTCCAACTGAGAAAAGAGATTAAAACCTTACACAGTGCCTTGCTGCCTACAAAAGAAATTAGTTCATTGGGTTAACAACTCCTGATGTCTGTCATTAATAACTAACAGAACATTAACACATAGATCCTACTGTAGACTGAAAATAAGAATTATCCTCCCACCTTCAGTTCCTGCTAAGCACCACTGACACAGCATTTGCACCCAGACTACGTTGTAAAGACGATGCCCAGGATTAACTGTGTGCACCTGCCTTGCCATGAAGGTTCAGCTCACCAGGCTGAATACAATCAGAGCAGTGATGTCAGTATCACACCAAGCTGGTCAGGCATATTGTTTCATGAAGGCAAACTGAAATGTTCAACCTGAATTAAAAGCATAGGAAAATACAGGCATTCAGGAAACCAGCAGATACTAAGTTTAGCGAACTGTTTCAGTAGAAAAGTGAAACCTGTATCAAAGCTGCTTATCCATATCACAGCATTTTCTTCAGTACTTGACAAGAAGCTTAGAGAGAACTAGAACTGATTTCCTCTTAATCTCTAAGTGGCCCAAGTTCAGGATTATTTCTATCTAAATATACTCCCCAATTACTAATCATAGAGGGACTTGAACTGGGAAATAGTTCCACTTAATGCCCAACATACAGATAGGAAAAATCCTCTTGCCCGACGTTCTTCACTAAAGGAGATTGAAAAAAAATGTCAGCCCATTTCACACAGTCAAATACTCAACAGTTTAAAAAAATCCATGAATGGAAGTCCAAGAGTTCCAGCACAGGAATAAAAAGAAAAAAATAAATAAATCCTACCCCACCATGCATAACAAGCCTGGGTTCACATGCTGCCCTGTTTATCTTACTCCTAGCAGTGATTCATTTCTTGTTTATGCAGCGCTCTTTGATGTGGCTGACGGGTGCTGTTCCCAGCCTCTTCCCACAGCACTTAGAGCAAAGCAGCTCCGCAGGGCTGGCCGCGGGCAGGGCTGGCCCGGCCCCGAGCAGGGCTAACCCCGAGCAGGGCTAACCCCGGCCCCTGCTCCGCGCGGGGCTCAGGGCGCCGCCGGGGCCGCGCTCATTGACCCGCCGCTGTGCCCTTGGGTCCCGGCGCCGCTGCCGGCAGAGCCTCCCTGCCCTGGGCTGCGCCCCTCACACGGCGGCTCCGCTGCTCTGTGACACCCAAATGTCCCCTTTCACGGGATCACTGAATCACTTAGGCTGAAAAAGACCTTTACCAGCATCCAGCCCAACCATTAACCTAACACAGGTTCACCACTGTCAACGTCTGACAGCTCCTTTGCTGAACAAAGTTTCCAGAATATTCAATGTAAACCTCCCCAGGGGCAGCTTGAGGCCATTTCCTCTGGTCCTTTTGCCTGTTACCTGGGAGAACAGACTGACACCCAACTTCCAGAAAATTGTGGAGAGCCATAAGGTTCCCCTCAAGCCTCTTTTACTCCAAGCTAAACACCCCCAGCTCCCTCAATCCCTCCTCTGGACCTTCAGCAGCTCCCTTGCTCTCCTTTGGACACATTCAGATCATGCTTGGTGTGTATCTCTCAAATGCCTCTCCCATGCTGAGATAACCAATCCCCATAATTATACAGGCTGAAGAACACATTAAGAATACAAAGAACAGAAAACATGCTGGTTTTCCAATTACACACTGCGTGACACTGCTTTGTTCAGTACAAAGATTTATAAATGCTACAATATAAGGTTCAAACTGACCATCTGTCTGAGCTAAAAGTGGCTGACAAAATGCTTCTTGAATAAATTTAGAATTTGGAGATCATTCTCTGCACAGAACTCAAAAATAGCACATTTTCTGGGATAAGGTAGAACTCCAGTCCCTATAGTGGCTTCAAAGCTGCTAGGAACTCTGGCAAAAGCAGAATAGTCAGAACTCACTGTCGGCTGCAAAACCTGCCTGTGCAGCTGGGTGATGGCTGCCCATGACTCACTCGTACGCTCCACCACTCTGCACTCACCCTGCTTCAGCACTGAAGAGCTTTTCTCTCCTCCAGAGCTGCTGTGCACCTCTGCCAGCAGGACAGATGGGCCTTCCCGGCGAAACTCAGCAGCTACTTACTCAGCATGATCATCGGGAGCTGATCTGGCCTGAGACAAAGCGATTAACTGGATAGCTCTTTAACTCAATAGCTTCCTTTCAGGCCTGTATTCTACTATTTCAGAAAGCTGATTTGGTCTATGAAAAATAAAAAGTAAAATAAAATAAAAATACAACAAAATAATAAAATCAGATAAAGCTGGCATGAGGCATCCTTTTCACTGCTGACAAAAATGAGAGAAAAGCTTCATCCTTCTGCCCAGATATCATGTTCTTGTTATTCCTGCTGGAATATTTCCAAGCATTTCTACTCATCAAGTTTTCTGCATTCCACATAACTGAATTTCTCTCAGAAGGTATTTGACTGATTAGCAGGATTTTTCTCCATTAGCTAACATTCTGTCAGATCTAAGTTAAGCTAACACATTTGGATGCCTCCCATTCTATCACCAAGATAAAGATGAATATAAAAGCTGTCACAGTATTCAAGAGCCAAGAAAAATCAGTTCTTCAGGATCTCTATTTTTCTCCACTGATTAACAAAGAGAGGGTAATAAAGCTTTTTCACTTACATGACCATGACTATATCCTAAGTCTTAGAGATTATTTAGTTCATTAATTAATAAGCTTGTATCATATAGTAGAAATTTAATTTTATTCCAGATCATGAAATTCAGTATTTCAAAAATACAACTGCCATCATATTACATAACTGCACAGTTCTGAGCATCAACAGCAGGCAGAAAGTAATGAGATCCATCAGCTAAAATACAGTCCTAACAGTTCAATATTGCTACCTGGAATGCCTGAGTGCTCAATAGGTCTGCATGTTTTAAATAATTATTTATGCAGGTAGATGATACAAACAAACCCAGGGCAAGAAGTGATCACTGAAAACCTAGAGAGTTTGTGATCTGATAAAAATCAAAAGAGAGATGTCATCAACTGGAAAAATCAAATCATTACACTTCTGACACCATTTTTCTTTTTAATTACAAGGAGACTCAAGATATATCAGAAACATTAAAAAGGAAAGAAGTCTCTGTTTTTTCCCCTCAGTTTCTTCTATTTTACACATTTGACAGTAAATTTGTATTCACTGTTTTTCCCTGAACAGCCAGTTCTGGATATTACTTTTATATGGGGAGCTCTTGAAAGATATTAAAAATTATTGGAAGCTACTGTCACAGCTGACACAGGACTTACATACAGCTGAAATACTAAATGTTCTTTAATAGCTCTCTTTTTTAATGGAATAAAATTAAAAGTTGCTTTAATTCAGCTTTAAATTAATTATATAGTAACTGTCTTGAAATATAAATTGTTCTTTCCAGAAGCATAGAGACAAGTAAAATTCAGGAAAAATATTTTTCTGCTGATCTGCTTACTTCCTCCTTCAACAAAGCCCCCCAGACTTTCATAATAGGACAATTACTGGATACTCTTAGAAGCAGCTTAGCCTGAAGCAATGATGATGAAAGAACTTAATAAATTTCCCAGTTCCAGAAACAAACCTCTATATGCATGATCTTTCAACCAGATTTCCTTTTTAAGCGAGAAAATTGCCAAGAAGGTCAACTTAAGCATCTTGAAAGACACAGCACTTTGAAGATCTTCTCCCAAGAGAGATGTTTTGACTTTTCCATTCAAAGGATCCCCACAGGAGTGCCAGACTGAATGACGTGCCTGACACTCTGCTGGCTGTGCCAGGGAGCTGGCCTCCTTAGGGGAAGAGGCAGAGCTCCTCCAAAAAATCGTTCAGAGGACCAAAACCACTCTCTCTTGATCTGTGGAGGAAACTGCAGTTACTCCAGACTGAGCAAAAGGGGACAGAATTTTGTTGGGATGTCCTTTTGCCTTGTTGCCCTGCTCTGAGCCATGAGGGGAGTAAACTGTGCTGAGAAAACTCTGCCTTCAGTCTGCTAGTTCATCCTCTGAACTCGCTGCTGGGAAATCACAACCAGAAACTTCTGGAAACTGGACTCATGTCTTAAAGTAAAGCTAAAAATTACTGCACTGTAATTTGACAAGGATGTTGCTGTTCAGGAGAGGGAGGAAAAAAGGCAAGAACGTGTGCATGCATCTCCAGTCTGCTTTGGACTCAAACCTGGTGACTCAGCTCAGATGTTAAACATCAGCTCAGATTACAAAACCACCATATAATTTAGACTGGCTGAAAATCTACCCTAAGGGAAAAAAACATATAGTTCAGCATAAACATACACTTTAAGAAAACAGTCCATTCATTATTTGGCCAGAGAATGGCCCAATTCATTCAGTATGTAAGAAAGTATCTATTTTAATAGATTTCTGTACAGTTCATTTGTAAAGTGAGTCCTACCTTGTATCTACCTGGAAACAAATGTCACTTTCATATGACCTTAGCTTCTTGAGTAGGGCTTCCATCTGCTACCCAACAATGGCAACTTCCTTACAGCAGGCGGAGGTTCCTGCTCAAGCCTGACATCATGGCCACAAGTCTGAAGAGTTGTGCATATTTCTGGCAAGTCCACATAACTTACTGCATTTATTACCAGGCAAAAGCTTCAGCATGGAGCAAGCTGGTGTACAGCACACTGGTGTACAGCACGCTGGTGTACAGCATGCCGGCCAAGAATGAAAGTCACAAATACCTGCCCAAATCCATACACATCTGCATAGCCCAGCACCCTACAGTTATCCCAGTTTTGGAGGGTACTTACTGATGCACTTTGTGGTCAAGGAAGACAAATGTCCATGTCCCCACAATATTGTCCCCACGGCTCAGGTGAAGTAAGAAGCCCTAAAACATTTCAAGGTAACCCAGGCACATGAACTGTGGAGCTGAACACTGAGAGCCTGGATAGCCTGTCTAGAATTGTAAGGAAGGGGTTACAGAGGGTTCATCTAATCCCTTCAGCTGCAGCTGCCAGGCTGTGAGATCCATCTGGCCTGCAGATGTATCTTAGCATTGCTCTGCAGACATACAGGAGAATGTCAATTGCCTAAAATTCATTCCTGTCTTTCAGTGAAGTAGCAATAAAAGAACTGCACATAAATTTAAATTAAAAATACCAGATAGGCTCCTATCCTCCAGACTACTCACATAAGAAACAAAATCTGACTGGAGCTTGTAGGGCAATTTCATAGCCAACAGGCCATGTTCCATATTATATGCCCTCCTTAATCTCCTCCTGGTGTGGCAACTACTGTACCCAAGTTTGTTTATTTCAGTAATGTTTTCTGCAGCACCACCCCTCAGAGTGGAGCTCACAGCTGAGGCAGAGACTTGAGGTACAGCCATGTAGCCATTAAACCCTACATATTGTGAACTGTGGCCTGGGATAATTCACAATGCAATGGTACTCTAGAGAAACTTTAAAACCAGAATCCCCACTGCATTTGATCTTGAGTGTCCATGACACAGCTCTATCTGCTGCTCGTTGCTGTTGATCGGTTGTTTCCAAGAATTTCCCTTCAAGTACTGATGCAGCTGCTCTCAGTTTAGACTTCTGATGCCAGGTCACACAATCCAAAATACAGCCCCCTTCAAATGTCTATACTAGAGACAAATTTTATTCTCTATTAGACCTCCTTTGTCACAGGATGGGAAAATTCGAATTCAATTATTCTGTGACCAAACTATAATATATGCTCATACTTACATATGTGAAAGCCTGCAGGAACCTATAAATGACCAAAAAAAAAAAAATCAAAAACAGGTAACCCATTCAACTCTCTTGAAATCCCTCCTGTCCTTAGGACTTCCAGAACATCAGCAGCAACAGCCCACAGTTACCCAATTATAAGTTTTCTCCCAAGGCTTTTTCACAAGGGAGAGTAAAGACCAAAACACAGAACTTCTGCAGAAAATAAAAACTTAGCATTTGCCTTTTCAGGAAAGAAATAAACACCGAACCAGAAGAAAGAGTACAATGCCAAAAAGCTTGACAGAGAAGATGTATTCCTTTGAAAAAAGAAAGGAAATCTGCCAGGCCAAAAAAGCCACAATTCAAAAAGCCATTTATAAAATAATGCACTTAACAGAAGAAGCAGTACAATTATTTACTGCTTACTATGAGAGTAGTTCTGCAGTTTCATTCCAAGTCTCTGCAACCAGTACCCAAGCAGAAACTACTCAATGAGTGTCACATCACTGAATGACAACTGTATTTTGGTGATACTTAACAGAGCCTGATTTAAGCATTTATTTGGCAGTTATTAAAACCTGGTGTATTTATATTCAGATATGCAACAAGCATTTCTATGCATTCATTTTAACTCAGTTTTTAACTGGAAATCCATTCTATGCTGATGGAAATCCTTGGAACATATAATGAATATGAATGAGCATGCATTGTTTCACCCATACAAGCCCAAATCCAATACAGTCAGTCCCATTTTCAAGCCTGTTTGAGCTCAATTTTCTACCACATAAAAATGATTTCACCCACAAATGATAGCAAACCACCACAGAGCAGGTACATCTCTCACACAGAGATTCTCACATTTCCAGGGAACACAGGAATGCTGTTTCTCTCAAAGCAGCACATGCTCCAATTCATGATGCTATTTATTCAGTTTTGTCACAAAGGGGTATTATCAGCTTGAAAAAAGGCATTTCTTTGTGCAAAACATGCATCAACTGACTGCAAATTTGAGAATCCTGTAACTGAAACAAGTAGGTAGACTAAAGTAGAATAAAAAAGAGTGCCCATCAGTCCATGGCAAAGCAATTTCCTTGACTCTCCATTTTTTCAAGTTCCAGCCTGGTAAAACTGATCATAGTGTGGGCGTGGGAGATGTTTAAAAAAGACTCAATTGGTCTCCTTAAAGAACAAAGGAAAATTAAAAACAAAACCAACCCAAAGCTTTGTGTACCTAAGTCTTATAAATAAACTTGTAGATACAATCAGTAGATGAGGAAAACAGGAAACAATTATTTTTAAGAACTGACAGATTTTGCTGGAGTGAATTTAAATGCTGTCTGTACAAATGTGAATTTCCATCCTTCTGCCCCTTTTACCCTTTTGATATTTCAATTTAGATCATTTTCCCAGTTATAATCTTCCCCCTACAAAGCCTGCACTTCCATAAAGATTTGAGGAGACTCTTTGGATGAATTAAGACATGAGAACATTTCTGCTTGTCTGCAGTTTAATGGAGCTTTTTGAATGAATGAAACTCTACGAAGCAAACATCTTCCAAAGGCATCCCTGACACTAAGAGGAGAAGAATGATGGTCATGCCAGCCCAAAAGCAATGGCTTTTGCCTGCTGCCTGTTCCAAGTATGTCCTTAAGGAGGAGGTGCCACTACCAAAAACATGCCAATATTATGTTTCTCATATATATATTTTCAAGTTCAACTTAAGGTGCCCAGTGTGTTAAGTCAGAAATATTACAGAGAATTAAACAGCTATGAATGCAATCTTTGCAGAAACTGCAGAGACTGAAAGCCCTAAACATTCCTCCTCCCAAAAACACCCGTTCTACTTTCTCTAAATCACTTCCTTATAATCCACAGAAAGAGAGCCCAGAATAAGAAAAAAAAACCCAAATTGTTTGTCTGTATTAAACACATATGTTGATCTTCAACCTAAATAAATCCAGGTAGAAAGTCAGCAGGGCTGTATATGAAGGTGCTGATGATACCACCCTCTCTGCACACAGGATAAATCAATTTTAATTCAAAACACTTCAGCTCTAAACCAAACCAGTTCTGTTGCTTAATAGCAACAGTTTTGTCTTTTACAAACCACAAAATAGAACCATACAACATTTTGAAGTCTAATAACTTGTTTTAAAGAATGAAGCTTGCAGTCTTATGTCCTACTTCAGATTTTCTTCCAAAATATGTTTTACGTCAGAACTTTGTGCTTGAAACACTATTTCAGAACTCTTAGGTGCCAACCAGTTTACTTTTTTTTTTTTTTTAACACTAAAATAATTTCAAGGAAACCTTTTAGCTGGATAGTTCAAGAAACAGAGCACTTTATAATTTCAGTAAAAAGAAGTCAGATTGGTAAGTAGTTACTGTGCCCTGGATAAAATCTCTTCCACAGCTGTGTGAGTCAGATTACTTAATTTACACCAACAGTTTATTAGGAGAAGATGCCTGCATTTTTTGAGGTGCAGCAAGACATCAGTGGGACACTTTGACATATTCTATGCCATACAAATTCCCTCTCTCCTCAAAGCTAGGAGCTCCGAGGAGGCACAGGCTATGCCAGGGAACAGCCTCAGAGCCAGAGACATACACTAAATCTCAACTAGAAAGGAAGAGAGACGGACTGAAGAAACTTCCCCTACTTAACAGCTTGTTGATTTGCAGTTTACAATCCATAACCACACTCAAGAGAGGAGAAAACCAGTTAGGAGTCCTAAGGAGCAGCACTCTGACAACAAAGATGCTCCTGGGGTAACTGGAACACGCCTTCATCACTCCCAAATGCATCCCAGGGCACACTTGGCTGTGTCTGGTCTGTGCTTCTGAGATGAGGAAATTGTTTGTGCTGGAGCACAGAGCACTGAGGAGTTAGAGACACCAAAGCCATCACCAGCCGTGCCCCTCTCCTTGCAAGTACACCTTACAATTCATTATTTAGTTCAATGAGCACGTGCTGTAATTTCTTCTCCTTGCAGGATTACTGCTGCATTTGCTGTTTTCCTCAGTTTCTGCAGTAAATGAACCAGAAATCTTTCAGAAGCTAAATGAACAATTAATGAAAAGACAACAATACAAAGTAGGCTATATAAAGATGAGGCTTATTATGAATTAATACTTTTACTATTAAATATGCATGAGTTTTTAATAAGTAGAGCTAAAAATAGAGCCGTGCATCACAGGATTTCTCCAGGCTGTACAATTTTCATTCATCTTCATCCTGTGAAGAAATGGACCATTGCTGAAAGGATTCTCACTGCACATTTTTGCATTGCTATCACTGGCCCTAATTCATCAATCCACAAAAATCCCCAGCCTCTGGGATCTTGGCATACAAGATTCTGAACAGCTCCACCCTCTGCCATAAAGCTTGCAGGAATGTGCAGCAAAGTCTGCCCATCCATCTCCCAACAGGCACAGGTCTCACAGCCCAGTCCCCATCTGCAATTTGTGTCTTTAGAAAGAATCCATTAGTAAGAAGACTCCTGCATTGGTTAACAATCAGCAACCAGCAGCAGATGTAGCTACTAGACTTCCTAAAAACCCTGAAGTAACTACTTAAATCTTTATCTTTTCATCTCAATATTTCATTTTCAGAATAAATGTGTTCTCCTCATTACTTTCCCCCCACCAAGAAAGGAAATCTGAAACTGAGCCAAACGCATCAAACTTTCTGATTGGATTTTAACATTCGTTTTTAACATCAAGTCCTGTTCAGATGAACAAAGGATTTTAATAAAGTTCTGGAGGAGGTGTACACATTCAGGAACACACCCCAATTCTATATACATCCACCCTAGGGCGTAGGTGCTACAGCCCCAGGAAACGGAAGAAGATTGAAATCAGTGTTTATAAATACAGTCAAGAAATCCCAGCACACATACCACCAAATTTATAAACAGAACTTCAGACAATCTCATCTGGAGGCCTAAATTTCCTACACTTATTTATGTTGGGGAATTTATTTTTATTTTTACATGTTGTGTTGGGCCTTCATGTTTTTAAAGTGACCTTGGTGTGTTTAAACCAAAGGACTTGCTTTGATTGAGCTGAGTAAAGAGTTGCTAATTGCTGTGTGACAAATGGAAACAAAGAAATCATGGCACACTTCATCCTAGTACCATCTTAAATTACTCTGAAATCTGTATTTTAAAATTAATTGTTTGATTTTGAATGTAACTTATTTTTCATTGTGCAACTATAAAATGTAATTTAATCCACATCAGATATATTCCTAATTAAAAAGCAAAACCAATCCACATTACAGCAGAGGTAACTTTCAGCATTTTATGGATGAAGTTTTAAATCACATACCTATTACCATTTCAATCTTTTTTCAGGGGGAACAGTAAAACAGGTGCAATAACATGATAGTGATGTTCAGTGAAATGTCCTTGGCTTGCTCTTTATGAAGACAATTTAGGATCTGAGCTTTGCATAGACATACAGCTACTTAAAACTGATAATTCAGATTAAAATTCACATGATTTCTTGGAAACCCAGAATATTATATTTCTTTCCCCCTTCTCCACATACAGCCTAGTAAACACTCGAGATTTATCTTTGCTTTTCTTATGATGCATTATACTCATAATAATCAGAAATCCTCATTTTGTCAGATTTTTCAGAAACAATCAGCCTTTTACCACTGAAACAAAAAGAAATTGACATATTTTTTTTATTTTTGGTGTCCTTACTATTTACAAATGCATTTTGGGCTTCAAACATACTGTCCTCCCTCCCCTACCATCCAGGATCCAGTTGCTCAGTATTGCCTTTTGGACTTAATGTCCAAAAAGAAGACTGAAAATAGCTATATCCAACATGATCAAAACCCAACAACATAAACAAAATAAAATATGAAGAAAATTGGGGGGGAGGGAGGGGAAGTAAAAAAAAAAAAAAAATACTGCTTGGTTTTTTCCTTATTAATGGAAATGTCCCTGCATTGTCCTGCATTTGGGAGTTGACTTCACAAGGTCACCTTCCCAAAAAACAAGATGCAATGCAGTTTTCTGGTTAGATAATGTCACTGCCACTGTGTCAGCCCTCCACTTGTGCCAAATTACCACTGCCAACCTCTGTTGTAGGTTATTACTAAGCAGAATTAAAGAGAAATCACTCAAAACAAATGCCCACATACTGACTGGACTTGACAGTTTGCCAAAATTACAATGTCATTTTTTGAAAAGATATGAATGAAGTCTCCTATCAACACTGCTGGCTAGCTGATGGATTTCTATGTAGTTTGAGACTTTGATTCTTTAAAATTGTTGGCCTAATAAATTACATGACCATACAATTACAGACAATTTACTGTTTATTACCATTAAATTGTTTTATCCCTGTGATGAAAGTCCAGTAGTTCAGTAATAAAAGATTTCAGGTTTAGGCAACCACCACCAGGTTTCCTACCAGCACTTTTAAGCTGTTTTTCCTCAACTGCAGCAGCAGCACAATCAAGCAGAGGATGCTGTTGTACTTCACTAACAATGCTACACCTCCACCACTCTGTAATGCAAACACAACCCTCAGATTAACACACAAGCAAGTCTTACAGCTGCCAACGCCAAAAACTCGTGGAGCGTGCTGGAGCTGCAAAGAACACCAGTTTTAGAGAAAGCAGTGGTACAACAGAAAAAGACATTTTAAAATAATGCTAAAGCCAGAAGCTAAACCCTTCAGAAAAATCAAACACCATAAAAAGCAGCATTGAGGTATTCTTGCTAATTGCTCACAACCAAGGTCTGGGTGACAACACAGGGCTGCTGTTGAAGGGCAGCAGTTTTATGGGCACTGAGAAAGCAGACCACCCATTCATTCCAAAGGCTTCACTGGAATGCCCCCAATACACATCAGTGATGCCAACTGCAGTTGGAAAAGGAGCACCTGCTGGAAACAGCTCAGCAAGCCTCTAATACTAATAATGCAACATAGCCTGTATTAGTTGGCTTCAAATTAATAGCCATCCTCCACATGGCAAAAGTGTTTAACCCAAGTGTCACAATATTGAGCCACCAGTTTGTCATCTCCCACTAGCACTGACTGTAGGAAACAAAGCAGAATATATTTTAAGTCCTTTACATAATTACTTTAACTCCATTTCTCCTTGATCACCAAGGAACATCTACCACTGTCGCTGACACCCCATCAGATGTTGCATCTTGTCTAAAAGAAAAAAAGAGCTTCAATTATAGAACATGCTATTCTCAAACTTACTTTCTAGTATTTCTTATAAGAAAAAAATTGCTTTACAACTGTGTCCAACCTAACAGAGAGGTAAAAGTGGTTCCCACTGCAGCTGACCAATAGTCATGACCAACTCCGAGCAGATTTACGTGACATACACTCACGCCAACAGCTTTCCACAAAAATAACTTCTTAAACCTATTACTTCACTTCTTGGCATTTCCTACATACTTATCACCAAAAGTGCTGGGTTATCAACCCCCATCTGTACTGCAGTGGATTGGCAGTATAAATTTGGATCATCCCTGTAATTGTGTGTCTCCCTGAATACCTTACTTCAGAGCTTCAGCTCCTGAAGCAAACAGCAACAGAAGACCCAGCAAAGGTACACCTGGAGTGGCACAGCATGTCTGTGGCATACAAGGGTTAGGGTATGCCACTGATACTTCTGGTGCAAGGGAAAACCCTAGGAAACACTCCAAATTTCAATGCAAACTGGCAAATACTTATTTTAGAATAAACACAAAGGACAGGCACATACAACAGTAAGAAGTTTCAAAACCAAAAGATTGCAAAACCACACAAGATGAAATATTAAAATTTACTTTCTCTGCTATGAGCCCCAGAGATGTAGCAAACCTCTCAGGTCCTGAACTACATCCAGGAGCAGCCAGAGGCTGCACGTGCCTGGATATGTCAAGATAAGAAGTGCTCAGTCTGGAACTGTCTCCATCTCTCCCAGGGCACTCGCTGGCCATCAGGGCAGGGAGCTGGTGCTGATCTGCTGGAGCTCAGCTCTGCCCAGCGGACGCTCAGGGAGCATCGGCTACACAAAAGCAAATCGATGGGCTGATAAAAAGTGTTAATAGCACACTTAGTGGTTGGACAGACTGTTCTGCAGGGGGAGAGATGCGGTAATTAAAAGATCAGAAAATACTGCCACAGATCCATCAGGGAACTTCCACAAGGGGCAGAAAATTAAACCATTTCCATGTCATGCCACCAGCCTTTCAGAGCTAATCAGAACCTGCAGTTCTTACATTTCACTCTTCTCAGAGTCACTTGTTCTCTTGTGTGCACAGGGAATGCAGGGCGTCCCCAGGCCCCAGGGGTTGAAAGGTGCTGGGGCTTTAGGCTCTAACCACGTCCTTGGAAAAGCATTATGCCATGGGCACCACATCTGAACCAGCATCCAGCTATGATGGATACACTGAGAAATGTCTGATGAAGTTCCTTGTTAGTTTGTTCGTGTTTCATTTTTTAGCAGGCATGCCTACTGGAAATTTAAGCCACAGGGCAGTACCTTCTGCTACCTACAGGCTACTGGGAGGATTTAATCAAGTATGCATGATATAACAGGCACTGAAATTCCTGGAGATTACAGAATGCTGCAGAGGGTGTCACAGGGTGTCATACAGCCAGGCAACAGAAATAAAGTGATTTAAGCATATGAGACCAGAAAAGCAACTAGTGAAAAATACATGACTCCTTAAAGCTAAAAAGTATAATTTTGGATATTGTCTATATTTAGTGAGCAATAACCAAACAGATCTAAATATAACAGGAGCTCTTACAATCTACCTACAGACTGAGGAAACTTTTCTGTGCTAAGGCACAAATATGTCTTCCAGTTATATTTGGTGGAGCACACAGTAAAATGCAACTTAGCATTATCCAGAAACGGTGTGGCCAGTGAAGCATTATTCCTGAAGTTCCAGTTCCAGCCAGAGGATGTTTCCCCCCAACATTTACTGGGTCACCTCAAGCACACACACACACACATCTGCTGAGCAGGTAAAGGGCAGCTCCACATCTGCTGAAGCTACAGGACCCTCTCTGCCACACTGGAGGGCTTGGGAGCAGCAGCAGGTGGGAAGGCTTATCCAGCACCAGGGAAAAGCTTAACATGCATTGAGCCTGAGGTCTTCCAAATAAAAGAGCATTCTCACGACAAAAAAAGCTCTAACAAAACTGAGATATCACTTTGCTTTAATCATCAAATGAAACAAGCTCAGAAATACATTTCATGCAGCATATATGATTTTACTCACGTCAAATTTTCAAGGTGAAGATGTCATTTCCTGCAAGCACCACTAACTCTAAGCTCATAACACACATGAGAGCCATAGCTAACGTGGTCATTTCTTCTTACCTAGAAGAATTTGTAATGATTCCATTATTAATCCACAGTTGGAGTTCAGTTATGACTAAACTCTTCCATTATTAACAGATTGACAGTGGAATATTCAGCTTAACACAATCAACTCTCTCATGGGCATTAAACAGTTGCTCTGTGGGTGTTTTTGGAGCTTTTTTGGGGGGTTGGTTCTTTTTTTTTTTTTTTTCTTTTGTGTTTGGTTGGTGGGGTTTTTTAAGCATTATGATTTCCAGTTAGTCAAAACCACGGTGTAGACACCCTGCATTTCATAACATGCCATTCTTTTTGCTAAAGATGAAACTAGAAGTAGGTGAGATACTGGAAATACAAGATCTATTTTACAGCTAACATCAACCTCACATAATCAATAGTTAATCAACTATTCAACTATTCAACAATTAATTCAACTATATCACATAATCAACAACAATAGTTGCATTTTACTTTTAAGAGAATTGAAGTTCACATAGTGCAGGTTTTACTAGGGAGTAGAAAAGGCAGAGTGAAGAGGTGTGAACTGGTCAGAGGAATACGGGTAATAAAGTTTCTTAAATAAGGAGATTCCCAGGACTAAATCTCTGGTCCCAGTATTATTCTGTGAAATCAGTAAGAAAATCACAGAAATGATGTTACTTTAAAGACTGTTTTTCATTACTTGTAGATTTGGGGCTCTTCCTCCTCCACTTGCTTCAAGGTTCCTTATCAGAATTCGTCACCATCATCTTAACCGTCCCTGAAACACCTTCTGAAGTATGATACACTAAGAAAATGGTTTAAACCCTCCTGACACATTCAACTGAGAATTTCTATATAAAGCTCTCCTCAATTCTCTTTCACAGTATCCCTGACACCTTCTGTAGTTGACACCTAAGAGACGTTAGCACTGTATTGCCATGAACTATGTGAATATTTTAAATTACTTTGAAAATATTTATGAAAAAAGACTGAATAATATTGTCATAATTCATATTTTTGATCTTGTTTCCAATTACTTCTTTTTAATACCTACCACTAGGAATTAGGATTTGAAAAAAACAAATGACAGAACATTATGAACAAGCTACACTGCCAGGAACAGTTTTCCAGAGCCATGTTTTATTTGAGAGAACTGTCACTCTTCAATAAACAGCAGATTTCATTAGCATGTTGTTTGTTAATTCATACAATTTGTGTATAATCAATGAATTAAACTGATAGAACTACCTTGAAATGCATAATTGTTTAGAGAAGCAGAAAACTCCTAATGATTTACTCAATACAGTACATTTACAAAAGGAGACTTTGAAATTAAAAATTAATAAGCTATTAATAGGATGAGACAGTTTGTGACTCATTGTCTAACAAAGGAAGCATGTCAGGGAACAAAAAAAGAAAGAAAAAAAATCACTAGACTCCAAGTATGACTTTTTAAAGCTATATGCACAAGCAAGTTATTTGAGTTACTAAACACAACAAGGTGATCTGTTCTCCAAGGAGACAAAAATCAACAAAAAGAAGTAAATATGTCAACCTGGAACACACAACCAACGTGTTTTGTTCACCACAGCCAGCATGGTAAGAACCAGCTGTGTCAAAAAAGAAGTCATGTCCTGAAAACCAAAGGAAAAAGGGAGAAGCCTTCTTGCACATAGCTAAAGAGATCTCTCCACTAAAACATTTTGTAATGCTTTTTACTACCAGTTTTTCTGTTTTCCTGAAATTTCTATCCTCAGTGTGGATTTCAATTCATCTAATCTCACATCTGCAAGCCAGAAACTGTAACAGAAGAAAATGCATGTTTTGATTGCCAAGGTGTAGTTTGAAAAAAACCACACAAATCTTGCCCATACTCTCACCATTCTCTTTTGACTCATGGAAAATATTAGTCTGTGCCCTGCAGGATGTAGAAGCATAATAGTTTGAAACTAAGCACTTGATTAGAGAGACTGAAGTTTATTTCAGCAATGGCTCTCTAAGCTAACAACAGTACCAAAATTCTTTTAAAATTAAATACTTAAAGTGGACTGCTCTCAAATATTGTGGTGCTTTTGATAAAACCCAATTTATTTATCAGGAGAAACCTACTCGTTTTACAATACTTTCTTATCTAACAATAACCTTTCTTGTGCTACCCTTCTTGTGAGAAAAGCTTTAACTAAAGGGGCAGGTATTGCAGCTTCAAGGATCTGGTTCTAGCCTGACCACATCAGTATTTTGCCCAAACTCTTAATCTCACAGTGCATTATGAATTTTAGAGCTTACAGCTACAGGCACTAAACACACTCACAATCTGGCATGCTTTCAACATTCCCTTGATTTCCTTCTCCTCCTAAAGATAAGAGTCTCAAGTCTTTATAGTCACTTTTTAGGAACAGCATTTTTCCATGCCTCTAATTGCCAAAATGTATTGCAGTGATCAAGTGCACGTTCCTAAGGCCCTTTGATGCACTATAAAGGGAATGTCTAAGTTTGAGGCTTATCATGCTACTCTTCCAGCACTTGATATAGATCATCTGAACACAGTGAAATAAGTAAAAGGAAGACTCATTGGTCAGTCTTTTTCATATATGATCTGCTCCTATGCAAAGAAAAGTGTCCCATATTATTTCTCCAAAAGAATTCGCTCTCAGAAAATTATTTGTAATGTTTCTGATAAACCAGTACAGTGCCAGCAAAGTTGGCCAAAAATAATGGAAGACTAGTCCAAATTCCCTAATTTGGAAAGACTGCCAAACTCCCCACAGTAAGTGGCTGACATTCTCTATTTTTATGTCAAAATATTTATCAGCTTTCCCCCAACAACTGCTACACTGACTTTATAAAAGCAGTAGTCAATATCTGTAGTGCACTGTATTGCTCCATATGCAATGTCTTTCACTCTGAACCCACCCATGTTTCTGAAGTAACACAAATAAAAAAGATTAGTACAATATATACCAAAAACCCAAACACTGTGGGGAGTATCAGCCGTCTCTGCCTCTCCCACCCAGCCTGTCTTTGCCTTCCTTTCCTCTGCTTCACTCTCTGGCAGATTGTTTTCTGTCACCTCAGACCAGGGATGGAGAACCCTTCTCAGCCCTGCTCTCCCAGGGCACAGCTTTCAGGCAGCTCCCCAGAGGGGCTGAGCATCCTTCTGCTTTCCTTCACCCCTCCACCAAAGCCTCCCCCTGCCTCCTCTCTGCCACCCTTCTGGGAAAGGGACCCAAAAACCCAGAAAATTATGCATACTATTCCTAAGGAGTAAATGAATTGGTTTGACCTCAGATAAATTACTACTTAAAAAGAAATAATGTTTTATAACCTCCTCAAAATATTCGTTGTGAATTGCCACAGAATTTTTCAATGCAATCAAAATACTGCTATATTGTGGCTGGGATTTGAGAAAACTCCTTTCTGTTTCTGGTAAATGCATAATGTAATAAACTCAACAACCATAATCTAAGAGAACAACTGAATGCAATCAGCAAAAAATCAACAGTAATTTAAGTTTTCCCTGCATCAAGGTATCTGTGGTGGTAGGAGAGAAGCACTATGTACAGCAGTCATTTGGCTCTTATCTCAAGTGTTGGGGTTCCTCAGTAATGAATCTGACTTTATGGAAACACTAGTTTCCTAAATGTATTTAAAGAGGGCAGGAGAAAGAGGAAGGCATTGAAACACTAACAATTCATTAATTCAGCACAGATCACAACTGGAAATCAGAACTTCCATCACGTGTTTTCAACACAGTTGATCTTAAGGTCACTTACTGCATCACCCATTGCTGGGTCCATACATACACGCACTGAACAGAACACAAACACAGTATGGTAACACCTTCATTAGTCATTTTTCAATAAACATCTTAGAGTAAGAATTAAAGTACCTTATTTAATGCATATCATATTGTTTTCATCTCTATGTATTACTGCTATGGCAAGCTGTCTAAAAAACCTGCCTTCAGAGACAAACTCAGTTACTATCATTTTTTTGCATCATTGTACAGTTAAGACCAAAATGTTGCATAAGCTCTCAAATCTAGAACAAAACACTATTGCCACAGTTCACTATTGCCACAGTTCATAAAAGCTGTTTATGCTCATACCAGCCAGTTAAATCATGCTGGATTGCAATGGATGTATGCTCTCTGCAATTGGAATGAATTCCACACAGGAATATCTCTCAGGTCGTACTATGACACTGAAATAGTCCCAAATACACAAGGAAATTTGTATTCACAACAGGTGAGTAGATGCATGAATAAACTGAAGTGCTGTTTTACATTTTTAAAAAATTTATACAAACTTCCAGCACAAGTATGTAAGTCACGAGTAGCAAACAAACCAAAGTATAAAAGATTGAAGCTGCTTTCACAAAGCTGCTGATTTCAGGAGGTTTCAGATAGGACACGGCATGGATAGGAAATCCCAGGGGAGCTTAAACTCCATAAAAATATATAATCATATTTCCTTCTAAGAAGCCTTCCTCAAGAGATGTTTTGCTAATTCCTTTCAGAGCCCACTGCTTCACTGCGTGAGCCCAGACCTCTCTCTCCTCCTGTGCCCCGGGGCTGCCGGAGGCGCTCCCCTCCCCTAAGCCGGGCTGAGAACTGCGGGCACCGCGGCTTCCAGCAGGGAATGCTCGGCTCCGCACCCCTCACTCCCTCCCCGTCACACTGACACTTCTAAAAGGTATTTCCTGAGCCTGGGAAAAACAATAGCGTGACACTGAAGCTGGTTTTGGCACGGCTTTGTAACGCAATGAGCACACAGCGCCCTTCCACTGCTCCTCACTTGCGCCGCTCCTGCTGCTGTGCAGAGTAAATCATTCCTAAATTCAGCACTGGGGAACTGGCAGTGAATTACTGGCTACAGTGTGCTGTGGTACATCATAACAATGTGAGTAGAACTGTTATGAAAATATTCATGTTTGCTTCTTAAATATTAAACATTGATTCAATAGTCCTAAAAAATGTATCCCCTGTAACCAAGGCAAGGGGAGCTGCCATGCAGCTCCATTCTGACGTGCCTGGATTTGGGATTTTCAGTTTCTGTTGTAAAATGAAAAGGATGTGTGTGCATACACGTCCACATATTTATACAGACACTTACACAAATGGAAGTTGTATTTTTTTTTAGTATCAAACTCAAAAGCTCAACTGAATAAAAATTAAGATGCTCTCACCTTGCAGTGGAAGCCCTTGCTCTAACAAAGCTCATCCATCAACATTACATGGATCCGTGTTTACCAATGTACTTATTGTGTTTAATTGTACAATCCTTATGCAGCACTTAGAAAAACTCATGGCATGTGTTCAAATTGAGTTGGACACAGGTACAGACTTCTAGATATTATATATAAATTAAAATCACTAGTGCCAGGATGAAGGAAGAAGCTTGTAACAGCCAATTTGTTAGAATTAAGCTTCCAAAAATATTTAATAGTGCTCAGGAGAATTGTTCATATAATTTAATGTCATTCATCCCAAGGTTTAGGTTCCTAAAAGCAATTGTGGAGAACAAATCATTTCTTCCTTTTGAGGAAGGATTTGCCTTCACACTAAATTGCCAGTACACTCATCAAATTTGATATATCATGTCTATTTTTTCTAGGATTAAATGGAAAACCATTTTTGGTGAGTGACATACAAATACTTTTGATAGCTGCTCCTTAACTCTTCTAATATTATTTTTCAGGAATTTTTACTGGCAAAATGGAAATGATACTAAAACCCTCTTTATCGCTCTTCATTTCTGTAGAACACACTCAGTTTGACTTTTACCACATGCTAATAATTATTTTGAGGAAGACCTCCATGAGAAGACATTACAACATCCATCTGATGTATTTATGAAGCCTGAAACACTGTAATATTCCAGAGATACTTAAAGATTAGACATGTACCATCAGTGAGTCATTGCAGTATCTGCATTCACTGGTATTTATAACAATGGCAATGCACAAGAACCCCACATGGAAACAGATGGACAGATCATCATTATGGAAGAAAAAAGATCCTCAAAATTACAGATATCCCTTGTAGATGTATGGTTGGAGAAAAATATGATACAGTAAAACAATAAACTATTTCTATGCAAGTAAAAAAATAGTCTGGAATGAGAGATGTGCCAATTCAAAAAGCAAAACCGAAGAACGCTGCTGAGAAGAGAGACAAACTGGTAACAATAGTTACAGGCTAATACTATTGCAATCTAGTAACAGTCCTTTATCTTTATAGTATTTTTTTTTATATGCTACATTTTATAACTCATCCCCTTCATTTTCTGTAGTATTTTCTTTGTGCTTCTTTTACTGGTATTGTACTAAGTCCTCTAAGAACATGAAACACTACTACTACTATGATTCTTATTGTTTTCCTTCATGTATTAAAAATACAAACCTATGAAGGAAAAACATTACACTCACCAACATCACATACATCAACCCAGTAAGATTCATAATTTAAAATTAGATATATATCATTTGTGTGATATTCACAATTACTAATGATCAAATTGTTAGAGAAAACAATGGAGAAAACTGTAATCTTGAAGAGTGGTAAGTAGGTTAATATGTAAAAAGTGAGGTAACTTCCCATTCACTTTGAAAAGTATTATCATAAATATTTATTTGTAAGAACATATTTTAGCTACATTGAGAGTGTACTTGAGGCTGGCATTAACCAAGATTAGCTTAACTGATTTTTCAAGGAGCTGTGCCAGTTACTACATGATAGCACCTGGTACTTCACCTTTTACCTCTGTGTGAATGACTTTTTCCAGTGCCTGGATGCACCATGGTTTACTGCATGTCAGAATTCATCACTAGAACTGCTCAGCATGAAGTCCACAAACAATGGGGGTCACAAGGAAGCTGTCAGGTTTTGTTTGAGAAATGACCCCTGCTCTTCATTCACATTCTTTGCACAATATCCCAGCACTCTCAAACAACTGACATGGAAACGTCACTGATGGCATCCTAAACTGCCTAGAATAGAAAGGACTAAAAATGCAGGTGATACACATACTACACAAGTGTATGATAGTTTTTCAGCACTGGTTAAACTCATCAATTTTTTAGAAATGCTGGGGGGGGTGATTTTTTAATAACAATCTTGTTATTTTTCCACTATTGTGAAGGTGAACTTGTTTATTGGGAACTGCCATGGTGCACTTTGCTCTTTGCATGTCTTAAGCTTCACTTGCCGTAGCCAAAAATGTAGGAAAGAATCCAAGCCTCAAGTTTTCATTTCTATTCTGATGTCAAAGCTATGTCAAAATTTCACAGAATCATAGAATATGCTTGATTGGAAGGGACCTGTGGAGTCCAGCTCCTGGCCCTGCCCAGCACCCAAGAATCGCACCGTGTACCTGAGAGTGTCACCCAAAGGTGTCTTGAACTCTGCTGGGCTTAGGGCTGTGACCACTTCCCTGGAAGGATTTGCTATCCTACACCCACCCTGCAAGTGGCACAAATATCACAGAAGTGTGGGGCTGCACACAAGCTCTCACTTAGCCTGGAGCCACAAAAACCATGGAAGAGATCCCTCACTTTGACATTCCTTATGGTAAAAGAGGTATGACGGCAGCCACCTGGGCACTGGGAGCCAACTCCAAGAAAAAAATATACTAAGAATTTTTTAATTTAGAAAAATCCAACGATGCTCTCTAGAAGGTAGAAGTGAAAACCTGGATAACCTGGATGTTTTGGATGCTTGGGAAGAAACAGTCTGCAGTAAAAAAAATCTCTAACCAAACAAAATCATTATTGACTGGACATCCCTAAGCATTATCTTTGAGAACTTCCAACTTGGATTTCATCATGTAAGGCTTGATTTAGATTGGCCTATCCAACTTTAATAGACTTAGGAAAAAAATACCCTCTTGCCCAGGGAATATTTATGTATTAAGATACTAAGAAATATCTCCAAGCAGGAATCAAACAAGGTGCTCTGTCTCACAGAGTGAGAACTCCTGCCCCAAAGAATATTAAAAAAAATAAATTAAACAGATAAATGAATATCAAAATAAAAAGCATCTGGAGGTCAACAGCACAGGAAAATTTCAAAATAAAGTCCAGTTTGCTAGAGCCTGCATTTTAGAAAGCATTGGGCTCTCAAAGTCAGTGGGAACTGTTATATTCCCACTGGAATATAACAAGGGTAGGACCTGCCATATTTTCTGCACAGCTCTGCCAGGGCAGAGTCCTGTGTGTGCCTGAAGAGTGGCTCTAACTATCCTGCTCTCACCTGACAGTTAAAAATGCACATGAAAGGCCAACTTAGCATTGTGGAAACTTTACCACTCTATCAAGCCTTATTAAATCTTGAGCTGTTGAGCAGCTCCCCTAGTGTTCAGAAAGCTTACAAAAGGGCAAGAGCATCTTAGAAGCTGAAAAAATATGCTTATTTTTATAAAAACCTTAGAAGTGATTACCTGTAGAATCCATTCATATCATCTTTCTCCCTCCTGCCTTCTACAGTTCTATTCCTCCAGACTTAGGACCTATCCTCTTATTTTCTTGTCTTTTCTTCCTTTAACAAAATATTATTCTACATGAGAGTCTGAAGTACAGTTTCCTTATTTGATACATCAGCCATGCAATACTCAATGCCAGTTGTGCAGCCCAGTTTTACATAGAAGTGGGTGTGTGAACATTCACAAACAAAGCCACCCTGGAGACACAAGCGCTAGGCTACTCACAGGTACTGCAAAACCCAGCCCCTGTTACCTTTTCTAAATTTTATTTGTGGAAGACTTATTTTTCTGCATCCCTAGTAGAATTGCAGCACAATCCAGGTTAAGAAGGACTTGAAGACATAATTCTTGTTGTTAGGCAAGATGAAACTCATTTCCTAGAAGGATGCAGGCATACATTTTAAAATTTTTAATTCTGTAGCTTCCTCTTTGTTTAAGGATTAATGATAACTCTTGAAAGCTTATCCAGTATTAGAGGAATACAGTCTTACACCAAGAAGCACTCATGCTACTAAAAGCACTATACAAATAGTATTCCACAAAAGAAACAGCTCATGCTAGCAAACAAGGAAACTGGGAGTGTTTATGGTGACCCTGCTCCACAAACTGCAGTGGGGCACGATCTGAGTGGCACAGTGAAGGGTTTACACCAGCAGTGAAAGAATAAAAGTATGCACAGAAAAATGAAGTGTGGGCTTAAAATTTCCCTGCTTGGAACAGAGAACAAAACTTTAATGGCAAATGATTCAGAAATCATCCACGTATAGAAAGAAAGATTCATCAGTGGGTACCCAAATTAGGATATATATCACTAAACCTAAAAATTTGAACTGGAAAGAAGGTAGAGAGTGGTAGACCACAGTCAGAAAATCTGGATTCAGCTAGAGTATTCTCAGCTCCACAAGTGCAAAGACATGAAGAGAGAGCTGGGGCTCTTCAGTCTGGAGAAGAGAAGGCTCTGGGGACGCCTTGCAGTCCCTAAAGGGGCCCACAGGAGAGCTGGAGAGGGCTTTTCACAGGGCTGAGCAGGGACCAGACAAGGGCAGTGGCTTAAGCCAAAGGAGGATGGATTCAGCTTAGATTTAGGGAAGAACTTCCTTACTGTGAGGGTGGTACAGCACTGGCACAGGCTGACCAGGGAGGCTGTGATCTCCCCATCCCTGGATGCATTTACAGCCAGGCAGGAGCAGCTCTGAGCAACCTGCTCTAGTGGAAGCACTCCCTTCCAATGGCAATGGTGCCTTTAAGGTCCCTTTTAATCCAGACCATTCTATAATTTCAAATCCTCAGGACAAAGGGTTTCATTCTGGGTCAAGCTCTAATTCACTTGATGTTGCACAGGCTCTGAAGTGGCACTTGCAAGGCTACCATTATCCATTAGCCTCAACAAATGATGACATCAAATGCTGAAAAATCAGAGCAATGCCACAGAATTTCAGACATCTACAAAATCAAAACCCAACATCAAATAAAAATTAACATAACACCCAGTGAGAGTTAATACAGACTTTCATTCAATGATGGGAAGCACACAGATTAAGAGATCCTGACAGAAACAATTATCTGGTATCTCAGTGATAAAGAAGCAGAGCTCATCTTTTCTGATAGATCAGAAGCCACATCACTGGCACCAGCAAAAGCCAAACCCAATAAAAGAACATCTTTGATTGATTCACTGTCTGATCTTGTTACTGTGAAACTCTCACACGAATTTACTACAGACTGCAATTAGGAGCATACAGTTAAATGTGATTCCTCACCTGCAAAAAAAAAAAGGAAAAAAACACACAAAAACCACACACAGGAAAAAAACCCCTCACCGATTTCTTTCGGCCATTTTCAGGCCCCCTTTATTTAGTTAAGCCATGTCAATAATCATTAATCTCAGATTCAGAATCTCCAATAGGACCAACTGTGCAGTAAAACCAGTTTTAGTGGGAGTTTTAAAAGAGAACCTTCCCTCAGTTCAATACAACTGTATCTTCTTATACCAAAGTTCAAAGCTCAGCACAGTTTAGTTTATCTTGACAATGATACCAAACACATTAGTCTGTTATCTCCCAACATACTAATTTCAAGAAGAAATTAAATCAATTGCCAAATCCTGCAGCATGCCCTTATCAGACCAATGAATTATCCAAAACTTCTGTCAAATCTTAGACACTGGTCCTGAATTTCTCCAAACAAGAAAAGAAACCTGACAAACTAGGATGATTCCAGTAGAAAGTAAAGGGAACTCTGACATGTTGATTAAACAGTTCATTAACCAAAGTTACACTTTTTCTCTCAACCTTGAAAATCACTCAGTTCTTAATCCAAGTTAAATGTTTCTGAAGCTCAACCCTGAGTTATATCTCACATTCACCTGCATTTCATTGTAAAGCTTATATACTTTGATTCAGAATTCCTTCTAGACCAAAGCTTTAAGTTTATCAAATAACACATACACTGTCTGTATTAAATAATCTCCTATTTGCAATGTGTCTGTGGTATTACCATCAACCTGAAAGCCAATTTGCATTTCACTGAAAACAAAGCAGTAAGAGACATTCTCTGAGTGAATTAGCTGTTACAGTACTTTGAAGCATGTCCATTTCCCTACCAATATACAAGTAAAAAGAGACAATTCACAAGACTTAGAAACACTGAAAACCAACAAAAAATGGTTTTCAGCTACCAAAGCTTCATTGAGCTATATGTGCATCAAATTTCTTTATAGTTTTGGGATTTCCTAAAAACACAGAGCCTCTAATTTTGTACAGTATGTACAAACAGTACCAGCACAAAATACAAAGTTCATGTTATTAACAATGTTTGCCTCTAGTGCTCTACTCCCCTCCCTGACACCCATCCAACAGTTGCCTCCACCCTGTGATGGGGGTTCTTGTGGAGAAACTTGGCAGCTCCCTGGCCTGTCTTCCCAACACACTCACCTTTCACTCCCTACCAGCTCTACACCAAACATTTGCATATTTTGGGACTTGAACTGTAATTAGTTTAGGGCATATCTGACTAATTAGCAACCAACTCCTAATTTCAACAGTGCTGCACTGACATGCTATCTACACCACAGAACCACACAGAAAAAAAAAATAAAACAGTAAGGCTTTTCCTTCCTTTCAGTGGTCTGCAACATGGTTTTTGTTTTCTTAGGATGACAGATGAAGACAAGACACCCAACACGAGTGAAGGCAGCATGAATTTATTTAAACACTTAGCATAGGTGAGGCTCAAATCCTTTGCTCAGTTCCAGGCTTCTCACTACAGAAGGGCATTGAGAGGCTGGAGCAGGTCCAGAGAAGGTCACTGGAGCTGGTGAAGATCACAAATCTGATAAGGAGTGGCTGAGGGAGTTTATCCTGGAGAAAAGGAGGCTCAGGGAGACCTTACTGCTCTTTACAAGTACCTGAAAGGAGGTTGCAGTCAGGTAGGTGTCAATCTCTTCTCCCAAGTAACAAGGAATAAGCAAGAGGAAATGCCCCCAGGGTGCCCCAGGGGAGGTTTAGATTGGATATTTGGAAAAATTTCTTCACCAAAAGAGTTCTCAAACACTGAAACCCTCTGCCCAGGGAAATGGTTGAGTCACCATCCCTGAAGGTGCTAAGAAGATGGTACACAGTGAGACACAGTTCAGCAGTGGGCTTGGCAGTTCTGGGTTAATGGTTGGACTTCAGAATTGCAAAAGTATTTCCCAACCTAAATGATTCCATGATTCCACAGGGTAACAGCATCAAATGGTGTGCCCTTAACTCCACAGGCCAAGGAAAAACAGGTATTGGAGAGGCCTGTGTTATATGGACATCCTCACCAATACAACCTTACAGTTACAGTCAAAATCCAGCTTCTATTCGAAGAAAAAAACAAAGAAAAAATCAAATCAATGAAATTCTCGTCAGGTATTTCATTTCCAAATGAGGAAACTTGGGCAGACTTTGTTTCCACTCATTCTTTAGCCTTTACTGGCTTGCTTCCAGGTATCACCCAAGCTGCATATTTTTCAAATAAAAAAAGTGCTACAGCAGTGGGATCAGAGCTAGTAATTACTGCAAAAAGCTAAAAGGACACTAAAGGAAAGCTGGTAGACAGAAAGACAAGAGGAATGCAGTAAATTTTAAGATATGGTGAAAAGACAGATGACACCTGAAAACTGTACAAAGTTCATTCGGAGGTGCTGATCCTGAAGGATGTAGCAACTGCCACAGAACTGGGTCCTGAGGACAGAATTCAATTCAATTGTTCTGCCCCTCTGCACGACACAGGCTGGAGAATGCACCCATCAAATACACAGCTCCTGGGGAGGTGAGATTCAGTATTACCTCATCTAGCAAGGCCAGACAAGGATTTGATCTGCACTCAGGAGGAGAATGCAGTACACCCACTCTTCCTGACCACGCAAGACACCTGAGATTCCTCCAGCACCCATGAAGACCAAATCCTGGGTTTCCTCTCTGTGCCTTGAACTGGCATGTGTGCAGCAATGTCTGTCCAGACATAATTACTGGGTTACATGCCTTCCCCCAGCACTTCTGGAAAGGGTATTTCGCCAGAAAGCATGTGCACACCTCCTGATTCACTCTGAAGCTGAGGCAAAAACCAGGAACAGGCCACAACTGTCCAAATTGTTCATACAGCATATTTTCTGGCACAGGTGCAGAGCACACAGAGAGTGGGCTGCAGGCTGGATGAATGTTTCTGGTAGTAGCAACCTTCAATCACTATTTTTCTAGAGCTATTCTTAGTCCTTCCTCTGCTACCTTACAAATCCTTAAATTTAGAGGATTACAACACACTACAGCTCTTTTTGTGCAAGCAGACTTTGTGCATCCATAATGCACGTAATGGAAATTTGCACAGAAGTGGCCCCAAAATTAGAGCTTAAATCAACACTGGATACAGATGTATATGGGAAGTCAGTACTGCTGGATGGAAAAAAGTATTTAAACATTTTTATACACCGTACAATTCTTCTGTTTTTCTTAACAAAACATGTGGATTAATATCCTAAGTACTAATTCCAAGCAGCATCATTCCCAGTGTCTCAGCCAAGCTATAAGTTTGTATTAACACCTTCCTGTTTTATGGTCTTTGCTTCAAAGGCAATCATGGAAAATTGCAATGCAGTGCTTGGCTGAGATCCACACTGGCAGCACCACCATCCACGCCAGGCACCGTTTCACGTGGACGACTTCAAGGGCTTGGGAAAGGACCTGAAGGTCTTCTTGATTTTCTCAATGTTTTTGTCTCTGCAGTGGGACATGTTTCATAAATATCATCTTATTTGCTTCACATCCTATGCTTCTAATCATTATATGTCATTTATTTTCCTCTCCTAGCTACTTTTTCCATTTTTGAAGTCTCAGGGAGCCCTGTCCATGTCAGCTAAATGAAGAGAAGACTGATGGGTCATTTGATTACCAGAAATAAGCACGTACTCCCTGAGAAGCAGATCTGGTAGCAAGACATTTTCAAACTTGCTGATAGTAATGCAATAGGATCCAGCAGCTAACAATTAAGAGCTGCATCAATTCAACCTTGAAACACTCTGCAATTTCCTAGCAGTAACTGCAGCTGAACCTTGGAACTGTTCACTGGGAAAGACAGAGGGCGAATCCCTGTCACATGATGCGTTCATCAAGAGAAGGCTTCAGTTTATCTCTGGAAGAACTTCTGTAAAGGTTGTGAAGTGAACAGCACTTCTTCCTGGAGTCTCCATCTTTTGCTCTACAAACTTGTTTCTTCACTTGTTCTTGTGAATCACAGGGAGAAGGTGGTTCCTTTTAATACCCAAACCATGCTTCTTAGACAAAAGTTCCCAGATGACCTGCAGAACACTTTAAACAAACATATAAATGAACAAGGATTCACTTGTCTGGTGATGTTCAGATCTAGTGTAGGAACAGATTATTTCATCCAGTTAGACAGTTCAGTCTTTGGTTTGCATTTCAGCTTGTGTTTTGGCTAGGGAGCAGGGAGTGGAATAAAGGATTATTTTGCTTTTCTCTGCTACACAGACTGTTGGAGGGTATCACCCCTAAGAAGAGCCAGGCTCTGAGCATTACTGACCACGCTTTGCTGCTGTTTCTAAGCACACAAGTGCTCACTCTAATGCCTCTGTGGTCAGCATTGTACCTGCCTGGCACCAAGCTGACACTGACTTACTCACTTGCAGGACCTCAGGCTAAAGCCCAGTAATCCTATTAAACCCCAAGCACTATAAAAATCACAAAAAAGAACATCCAGTTGCATTTCACGTAAGGCCTATCACACAAGGCATGAGTCAGTCAAAAACTGTGCATCATAAATAAAGGCTAACCTGGAAAAAGAATTAGCATTTTAATACACAGGCATCTACAGCAATCAACAAGAAAATAACAGAAGAATATTCTGAACAGCAATACCCTTAAAGTTCTTCATGCTTGTTTTCAAAAGTAATTTCAAAGATGGGAAGCTCAAGCATTCATTTCATCCACACTCATATTTTTCCATTTCAAAAGGAAATTCTGTCTTTTTCTTGTTGTTGTTTAAAACCTTTTCTCTAGGGGGAAAAATCCTCACAAGAACCTGCTTTTAAAAGATAATCTAGGGATTCTGTTTTGTAAAAATAGAGCTGATTTTCAAAAGAGGAAGGAGCCTGATTTAAACTTCTCAACATCTGCAACTGCAGCTCTGCCCCAGGCATCTGATTAAGCATCTATGGAAATTAAGTAGGCAGTTCAGCATTCTGCCAAACTGGACTGACAAATATGCTTCAATGAGTTGGGATTTCACCTTCAAAACAGTTCAGGTCCTAAATACACTCCATTATAAAACACAGATTTATTGCTTAGTGTTCCATTTTGGCCAACAATTCTTTGGCAACTTTTTTCAAGACAAGGACAGTACCTTCTTTCCTTCTGAGTTTGCCATAACACCCAAACTTTCAGTCCCACATTTCTACCACAGAAGTAGGCACCTTTTGAAGGGTGATAAACACACTTTCTAATAAATTATATTATGCAGAATTCCAGTCCTGTACTAAGTCTTTGCCTGTAAGGTCCATATGAAAATGAGGAAGAAAGTTTGAGAGAGTGCAAAATTAGCCCTGCAATACCATCTCAGTGTCTGACATGAAATTTAATTTTTGCTTTTCAGTTCCTCTCACGTGTCTAAAGATCAGTTATAACAGAAATATATTTTATAACTTACATAAATTCCATCATACAATTTCTTGTTCTGAAAACTACTATTAACAAAAATGCTACATATATATTAAATACAAACATGTGTCTGATAGTACTTAAAGTGTTCCCTGAAAAAAAGATGACCACAATCATCCTGACTTGGAGCCAACAATATCACTTTAACTTGGGCTCTGCAGCAGACAATTCTGAGAAGTTAAAATAAGAAATGAACTTTTAAAAACAGATATGGTTTATACTGTGCACACTACAGAAGCAACATAAAAACATGCATTACAAGCACATTCTAGATGAACTCCAACAATCTTTTTCCTTATCCCTACTAAGGCTAAATGCCTTGGAGACCAATTAGGTATTAAGGTCCAAATTTGCCTTGTTCAATCATAGCCAGCGACACAAACTTTCCCAGCACATCACTAGAAGCATCCTGTGACCAACTGTTAAGAAGAAACAAAGCAAGAGTTTTTCAGAGAAGATGATTTGCAATAAAAAAAAAAAAAAATCACCCACATGTACAGCAAATTTTTGCATTTCACAAAAGTACTGTAAAGTGAACAGTTCTTAGTAACATGCAAAACTGCAAAATTATCCCTACTTATCTTTCCTTTCAAGCACAGTAGCTAATAATTTTTTTGCTCTCAGTCTCTCTCCTCCTCTCCCTCCACTCCAAGTTCTATCTTACAATTTTCCTTATTCTGAAACACCTCATAAAATAATTATAGTAAATGATATAAAGGCCTCTCCTAAAGAATCCAGAAGCATTTTAATGAGCTCGGCATTTTGGTCAAAAAAAGAACATTTATTGAATCACAACTGAGTGCATTTAACTGATTAGAAAACTTTGTGGAAAAAACCTCCAGTGTATGTGTTAGTTCATCTAGAACTCAGCACAATGTGAGTTAACCTGTACCTTAACCGTGCTGTAGGTCATGATGAGTCACTGTTCTCTGCAAGAGCAGCCAGAGCACCACCTGCAACTTGTCAGGAGGCTGAAATGTGATTAAGTTATCCAAAGCTTTCCTCTAGGAGGAGAAGTCTTCCCTTACACAGAATTACTGCATGGATGCATTGACATAAAACAGTATTTCAATCAAGTCAAGTATCATTTCACCTCCACGCTGAAAGCAAAGCATAGACAGAGTAAAAGGTTCTCACCACAACAGCAAACAATTTGGGTTTGTTTTTAAAGGTAACTTTGGGGAACCAACAGTTACACTATTTCCAGTCAAATTCTGCCTCTTTTTTCCCCCAAGTCCTTTCTCTCACTCTTGTAATAAGGACTGGCTTTGAGCATAGCCATTATGAAAAGTTTAATACATTCCTGTAGCCCTAGGGAGATTAGGGGCCACTGCATGCAAAAAGAAAAAACATCACAGGTGTCTGCTACATGTGAGCTGTAACTCATCTTCCTTGGAATTTTTCAAAACACAAGGCTAATTAATTATCCTCACAACAACAGCACAGAGAAGAACAAGGTAACAGTCATGCAACTGGAAATACAATAATTATAAAATATTACATATATTGCCTTCAGTGTTCTGACTAAAAGAGTTTCAAGATACTTATCTGAGAGGCTCCTTTTGAACCTGAAAAGCTGACAAACCTTCCATCCACTGGTCAAAATAATTGTAGCTTCCATTTCCTAAGTAGTTAAGCAATAAGTCATGTCACATCCCAGGCTTTGAATGGAAACAAATGAAAATGAATGGATTTGTTAAGGCTGGCAACAAATTAATCTTGCTTAAATTGCTCCCCTGCTCGATAAGTGCGATACACTTCAATCTTCATGATCCGATCCATTTTGTTAAACTACCTTTTCAAAATTCCCTTCTTTCTATTCCTTCTACTTTTCCACCTCCCAGTGCAAAGCTGTTGATTGGCAACCAAATAGAACTGCAGAGCAACCCAGTGTTGAGCACCAGGCTATACCAAGTGTCTGCGATGAAACTGAGATTTTGCAGAAGTGGTTCATCTCCTTTGAAACTGCCTGTTGCCTCCACAGACTCCCAAAAGAAACTCTATTCTAAATTTACTAACTGATCTTCTTGGTATGAATTATATACCCAGAACGTTATTTTGCAACTCTGTTGCTGCTCTTTAAGCATTACCCAATGCTAAATTCCTATCAAGTACAACAGCAAGTCAAGAGCACAGCCTATAATTCTGTCCCTCAAATGAGACAACCACAGTCCAAGGGCAACATATGAGCTCAGGCACACTAGAGGAACACAGAACACTGATACAAGTTAATGACTGGGAATCTTTGTACAGCTGCTTTTTCAATTCTCTGCTGTGAGCAGCTGATTCCAACAAGAATATTAGATAGGAAAGCCAAAAGCATCAAAATGCAGAATTTGAGACACGAACACATTTCAGTGAGATCAGTGATGACAGTGAAGTTAGACTGTGCAGAGTTTCTAAGTGTTGATGCAAATCATCACGCTCAAAGATAACAAAGCAAAAGGGAATACAAAAGGTTTCTGGACATCTTAAGTGCCAGAAGAATTATTTCAAACACACTGGTTTGTGTCAAAGAGTTCAAAGGGACCATGCAATTAAAGTATCACTGTCCTAGAAGAAACCAATAAAGATTTTCATTATTCAGGTACCTCAGCTGCTTCACGTTAGTAGTGCTTCTATTTCTGCAACACTTATGTCTGCCTAAAGTACATATAAATCACTTACATTTGCTTGTTACTCACACTCCTGGCTTCTGATAAAATTACTTATCAGAACCTAATAAAGCATCGTGGACCATTCTAGACCCATGCTTTAAATTACCATATGCAGAAAACATTTTTAAAAATTTACAAATGTGTTCTCAACTCAGAAATGGCTCTAACAATTTCATGATTTTGCTAAAAAAATCTTAACTAAAATTAGTATTCTATGTGTGGGCATACCACTGTATTTTTAATTTTCTGAAGAGACTAAAAAAAGTCCTGGTACTAACCTTAATCTTTTATGGCTAAGTTCTATAAAAAAACAGTAAAACTCACTCCAATTGCTAAAAAAAGCCATAAGCATAGCTGAAGCAAATGAGTTTGCAGATAGATCCTGATCAGTCCTTGCTCCATTTGCTTGTTTTGGAAAGCAGCATCCCACTCTTCCCTCAAGGAAGATAGGTAAAAAAATCTCAAGTGAATGTTCCTCCTCATTGCTAATGCACAGAAGCTGCTGGAGGTGAAAGCAGAAGCTCCCATGTGCCACCCTTTCCTGACAAACAGGAGAAAATCTGACATCAAGGACTTTCAGTCTCTCAGATGCAGTATCTTTAAAAAATGTCACTGCACCAGCAGAGTTCAGCAGCTGATGAAAAAGGTGACCCAAGGCATCTGCTACAGACCAGGAAAAAGGGAGATGGAGCTAAATTCTAATCACATCCCCTGCTTTATGAATACAACCCTTATTTTATTTCACATTTTGACAGTCCAATGGCTGGCCAGCATGGCTGTCCTCAGATGTGACCCCAACAACTCCAATATTTTTTTCCAATAAACTTTTCTTTCTGTTACCCAATGCAAGGGTAATCAAAACGCCACTCACCAGGCTCCCATCCTTACTAAACCAAACAGGACAAGAAAAGGATGAAAAAAGCCATGAGTATGAATGTGTATGCAGAGAACGGCAGAAATCCAAAATTACTGGAGGTCTGAGGAGGGATGAGAATGACAAGATAATTGCAGAGATGCCTGAAGACAAAACAGAGAGAGAGGCAGAGGAAGGAAATCAGAAGAGAAAGCACTTTGGGACATATAAGATGATAAGATAGGAAAACTTCAAAGAAAGTAATCAAAAGAATAATTTAAGATAATGGATACATGACATTTCAGAACACATAGTCTTAAACCACTAATTGTTCCTGTTCTGTGGTTAAATTGATTAGAGTTCTGTGGTTTTCCAATTAAAATACCACCTTAAACACACACCAACTATAATTAGGAGGAAAAGAATCTCACTGTGTAATATTACATAAAATCACTTGGACTCTTACAGTAAGGAAGCTGAATTGAAAATAATCAGCTCCATAATGGTTGAACTATCACTCAAAATTGGAGGGTAACTCTAGAACACTATTTCTAGGAAGGTATGAGACTTATGAAGCTTGATTTGGGGGGAATCCATCACATTCCTATTCTGAGTTTCAACAGGCAGGAAGATGGATGTTGGCTTTGGGTTTTATGTCACCCCCAAGACCAATATTACAGTATTTTAAATCAAAAGCATAGTGGGCTCCTAAACAGATTTAATGGAGGTTGGCACATTTAAGGAACAAAAGCACTGTTTATTTTACTACATGCTTTTTTGAAAGTGAGATACATTTGGGGGTTGGGACTAGATGGTCTTTAAATTCCATTCCATCCCCTCACCATTCTATGATAAGGGCAGCAAGGGGAAGCTTTTCACATTGAGACATCACTTGTCATGAAAGGGCTTCCTCAAAACTCAAAATCTGGAAGCATTTGCAGCAGTTCAGATTTCAGTGATCTGACCTGGCAGACTGTTCCACAGCTGAATCCCTACAACCAAGGGCATTTTATCCCCAGTTCTTTGAGCACTAATCCTGGGCTTTGCTAACTGCATTGTGCCAGATCCACACACCCATGAGGCAGTTCACAGTCCAGCTCAATCTTTCCACTGTAAAACCTATACAAAAAAAATTCCTGCCCAATCCAGGAGGAACAGGGCTATAAACACTTCTAGCTCTTTATTCCTTGGGACTTCTCCATGTGCAAATAATGGATAAAGACTTCAATCAGTTGAGAATTTAAAATTCAGTTCCTGCTGAACATAAAATAGATTATATTCTATTCACCTCAGATTTCTAGCCATGCTTCCTATTACAAACTATAGATAAGTGAAATACCACTCACAGATGAAAATATGGCTAGAGCACCTAACTACATCTTGGAACATTCATGCTCTAAGAGATCACACATGGACTGTTTTTAATTTCAGGTGAGTAAAGACAAGAAGGACTGAACTTTTAAGTAAAGACCTACAAAAATATTATTACATCTGTTTACATTTTAGTGAGATAAAATGTCTTCACTCAAATCTATCTAACCTTTTACAAAGATCAGAGAGCACAGAAGTAACACAGATACCCAATGAGTTAGAATGTAGAATATTCATAGGAGAAAACCTTCTCCCCATATACAGGAAAAGTGAATGTACCATGCTATACTTCTGCTGGTTTTCTGCAGCTAACTACATTTTACCAAATTTTTCAAGTAGTTGCTTAGTACATTACACAGGATGAGGGAAAACTGATCAGATACATCAGTCAAAGCAGATTACATCCTGTTAATCCATTTAACAATTTAAGCTGTACTTGGCATCAACTAAGAAGTGTAAATCACAGTAGCTCAATTAAGCACTATATCCATCTAGATTAGTTGGAACCAGGAACAGAAGTATCTCCTTTTTCAGTAAACCTCAGCAAGTCTGAAACAGTAAGAACAACAACAATATTACTGTATATAAGGCTACTTTCCCTTATTAAATCATTGAGCATGGAACTCGGTTGAGAAGACTCATTTTTTATCCCTTAATTTCTCCTCCCTTAAAAGACAACTTCTAGCCTTCAACAATCCACACTGGCCTTGGGTCATCAGTCTGAAAGTAGAAGATTTTTGTTACTGGTTTCCCAAGAGGCAACAAATGAGATTTACATTCCAAATGTATTTTGGATAGAGGAGGATCAAAAGGACAAGGCATCCTCAGCAGCAGGAAGACACACAAGCAGGCTCTGCTGTGACACTCCCTGGATTCTAATTGTCCTGGCCCTGCTGCTCTCCAGGCTGCAGCGGCAGGGCGAGGCCTCACAACCTGCTCTGCACCTACAAGGAGTGATTCCAATATTGATTTTTCATGGGGTTACTTACACGAGTAAACATTTATCAATTTATCTTAGGGTTGCAAATTAAGATCAAAATAATTATTTGACAAATAGTTTGCTTGCAGCTGACTTAGAGCCACAAGTCGTAAAGCATACCCTGTGGAAAGCCAAGTCCTTTGCTCCTTCAATCCAGCTTTTTTCTTTTCCAAACGACACATAACCAGCTAAGACACTAAGTCAACACACAACATTTCACATGTGGCTAATCAATCCATATTTCAGATAACAAAGTCTTTGTTTAATATGCAGCTAGCTCTCTACACTAACCTATAGCTTCATAATGAAAAATTCAGCCTGTCAACCTAACAGCCCAACATAAAACGTATTACCGAAGATCAGAGTGAGTTCATAGCACACACTCAAGTTAGTAAGACTTGTTTATAAAGTTGAGCTAGGTCAAAGTTGTATTTTGCTGAAAGTTATTTCATTACAAGGAAGTCTAAACACATTTTAGGAAATTAAACAGAGAAGTGATGTCATATCTACACACACACAGATTATTAGGAGAACATTTGACACAAAGACACCATGTAAGGCAGTCTAAAACTGTGACATTTACTCAAATTATGACACTTGAGTAAACACACTTACAAGATCCTAACAGCATTTTGGAAAAGTCTGGGCATTGCTCAACATGGCACTATTCAAAACATATGAAGATGACTGTTCTATGAAACAATGTGTATGTATATGTATTTATTTTTTTTAGGTATGAAACAACAACATGCACTAAACTTCCTTAAAGTGTTGTTTTCTCCTGAGTGACAGTGGCCTCTTTTTTTTCTCTAGATAAAGAACATTCAATGGGAGCTGTTTCTAATCCACACACATGCAGCAGCATCTCCATGGCCACACCTGTACCTGGAAGAGAACAGGCCAGATGCTGAAGCCATGCACGGGAGAGCTAAACGCTCATGACTCACAGACCAGGCCTGCCTTGTCCCTAATCCATTTTGGGACAGTCCCTAGGCCATGGCTTTCCCTCAGCAGTGCTCTGTTAGGGCTGCTGACACCGGCCCAAGGCAGGCCAGGGAGCTTCTGACACCTGGACAGTGCCTGTGACAGCACTCAGGTTCAGCAGGTACAGCCCCAGCCTTACCTTACCTTCCCCAGGGGAAGCTCTGCAAGACTCAGTACAACAGCTGTCTTTTTCTTTTTTCCTTTACAATATAAATACTTAGGAAATTAATTCCATTACTCTAATATTTATGTTGGTGAAGACAATGTAGACATTTTTATTAGAGCAATGAAGCAAGAAACATAAAATATGGGTTTATGTAGTTATGGCTACATTTCAGAGATGATACATTTACAATCTGTACTACTTATTTTTAGCAGGAGAAATCTCTTTTATCAAATTATCAGCTCAAAACAGACGCACATCAATAATCATACAGGATAATAATAAGATCAACCAAGCAGAGCCTCTTAAATAAAGAAAACACACCACTGAACAAGTACTTCTGAAGCTGGAATGCTGTGTGGCCTAGCACTACAAAGCTCACATGCTCTTGTGAGAGTGAGGTTAAGGAATCACTCAAAGATGGATTTTTGTGACAATCAGGATCCAAAGGGAGTTGCTGGTTTTGTAATTATTTTAGCACTATTTTGCTCAGCATGTAATATCTAATGCCCTTGATATGAGGCACCAAGTGAATTATCACTTTTGAGCATTTTTTCAGTAGGATCCTTACAGACCACACCGCTTCCCACCAGGCTATGGCTGACCCACTCCACTCACCATGAGGTGTTGCAGCTTCAGCTGTCACATTTATTCCTGGAAAACTCTTCTTTTCTACTCTGCCTACTCTATCTGACAAGGATCAGTCAATGCTTTATTTTTTTAAAGATGCTGCTGGTCATTCCTGGAAGAAAATGAAATTTACTGCTGTATGCTTTGGGATCATCTAATTACAATACCAGCCTTCAGGGAATTTTTAAACTAATGACATTGGATTTGTCAAGCACAAAAACTTTTAATCTGATTTTTCAAGTGGATTCTAGCCAATGGATCCTGGCCACCACAGCACTTAAAACACATTTGACTGTCCTCCATGCAATATTTAGGTGGGCTTCTCATCAAAATGTTAATTTTTGTTACCTAATATCTTTCACTGGTGGTCAATACAAGGCATATAGGGATATTGACAATGCTATTAAAGTCTTTATGACTGAAAGTCCATAAATCAAATTATGTGTGTGTATATACAGCTTCACAAATGAAAGGAGGCACAGACTTTGAGAAACCTGAACCAAAACACTGTATGAACAACTCCCCAGTTTGTCTGCTGATCTCATGATGCAACATCAAGAAACACCAGCTCGACAATAGTTATTTTTAATTTTATTTCAACAGCCTAGTCTTTATTTTGAGCATTCTTTTCATTTCCAGTGCTAATATCATGACCAAAGCCCCAAACAATTAATTATGTCACAATGACTCCTCCAAAAGCAAACAATTCAGATGACCCATCAATCATCCACTTTTGGGTATTTCCTTAGTTCTAAAGTACAAATAATGCACCATTTGAGATGTTAGGTTTGGTTGGACTGCACTAGTTGGGTTTTTTGGCCAAATGATGATGGACTCACATTTCAATTTCAAATTCATTTCCATTATTACTGTTCACACACACAGCTACAACTGTGCCATGTAAAAACATGGATAAATACACTTCAAAGAAAAGATCCTTTTTCAAATCTCTTTCTTTCAAACATAATTATCGCCTATTTTTTCAAAACTGCCTACTTTATGACAAATTTATGAAACAAATTATGAAATACAAGTATTATTTATTGTTCATTAAGCAACTGCTATCAGCATTCTAGTCCTCCCCAACCATAAGAAAATACAGTTCTAACACAAAAGTGTGCAAATATAACAAAACTCAAAATGGTGGCACAATCCAATGGCTACATCCAAACCAGACTTAGCCTGGGTCACTTGTCATTTTCTCCCCAGCACTACCAGGTACCATGAGAAGAAGGAACAGCTCTCCAAGGGAACACGGAGTGAAATGAAGGCTGTGACTGCCCATTTGCCTCTAAAGCTAAATGTGTTCATCCTGTCAGCAGAACTTGGAAACATAACACCAACTTGATCATCAAAGCAAGTAACAGGACTCCTAGGTGCTGGATGGGATGACTGACACACATCCTTGTGTAATGTGAGTGACCATCTCCAGCCAACAGTCAGGGCTTCAATTCCAACAAGAATTCACAATCCAACTGCAGTCATTTAACACAACTACTCCAAAGACAACATGCAACTGCCGTGCTACTTTCTTCAAGCAGGCAACCAATACTGAGAAAAGACATTTCAAGCACTGATGTCTATGTTTCTGTAAAAATATAAAACCAAAAACTGCTACTTGAACTCTTCTGTAAGTACTACAGTATTTTAGCATCATATCCTACCTCCCACAAAGACGTGTCCTTGGAACACGCATCCATGCTACACAAAGCTGTATCACCATTTTCCATCCTATTGCCAGAGACACAGGAATTGTCAGCCTTCTCCTCACTGATATTCCAACTGGCCACAAACAAGCTGCTGTGGAGGCACATCACAGAAGCCCTGCATCATTGTCTGTATAACCATGCAGTTTAGCTCAATTTCAGTGAAAATTACAAGGAGCTTTTCTCAGATACTAAACTCAAATATCAAAACAGTAGATCATGCCACTCTCAACTGACAAAAGACATGATTAGAGAAACACCTCACATACCACCAAGCAGCTTTAAAGCGCTCAACACACGCTCCCAAGGTTGCAGGAGTATGTGTCCCTTCCTGTTAGGTTAGAGAACTTTTACATGAAACAGTCAATTCTGTTCCATTTTTGGCAATGATTTTAATACATTTCCTTCTGGTGGTAGCTACACTGCAGGCAAAGATTATGGCCACGCCATGCATAATGACAGCAGGATCAAACACAATCAGGCTCAGCCACTCCGAGCACTCCCTGCTATGAAAGAGCAGTATTTTGGAGACAGTCTCAAAGAAAGGATTTTGAACATGCTACTAAATTTTAAACACATTATTTACATCTCGTTTTCCATGATTCAGTAACATTACCCAAACAGGTGCTTCATTAGCCAATGGAGTAAATGCAATATCCTAAGCATTCTGCCACTGTCTGACTGAATGAGTTTTTGAACAAACAAAATGCTCAGCTGGACTTAAAAAAAGAAAAAGAAACAGGAATTACACATAATTATTCAAGAATTTAATCTGCAGATTGAGTCTCATGCATAGAAATCCCCCTTATTTTGCAGCATATTGAAGCTTTAGCTGCAGTTTAAAGCATGTTGGCACATGAAGGAAAAAGTTAATTTCTTTTCCATTAGGCATTACTACTTAATCTTATAAAGGGGAAAACACAAAATTCATTCAATTTCTTCTCAGGAAATCTGACATAACAGTATATTGTTTCTGGCTGGCAGCCACTGTACTATCAGAGAGTTTCTTAAAGGTGCAACATTGCATTCTACCAGGTTTGAAAAAACACTGGAAGCATAAAACAAATAGAAATGACAATTAGCTAAATTCACTCCAAAAACAAACGGCAAGAAAGCAATTTAAGGAAGAGAGGGGGTCCTAGCAGAGGCTGGCAAATGCTCCAAGCCAAACTAAATCCATAGTGCTAACAAAGCACGGCTTTGCTCTGGCATCACCAGAAGGCTGTTTTTATAAAAACAGATGGACGGAAGGGAGGCTTTTCAACTACAATCCTGTCAAGTTAAACTACTACCTAGCAGAAGTTTAAAAGTGGTTTCCAGTCAACCATATGAGCTCCATGGAGTCTCGGAGCCCATTTTAAGGTGCTATAAGTAAGGACAGAAAGATAGATACACACATGCAGACTAACATTAACATCCACCGTGGTAGCTCCAGCTGACACAAAAGCAACCACCACATTTTTGGAAATCTAGAGCCTGAACAGCAGAGTTGATTGAAAGGCACCATTAGGATTGTTGCTTTCATATGCTAATAATGACATCATGCCTTATGGCCTGATGCTGCAACCATACATTATCATCTCATAAAGACGTTTTTTCCAAAGAAGTTGAAGACGTGAGCAAACAGCTCACCTGCATATAGGAAGAAGGTTTTTTAAATTCGTCCATGACACAGATTTCCTTCTGTACCTTAGAACTGTAAATAACTACTACTGAAATATTTATAGAGGTTTGACTTACTTTTTTTTTTTTTTAAGTAAGAAAATAATAAAAAAGTGTTGGGGCATAAAAAAAATCTACAAAAGAAATTTTGGAGCATACAGGAAGCAGCCCTGGATATCAACAAAGTGAAGCAAGGTAAGGCCCGTGATGGTATTTCAGGTACAGGAGCAATTCAGGGCCAAATCTCTTGAAAATATTCTAGCACAATGTAGTGTAGTGCAAAGACTGTCACACAGCACCCCAGAAAAGGGAGGAGATAAAAAAATGTTATAAATACTCTCTCCCTGTTCCTGATATATATCCAGGAACAAAATAAGTGATAATAAATTATGTAACTCTATTACTGACTACATATACCACACTCTCTTTTATTGTGGCATCATACAGGCCAAAAGAGAATTTTATTTTTCTCAAATACCCTGGTTTGTAGTGATGTGCTCTGAAAAGGTTAAAGAGAAAAAAACAAAAACATCCTAAGAAAGGAACAAGATCTCCACATCAACAAACAATCCACAGAACAGTGAGGACACGAATATAAACCTATTTTTCCCACACACATAATGTCATTGTTCTATATTCCGTACATACAGCAATAGAAACACACATTAAGACCCTCAGTTTTGAAAACAACACGCTTGAAAACTGCGGTGATATTTCTTCCCCACCACGGACAGTGCTACAGAGAATCTGCAGAACAGCCTTATACATAAATAAATAAATACACTAAACGGCGAAGGGGGACAGCCCAGAGGAAATAAACGCAGCTGAACACAAAGTGCTGAACGCCTTCCCCGGGCAGGAAACCAGTTATAATTTAATGGCCAAAGCCGATTTAAATGAAGCCGAGCGGAACCCTGCGGGGCTCCGCGGCAGCGCGGCGCCCGAGCCTCCCGCATGACGGGGCCGCGGCGGCCGGCGCTGGGCGAGGAGCGGAGCCCCGGGGGTGCCGCGCCGGGGGTGCCGCACCTGCCGCGGCCCGCGGAGAGCCCCGCGCCGGCCCCGCCGCGTCCCCGGCCCCGGCCCGGCCCCCGCGGGCACCGGCGCCCACTCACCTGGCCGAGGCGCGCACTGCGGCTCCGCGCCCGCGGCGGGCTCCGGGCGAGGGCGGCTCCCGCTGCCGCTGCGGAGCCGGGCGGCGGCCGGAGTCACCCCGTCCTTGCGGCACGCGGCTCCCGCCGGCGGCGGCGGCCCCTCCGCGCCCACGGCGGGGCCAGCGCCTCCCGCGCAGGGGCGCCCGCGCCGCCCTCCGCCCCCGCGCCGTCTCAGCGGCGGGGCCGCGCCCCCCGCCCCTCCGCCAGCCCCCGCCTCCGCTCCGGCATCTTCCCCGCGAACGGGCACGGCCGTGGGTGGGGGCGGCCGGGCCGGGGCCGAGGCCGCAGCCCCGCGGGCCTGGGCGGCGCCGGGGGCGGGCAGCCGGTAACAAAGCCGCCCGCAAGGCAGGGGATGCGGGGATGCCGCCCAGGGCCCGGTGCAGCACCCAGCGCCCGGCAGGGAACCCCGGCCCAGAGCCCGATCCGCTCCCCCAGGAGCGAGCAAATGGGGCGGGCGGGTGAGCAGCGAGCCCCGCGCGGAGCTTGGGAAAGGCTCCTGCGGCTGCTACATTGTTACCGCTATCGACGAGCCAGCGCCACTGAGGTGGTGCTGTGAAACGCCGGGGTTTTTTTAAGTCACACTCAGTTATCTGCACTGCCGGCTATCGGTGTCATCAGCCGTGAGTATGAGCCAGCCTTCACCGGCCCCTCCGTGCCAATTACCCGTCTGTTTCAAAGCAGTGGAGTGCCGACAGCTCTACATTCCCGACTTTTCGGCAATTTCACTTCTGCTTTGTCCATCGCAATGAATTCAGGATTGTTTTCATAGGAAAACGTGCTTACAAAAAAACCCACAAATGAAATAAAAACTTAAAATGCATTAATATGCACAAAACACAGTAATCTAGAGGAAGAGAGATGTGAAACACTGCAGAATCACAGCCCAACAAAAACACGGTAATATTGGTAGCAGGAAAAAATGGACATATTCTTACACGATCAAGGTTATGATTATTATTATCAGACAACACCTCATGCTTTGTTTTCTAAATCATAATAAGATGAAATCTTCCCAAGGAGCAAGGAGCATGCATGGGTTTCTGTAGACACGGTTTCTTCCGAATAACCAAATGGCAACTATGTTAAATTAATGCATGTCAAAATAAAAAGTAAATACAGTGCATTCTCAAAGCCCTGGGCTCCAAATCCTTTCTGTAGTGAAGCCCATGGCACTGTGGGCTTGGGCTTCAGTAGAAGGAGGGAATTTACTCTTCAGCCCTTCTGTACCGGAGGAGCTGCTCCAGATAGGAGTGTACGCAGCTGTATTCCAAAGTAGGTCAACTATAAAAGTCACTGGCACTCTTCCATCTACCTGAAGCTTTAAAACTTTGGTTTGTTTCTTTTCTGTGACTTGCACACCTTTTGGCACACTGGTCCAAAGTACTTTAAAAAAGCTTAAAGTGCAGATGGTCAGTGTGCAAATGATTGGTTTTATACAAATTTTCCCTCATTCCTTATACTGAGGAATGTACTACTGTGATGTGCAATGCAATAGAAGATTGGATTTACATTAAAGGATCAGATTTGGATGATCATATATAGGTTAGTGTTTATTTGGACACTGTAGACACATCACTCTTTTCAGCAGTACCTTGGCTTAGCTCCAGTAATGTAACATTATTTCACTTCCTGAAACTAGATGAAAATAGGAAAAAAAAAAGTGCAGTGCCAAGAGTTTCATAACATTTATGATTATTTGTGCTTTGTTTTTGGTTATCATGACATTTTTTTTGATGTTAAGATAAGAAACCCAGAAGATGAAAACCTTTAGCTAATGAATTATTCTCAGTGGATTTGCAAGCTGTTAAAGCCCTCTGTGACTGTATGACACAAGTGAAGACTTCCCATAAGTTAAGCCTTTTCATCTGTCAAATTAAAAAGTACAGAAATCCAATGCATTGGATTTTCGGGTTTCTCTCCCTCAAATGAATACTGGAAATGTTCTTGTCCACTAGGCAAAAAGGTTAATTCATATGAATCCTCTTGACTTCCCCCAAACATAAATGGCTGGGATCACAATAGTAAAATCTGATGTACTTGTAGAAATTCAGCACTACTGCTTTCCTATGGTTACAACATGTTGATTTCTATGCATGCTTTCCTGACATATTCCCATTATATGTGATGCTACATGCACAGTCCTTTATTAACAGTTCCCATGTCTTTGGGGTGAGTTAGGATTCTTTCCTGTTTTCCTCAGATGTAACTCTGGCTGCACCTGAATAGAGCAGGGTGCACACTAGAAAATAAACACATTCCACAGAGAAATTGCTACTTCAGTCTTCATGGGGACTCACACACTGTGCAAGCAAGAGTATAACTTTTCAGAGCCCTGCACTGAGGCAATGGGCAGTTTACCTTCAACAGACTCAAAACCACAGGAAACCAGCCTGCTTTTCTGGAGCAGATGTCTTTTCTCCTATTTCCAACAACTATTGCTCTCCCCCAGCCCTCCCTGATCCCCCTTATCTCTCCTTTGCCAAAACGTTCATGTGAAAAAAACAGAAACTCCCACTGCCTTCTCTAACATTCTGTAACAGAGATGGGCAGTGCACAACACATGGCAATACCTTTCCAGACTGACAAATGCCTTTTCAAAGTTAAGTTACAATACATTTGAGGCAAAGCTACTACAGGGTGAAAGTTGGAAAAATTATAATTGCTCTCACCTGGAGATGAGGACATAAAAATAGCTGAAGTAGTACTAGAATGTGAAAGCTTCCAAAGTGTTATGTCCTTGGTATAAGTTTCACTGAAGAAAAAACAATTTTCAGTCAGCCTCAAAAATTATTTAGTAATGAAAATGCAAAATGCTATTGTCTGTAGAAACCTTTTACTCTAATGATAAATTAGACATCCAAAATTTCTAATGTCCTTAATATCCTGACAAGAAGCTATGACATACTGACAAAAGGATGCACACCTTGCAACATTTTCAGCTGCTCTAACCTTAGACATCAGTAACTTAACAAAAGAGGACATATAATTAATGTAATTCATAAGAAATTAATATTAAAAAGAAATTTTGCTTAGCACTATTAATTACCTTCACACAAATACTAAGGAGACAAGTACAAAAAAGCAAAATATAACCTTTTGGCAAACCATGTAAAAAGAAAATAAAATTATATATCAGTATTTCCCATCTGCCTTCTTTTTCATTTCCTTATCATTTAGAAGAAACAAAAAGGACTTGATGAATCATTACTGAAGGTCACCATTTACTACCATGGGATCAGCAGCAGGCTATGAAAAACACATCCTTTGAAGGGATAACTTTGCCTATACCACAGCAAGAAGTGTTAAAAGACAAAGAACACTCTTCTGTATTACACAAAGATATTTTCTCAGCTAATCAGCTCTTTACAAGGCAATGGGCCAAGCTGAATGTCCAAAATATAAGCTTCTTTGCCATGGCTATTAAAAAGCAAAACATGAAAAGGCTTAAAGGATCAACCAGAAAAACATTTGGGTGAGATGAAAATGTAATCTTTCACAAGATTTCTGGACAGATAACTGTTCAGCAGGTGAAAGTATTAATTGAAAGAATCAGCCTAGGTGCCAAAATCTGCAGGACATATTACTTGACCTGTCCCACCTCTTTAGTGCTGCACAAGAGACTTAATGAGAGTAAAAACCATTTCCAGCTCCCCAGCAGGTTTTCTGTAATATGAAAGAGTCCCTGAGTGACTGTGGGGTGGTCCAGCCCCTGGGAGGCCACACTCCCCTACAATCTGAGCAGAGAGAGGGGAGAGCCCTGGGAGGGAAAGCATTGCTGGGGTTTGCTCCTGCCACCTGCAGCTGGTCCATGAGCCCTCCAGAGCTGCTGCCATCTGGAACTGTCAGTGCCAGGGCAGGCATTCATCCAGCCAGGGACTCAAGGGGCTCCACAGGAGCTCCCCCCTCCTCTGGAATACAGGGAGGGAACCCACTGCACCAGGCCACCATCTGGGCTAATCTGGTTAGAGCTCAAATCTGCAGTCCCCAGTCCAGCAAAACCCCCATGGGTACCTTTGAGCACTTACCTGAGTTGGTCTTCTGGCCTTGGACTGAGAAAAATATTAATAGAGAGAGGAAAAAAACACATGGCTGACTTTTGATTTAGAAACATCTAAACCTTTCATGGAAAGTGTATTAATTGCCAATATTAAAGCAATATACTACCAATGGCAATTTATTAAATTATTGGAATAGTTCTTGAGTACAGAAATGAAATCTGGTGCAGTTCCTAATGCTTCCAAATAGTTACTGAAATGTGCATAAAGATCACCGAATTGGAGTTGAAATCATGATGATAAAAGCAATTGTCAGTTTCTGTTGGCACTTGCAGAGATTTAATTTTAGAACTGTACCCTCAGGCAAGTAATATAGCATTAGACCCATAGACACTGCATCAAAAAATAATACTGAAATGTCACTTGTAAAACACACTTTCATGATCTTGCTATTTGACTTATAAATGTGTCAGTCAGACCTGCAGAGAAAGCCTCCAGTGAGGTAATACCAATGGATCATGCTTTTGTAAAATTAGAAATGTTCCATAACTGAAGAAAATGACTGCATTGTTTCTTTACAATATTCTTGCTGAAGCAAGTAAATAGAGTCTGTGGGGAAACAGTCCAACATCATGAGAGAAATGACATAAAGACTGTGAAGGCATCAAGACATTAGTGAGGCTGAAAAGAGAATCACAAATCTGTATCAGAACCCCAGGGAATTTAAAGATCTGTACTGACAGTAATGGAACAATCCTTGGTTTTACCCAGTGGAGGGAGAGCAGAAAAGGCTCGAGCATGTGGCACAGAGCTGCCACATCACTGATATCACTAAGACTCAAATCTCAGAATATTTATCTGGTGGCCCTCTTCATGTTTGTTTACACCTCTAGACATGGTTATTTGAATTACACATTTAGTCAGTAATTTGACTAAAATCTTCAAATTATCTCTTTAGGAATCTCAATGCTTACCACACCAGCAACACTTACATGTAAACACACTTGGTAAGCAAATACAGCAGATAGTAGGTGAGCAAGCTACCCTGGCAATGAATTCTCTTTAAATGATTGGAAGGAAGCAGTAACATCTTTGGCAACTAAGCAGCAGGTTACCCTAGTGACATTAATTCCTTCTGCATCCCACATAGGATTGAATGTGGAATTAGCAGAGCTTGAAAATGCCCCTGCAGCTCAGGCAGAAATAATTTACTTCTTACTGTAAATTGAGGCTTCTCTTCAATTTACGCTTGAGCTTCAATGCCCTTTATCAGACAGGGTAGCATGAATATACATTTCACTAACAGCCGTGATCAGCAATGGAAACTCAGCTTATCATGGACTGAGAGAACTATCAAACGCTTGAGCCACATTCATCCTGCCACAGAACAAATAAACATTAATGCCAGAAAAATAAAGCCACTCTGAAAGCCTGAGGAATCAACAAAGAAGCTTTTTGCCTGTGCCTAATCCAGCTAAACCTTCTTATAGTCCCATTCAAAACAGACACTTGACATGATTTCCATCCACAATAGCTCTCTTACACATTCTATCCTTTTCCATTTATGAAAAGACTAAGTTTATATTTAAGAGTCCACACAGTCATCTAAAGCACAGATGCTGAAACTATTATTTTGGCTAAGAGTTCAATTCAGAATGGTGAAAATTAATAGGGCTTTACCTTCCCAAACACTTTTGTCGTATCAAGAGAGAAGACATTTATTCAGTGGATGTAAAATATACAAATGATGGTGCCTTTAAAGCCAGCATTCAGCCAGATCTCTGTGTAGAAGTGTCACCATACCATATCCAGCACAATTACAAAAATAACCACCAAATCCTAATGGCCACAAATATAATCTCACTCCCTGCTCAGGCTCAAAGTGAAAGGAAGAGCTTGATTTTTTATATTTTTACCATGTTCTTACTGCAAGGTGTTATACAACTCCAGTGTTAGTTTCCACCAGACATTTTTTCCTTGGTATCACATGGAAAAAAACAGCAGTGGCCAACTATCAGTTTGCAATAATGGAAGCATTAATTCCACAAGAATATATATGTAAGTTGCTCTATTTATTTAATGAAGTGTAAGCTACCTGACCACCTTGAAACGTGAACAATATCTAAAAATAAAGACTCCAAACTGAAGCCACAATGGCACACATTACCATGCCACAAAATATGAGGCAGGGGGCTGGAACTGGATGATCTCTAAAGTTCTTTCCAACCCAGGCCATTCTAAGATCCTGTGACTGTGCTTTAGATTAACCATGTGCCTAAATTCAAATACAAACTTAACTCCTTAACTGAAAAGGGACAAATTTGGATATGCACCTCAAGTTAAGCCAAACATCAACAAGTACAACCATTGCATGAAATCACATTCAAATTCACAAATTGCTCAGGAGAAGTGTATGATGACAGAGAAGAATTGACAGTAGCCAAGAAGATTAGAAGAAGTAACAATATTTGAATTCTTCACACTAAAAAAGAACAACAAAGTATTTGGGTACACAGAATAAATAAAAACAGGGTATAAGAAATGAGGCCCAAATAAGAACCCCAGAGTGATGAACAGTACAGGTTGAGCTTTCTACCCAAATGTCTGTCTGGCTGTGTTAGCTGTAGAAAAGAGAAGGGGTGTACACTGCTCAATACTGCTGAATGTGAACTCTTGTTCATATCATCTCCGTACTGGAAACTAAATATGGAGTCCTGAAGATGCTTTGGAAGAGCAGAGCCAAGGACACAATCCTTGAAACATTACAAGCTCAAAGGACAGGAAAAAATAGGTAGAAAAGACTTGTCTGGAGTATGGCTGCAGAAGTTCTCTAAAAACTTTCGCAGGGAGAAAACAAATTTCTACATGCATTTACAGATTTATATGCTCTGATAAGCAGATGACACACTGCTTAGGACATCTGGAGTGCAGCTGGAACACATCAGAGTCACTCTTATCCTGGCAGAGTTGGATCAGGAATACCTGTCAGTTTTCAGCTAAGCTCACATCACTGTATTAGGCAACCATTTAAATTCCATGCTTGGCTTTGGGCTGGTATATGATTTCAGAGCAGGAATCACGTGGCAGTCATTCCAGGAGGACAGAAACCACATAGAAGTGTTCCTCTCACTGAGGAATGTGGGTTTGTTTTTATAGCAACATTACTAAGTTGAGGTAGGCAGCACAAATGTTCTACAGTTGTGTCTTTGCCTACTTTGCTTTATATAAAAACCAAAATGTTTTCTGTCTTCCTTATTTTGTGGTACAATTCACAGAACAAAGAATTTTGCCATGTCAACACCCTGCTGCTGGTTTTGGTTGATAGATGGAAGCCTTAGTTTTGTGTTTTACTACAACAGTTGTTTTACAAGGCAACTTTTGAGACTGCTTATACTCCATTTTACAAACTTTATAATAAAGACTGTGTATTATGAAACTTGGGTTTACATGTTGAAAAGCTGAAAGTATGGACATAACACTCCACCTGACAGATATCCAGATTTCCAGAGTGAGGGTTTGCCTGCAGACAGACTGACTGCATCACCACTTGCAGCCTACAGGAGCTGTTCTCCACTGCCTGATATCTTGTATGAAACACCAGCTCCCAGATTTAATGAAGTCTGAGTGTGTGGTACAGATCATAAATACAGATTTCAAAAGCATGACTCCAGAGATTGCTTTCAGTATTCTATGAACAATCCTGCAGCTATGGAGTGCAGTCCACAACACAAAAACATACCTCACTCTAAGGGCTCTGGTTCAGGAGACAAAGATGCCATTACTTAACAGCTCAGACTGGAGATGATGTGAGTTGGACTAATGTGACCAGATTACTGCAAGGTGAGTACTCTGCAAGGTGGATATTTGCACCTGCATTTTACCAGTGAATAGGAAAAAATGCTCTAAATTCTGCCAAGTCTGTTCTAATTAGATTTGAATAGCACACTTAATTCTAAATTAACACATCTCGATGAGCATGAGTGGAATTAATTTCCTAGCAAAAAGCTGAATGTAGCAGGAAAAATAAAAGGTAAAGGTTACTTAGCTTAGCCTAGTTGGCTAATTCAGGTACTCTACTATTATCAAAGGTGCCTGAATAACTTCAGTGGAGTTCTAGAATATCTTACTGCAAAAAAGCATAATCTCCACATAATATTCATATGAATAACAAATGCTATTTAGACATCAAGCTACTGCTTCCACACAAAGCTGTAACATTTCTTCCCCAAAAGCGGGTATGACATAATGAGAAAAACAAAATACTCCAGATAATGTAACTATTTAAAAACCACTGTGATTACAACTTGATGTATTTTGGACAACACCATTACTGTGCATTTGTTAAACCTCTTAATTTGCCTCAAAGTGTACCTGATTTGGAGAAGCTTGCTGAAGCTTATATTTATTTAATGTATTAGGGCTGTTTTTTTCTGAGAAGTGCCAGGTTGACAAATGAATAGAAAGTGGCAGAAAAAGAAATACTGTTTCTCCCACAGCAAGCACACTAATGTAAAGCTTAAAAATTAAGCAGCAGCAGCACATTTTTCCTCAGACCTTTGAGCTGGACCATATGGTTGACGCTCAATTAAGCAGAGATTTATCAGTCCCCAATTGGAATGTGTCCAGAACTCACTATTTTCTCAAATCTTTGAACCAGAGGACTAGAACTGAACAATTTTATTGACTCACACACGATACCCCACACTTTTAAATCTTTGAATTAAATTAGGAAAATGTAATGTATTTTTGGCAGGGGTATGCATTTCTAGATTTTAGGATTATAATATAGCAGTTCTATAAAAGCTACAAAACGACAGTTTGATGTTACAGCTTTAGCCAAGGCACATCTCACTACCATCAAAAAAGTGAGGTCCAAACTCTTATGAATTTTCTTCAAGCAGTCCCATCTCTTACTTTACATCTGCTTTAGCAGCCACCAAACTGCACGGCAAAGAACGTTCTCTTCACTGAAATGACAGAATACCCACACAGTAAAAGTGTGTGTGGTTTCTTGCCAAGTTAGCAAACGGAATGGGTTCACTGTGCAATCCAAGTGGCACAGGATCCCATGTGACAGACAGGTGATCCCATATTTGGGAACAGACAGCTAAGAAAAAAGTATGAAAATGGCTGTTTGAGAGCACAATGCTGTTATTTTGACTTCAAATCTAAATATTAACTCTCTTCTGCTCTCTGGACACTTGGCTTCTGCTTTCAGCTTTCTGCGTTTAAGCACATTTTCATCACACCCAAGTGCAGCACTAAATTTCCGAACAATAGACAAGTCCATGACTTCAAATCTAAAAGTGTTAAGAATGGATTGAGAAATAAGAACTTTCAAATGAACCCAGTCAGAATTTCATCTAAGTGAGTATCGGAAAGAATATTAAGATCTGGAACATAAAATGGCACAGCTGCATAGGAAAAGATGTAATTTTTTCATTCAAGATGTATATTTCATTCATTTGATAATGAATGAATGAAAATGAGTGTAAAAACCAGATACAATATTACACTGAATTAGGTCATTATTTTTTTCCCATCAGATTATTGGAGGCCATAGAAATGTCACAAGAAAGTTGTTTACAGTAAAAGTCCTAACTCAAAATTTGGCAATAATGAAGTCAGTCAAACATAAAGCTGTTACGTTGAATTGTAAAAGCTTAATTTTAAATTCCATGTGAGACTCTGTGGTTAAATTCTGATTTTATAGACAGATGGTAGGGTTTTTTCTTTGCTTGTTTATAATAAATGTACTTGAGTGCATCTATTCAATTCACTGAAAAAAGAGCTGCAAATATAATTTGCAGTATTCTAAACCACAAGGCTTAATTCCTTTGCAATTGCCATTTCAAATGTAGCAGCCGATTCCACTGTCACTATTGCTACAAAGGCATTAACCTTTCCCTGGTGATTTTTTATGATGGGGGAAAAATATTATTGAAGGCTTCAATAAGTTTTGAAGGATTTTGTTGATTTGTTTTTCCTATTTGTAAGTGTGACCTCATAATTGCAATTTTTCATCAAGGTTGGAGTATTCTGCTATAATAATGCTATAAGACATCTCTGTAGTCCTGCTTTTTTGTAGAATGGTTTCGACTGGAAGGGACATTAAAGATCATCTTGTTCCAAACTCTGCCATGGGCAGGGACACCTTTCACTAGACCAGGGTGCTCAGAGCCTCATTCAACCTGGCCTTGAACATTTCCAGGGATGGGACAGCCACAGCTTCTCTGGACAATGTGTTCCAGGGCCTCACCACCCTCACAGGAAAGATCCCTCCCCTAATATCTAATCTAAACCTACACTATCAGTTTGAAGCTATTCCCCCTTGTCCTGTTGCTACATGCTCTTGTAAAGTCTTTTTCCATGTTTCTTTGTAGGCTCCCTTCAGATATAGGGAGGCTGTAATTAAGTCACCCCTGAAACCACATGGAATGGTAAATAACTTCTAATATAGTGAGTATAAAGGTGGAATGAAGAACATTATTAAAACTAGCTTCCACTGTAAATTACTAGCAGCACTATAGAAAAAAAAGGTATATTTACAGGTGTTCACAAAGAACCACATTGGTGCATTGCAAATCATGGCTGTTCTACTTTCATCATTTTTCCCATGTGCCCCACCAAACCCTTTGATCAGGGAAGATGCTCTTCCTTGATTTGACAGATTAATGCAAACTTTATTACCTTAACAGAGGGACTCTGTTATAAAATAAAACTTGCCTGTGCTTTGGCATTGAGGGTTTTTGCCATAATTATTTTACATAGAGTATAGGTCAATAAAGAAGCTTCAATTACCTGGGCAAAACACTGCCTTTCTACATTAGTAAGGCTGTAGGAGATGGACAGGATCCCTAGCTGTGTGCATGTCCAGGGGCAAATGAAGAGATAACTGATTTATCTGGAGTTACTCACAAAGCAGCACCTTAGCTGGTACCCAAAACTTCAGCTATCAGATTCTCAGCTAGAACACTCTGTTCTTTCTTCAGTCTGTTTGTACTCTGTGTGTTCAGATCTTCCATTTTTGTTGTTGTTGTTTGGAAAGTATTGGAAGGAATAGAGAGAGTTCATCTAGAACATTTTTTCCAAACCCTTTTTAGTATCCAAGGACCAGATAGTGCTTCAGGAAAAAAAAATCTGTGGAAAATGTTGTACTCTTTTTCTTGGTAGGAAGGCATGTGATAAATATTTAGCATTTAGGCAACCAAAGTTTATGAATTTAGATGTTACCATAGGTATCATTTTAATTTTATATATCTATTAAAAATATCATAATAATATGGCCTAATTTCTAACTTAGCCTGTCAAAAGTCAATGGCATACAGCTTCTAACTCACATGAAAATCTATGATGTTTGTGATGGGGACACCATCTCTTCTTTAGGATGCTCCCATGGTCTGCGGGCTTTTGATTTACTCGTATCAATCTAGTCCATCCTTCTGCCCTACAGCAAAATTAATTATGACAGAATCACTTCTGAGACATTTGACACAGGACATCAGAGCACATGGTCAGAACTCTGGCTACAAATTCTATAAAGAAAAATTATTACCTTGAAAATGCAGATTGTAGCCCATTATACATTTTTGGTGTACATAGCTATGAATTCTGATTACAAAATATTATGGACAAAAAAACCTGTTCTTATAAGCTCAGCCAGTAAATACTACAGACTTCAGCAAGAGTCAATGTTTTATTCAGCCTAATTTTCCTCTGATTCAGTGACTTTGACCATATAGGTAAGAATCTGTGTTCATTGTGTCCTGCACCTTACCAGTTACTAAAAGATGTCCCAAAACTCTAATAGATTTTTAATGGTCTGACACTGCCCTGTTGTGCATTCTGTCCAAAACCAAACCAACCTTTTTAAGTGTCAGGAAAAGCCCCTTACAAAGACCCCAGTGCTACTGTACATATCTGTCTTTTTAAAAAAAGCCAGGAGAAAAACATCAAACTCCATGTGGTGTCAGCAGGCTGACAAAGGTAAATGTTAGCAGAAGGGTTTTAATGTTCTCTCTAAATAAGTACTGTTTATTCATCAATACTCTTTGTTATGAGCTGGAACCAGGATATTGTCTGCAGTTTGACGTAGAGAGTTAAGAACATAAAATCTGTCAGCACATAAGAAAACAAGGTCAGGAGAGAGAAATAGTGTTTTATAAAGCAGTATTTAGGGCAACTGCATTTTAACATAATTAAGTAATGCACCATTGGAAGTAAAGCAAACCCTGCATTGTTTGTAAATGCAGTTAAGCCTTTTAGTCAGAACGTCACCTTTTCAACAAAAAAGCCTTGTTCAATAAAAATGACAGCCAATAGATAAAAATAAAATAATTAATAACAGAGTATTGCTTAGAAAGATTGACCGTAGGATGTCCAAAATAATAAGCATTATTATTTGTATTATATATGTTTTGCTGAATGTTTAAGTTTTGAATATAAATCAAGCTCTGCTACTCAGTGTAACTCAACATGTTAGCTACATTATTACCTGTTACTGCTGGAAATTGTTTAAAGAGACACCAGACTGGATTCTCTGTATGGAACTGGTATTTTGCACTGCACTCCTGTGTGCTCCACTAGACCCCAGTGTAAAATGGATGCTAACAATGGAGGCCATGCTCCTCCTGGTACTCCCTGCTGCTGACATAAATCCAGGCTCAAATCCCCAGTCCTGTGGTTCCGTCCCCACAGGTCCACCATAATTTGAAGTAGATAAATGACACATTCCCTCCCGCAAACAAAATAATTCTGTACAAAGTGGAGCCAAGAATCTGAGGTGAAAAAAGGCTAAATGTAATCTCCTTTTATGCACACATCTGGTTTTACAGCACATCAGTCTGCAACTCCCAGGACAGGAGCCACACTCACCAAAGCCCTGCAGCAATCCCTGGTTATTCACACAAAAACTGCACAGCACTTCAAAGAGTGCAAAATGCAGGTTTAGTATATAATAAGGCAAAATCCCTCCCAAAAATACAGGCTGGCTTTTGATTATATGCAAAAAGAAAATGTTCCTCTTAAGGGCTGCATAAACAAAGCCTGAACTCAAATATGAAATGTTAATTAAAATTTAATGTATCCTGTGTGGTGCCTTTGTTTGTTGTGCATGCCTGGTTTAAATCTGAGGCTGGTTATCTCACTGACTAATGGGGCTCTCCTGCTCTGCCAGTCACTTGCTCTGAAGGAGAAGTCATTCTTCCAGTAAGCACAGCAGTCATTTACCTCGGCTATCACGTCAGTGTCCTACCCTTAGAGACTCTTCCCTTCAAAAATAGGCCAGCAGATACATTAAGCTTATGTGTCACTGGCATTAAGGCAAGAGGCAAACCCTTACTCAAAATGTAATTCTGTTTATGAAAAACACGTCAATACAATTTACAGCTTTCGATTTTTTTAATTTAAAAATAGGAAAAAATATTACCAGGAGTGTCGTTATTGGTTTAACTGGAACTTGTGATATTACTCTGACTGGAGATTTTCAGAGCAGACAGGATAAGTAAAAATCACACAGGGTTCTGAAGAGAAAATTTGCATTTGATACAATAAAAAAAAAAGCATTGTGGAGGAATGGGATAAACTAATTGAAGCAATGCTCAGAGAAAGAGTTACAGCAGTGACAGGGTAGTTGAGGCTCTGACTCCTACAAAGCACCTCCCTTTGCAGAATGCTAACCTGGACGGACAAACTGATCCCATTTAGCAGATTTCATTTATCCCACCTCTCAATTCAAACTTGCAAATTTCACCTACTGCTGCAGTATTCTTTCATGCCACCCAAGGAATCAAAGAATGGATATTTGTAATGGAGTTTGCTCTCTGATTTACCTTCATACCAGAGTGTTCTGCATAAGCAAGTAATTGAGTGAGATGAAAAGGATTCTAAAGACAAGCACTGCCACAGTGCTGGCAGCTCAGACTCCACCTTGAACAAAGACTTCAGTTCTACCTCAAAACAGTAGAAGAAACTCAAAGAAGATCAATGCAAGGAAAGCATTTTACCTATGCTGCAATAAAACTTTGTTAATGAATGACAGTTGCAGCACTTAATTATCTCCAAACACAGGGCAAATCTAAGCAGAAATTAAAAGACATTATCGGAATAGCAAAAAAAGCTATAGCTAAAAGAAATGCCATTGCAAACCTTATGTGAATTTTCTGATTTTGACATATAATTTACATGAAAGATTTACTTTGCTATGTGGGCTGCTGCACACATCACACAAGGCACAGGTGTAAGCAACAAAAGCAGACTTCTGTTCTTAACTACAAATGAAAACATTCTTCCATCCCATTTATCTTGCAACTTTGTACATTATTCCACCAGGAATAAATTTTAGTTGGCAGAGTATAGAGGAAATGTAGGCAAAAAAGAATGAAAGGAAAAAAAGTAGGTGAGTTGTCATTATAATGCACCTGCCCACACCATCTCCTGTTGCCATATAAACAACATTAAAAATGAAAGAAAATACTATTCTTAGATTATTTTGACTACTCTTGTGAAACTGTTGGACAGGATATTTGTAGCAGACAAGAACATCTAATTGTTTAACTTCAACTTTCAACACTCATTCCTTTGATCCCAGTCATCCTAAAAGTTTCCCATGGGAAACATGCTACAGACATTTTGATGCACATGTTTTACCCCTACTTTTTTATACAAAATAACTCTTATCAGACTATACACCAACTTCTGAAAGTAAAATAACAAATGGGAACAAAAAGCTCAAATCAAGCAGTTCTCCTAATGCACCTTAAATGAGGAATAGCATTTGATCTGTTTGTTTCAAAATTTATCAGGTGCTGTCAGAATTAGCCATCTTTCTTTCAAATAGTGTTACCCTACCCCAGCTCATGAAAGGATCTCTGAAATACAATTTCCATTTGACCCACATATCAGTTGCTCTTTTATGTTCTCACCTCCTATACACACACTATTCTAGTGCATAAAGCAGGTACCCCCACATGGTCATTATATCAAAATCCTCCCATTAATGACCAGCCTAACACAGTGCCAACAGTTATTGAGAAACTGTACAATAAAAACAATGCTATTTATCCATCCCTCCTTTAGGTGAGAAACTTAAGAGTTACTTAATTTATCACTTTAATCTCCTTTCTCCCAAGTGATTTTTATATTCCCTCACATCCTACATTTCTTCACAAGCCTCCTAGCAACATCCCCCAGGCAAACGCTTTCTGGAGCAAATTCTCAAGTGGAGCAATGACATCCTTATGTCAGCTGAGGATCTTTTTATTACATACACAGCACTGATCAAATGCACTGCTGCCCTGTCTGCAGTCACCCTCTGCTCAGAAAAGCTCCAACTCCTCCTCCAAAATAAACATTCATGCCAAAAGATCCTTAAATCAAAATAATTATATTCATCAGTAAAGTGCAAAAATTTCAGCATTAATGGAGAGCCACCAGCTGCAGTTGCACAAGTTATAAAATGCACCGTCACCATATTTAGAGGTCCTAATAAATATCTTTCCTCTCTGCTGCCATCTACTGACAGACTTCAAGGTTTTTTTAGAAATCTACTTTTCCATTCCAGATAAACATTTAATAACAGCATCTTAGCATGTCCTACAAATCGGTCCACCCCAAACATATACGATATCAATAGTATTACCTCAACATATTAAAAGCTGCAGGAAAAGCTAAGCCCATGTGATGGGTCCCTGAATGGTCCTTTGATGGTGTTCACACTGCATGCTGCTCCTGAGGAAAATCCTCAGCCGGGTATCAGTGGCTCATGGTCCCTGTCCAATGCATGGGAGGAGTTGAGTCACACAGAGATGTCCCTCAGAAGCCATATGAGCTGCCAAAAGTGAAAAGGAGATTCTAAATCTCCATGATAGACAGCTTAAATACCTTTACTTGAGTCCGCAGAACATCTAATGCTTAATGGTTGTAGCATTACTACTTACTACCTACTTCGGACAGAAGGCCCCCAGTTCCACAGCCGTACATTTTAACCAGAAGGCTACAAAATCAGTTTCCCTCTCTGCATAAAACAATTTCAGTACAAAATGGGGCACCATTTTAAAAGCCTCACACCTCAGATGCACAGCGGAGACACTTTAATGCAGTACAATTGCTGATGGGTGTATCTGTATTAAATGACTGCAAGCTGTATGGTTACAAATATTGCTTAGGGCCCCAAGTGAGCATAGAATTGGTTGGTTTGGAAGGAACATTAAACATCTTGTTCCAATCCCCTGCCGTGGGCAGGGACACCTCTCACTGGACCAGGTTGCTCAGAGCCCAGACCAGCCTGGCCTTGAACACTTCCAGGGATGGGGCATCCACAGCTCCTCTGGGCAAGCTGTGCCAGAGCCTCATCCCTCATCTCAGTGAAGTTTTCTTCTTAGTATTTAATCTAAACTTACTGTGTTCCAGCTTCCACCCATTCCTCTTGCATATCACTTGATGCACACTAAACTAATCACGTGTAAAAATAACCCTTAGCGTGAAGGCCAGCACGCTTCTGTGGCGCAGCTGCCGGGGGAGGTGCGAGCCTCCACACGCCACAAGCCGGAGTTAAAACCCCCTCCGTGCTCTGCTGTGAGTGAAAGCCCTTCAGTGCTCTGCTGTGGAACGCTGCACTGCCAGCGCCATCTAAATCTAAGCACCAGACAGAGGCGAGGCTCATTGACACAGCCCTGCCGAGGGGCTCCGGGGGCCAGCCCAGGTTCCCCCTCAGCAGCACCGGCGTGCCCCAGCCCCGCAGGGTGCGGCAGCCCCGCCGGGCTCCCTCATGAGGCGCCGCGGGCTGGAGCGCCCCGGGCCGGGATGCAGCGGGCCGGGGATGAAAGAAAACATCGCCAGCCCCTCCAGGGAGGGGACTGTCGCACTCTGCTCTGTGCTGGCGTGGCCTCACTTTGACTCCTTGTTGTTGAGCACCACAATATAAAAAAAGGCATTAAGCTGTTAGAGAGCATCCAAAGGAGCGGCATGAAAACGGTGAGGGGAAGCTGTACGAGGAGCAGCTGCGATCACTTGGTCTGTTCAGCATGGAGGAGGCTGAGGGGAAACCCCACTGCTGTTAAAACTTCCTCATGAGGGGAAGAGGAGCAGCAGGCACTGATCTCTGCTCTGTGGTGACAGTGACAGGACCCAGGGGGGTGGCCTGGAGCTGTGTCAGGGAGGTTTAGGCTGGATGTTAGAGAAAGGTTCCTCACCCAGAGGGTGGCTGGGCACCGGAACAGGCTCCCCAGGGAAGTTGTCAAAGCACCAAACCTGGCAGAGCTCAAGAACTCTGTGCTCTGGGGCACAGGGTGCGATTCTTGGGGTGTCCTGTGCAGGGCTAAGAGTTGGATTTGATGGCCCTGTGGGCCCCCTCCAACTGAGAACTCAAATGCTGTGATTATGTGAGGGGGAAGCCAGCAGGAGCAATGCTCTGTAGTGACCACCATGGGCTGTGCCTCAGCTGTTTCTGCTGCAGGTCCGTCAGGAGCACAGAGTAGCTCAGTCTTTCCTCCTTTTCTGCTTCAATCATTGCAGAGAGTCACAGCTGGAAGGGACTTCTGGAGATCACCTAGTCCAATCCCACCTCCACCCCTTCCCCAATCAAGGCAGGGTCACCTGGAGCAATTTACGGGAGATTTCCACTCAGAGATCCCAGAAACACCCCTACTCACCCAGCCATCAGCCCTGTGCAGGCCAGAGTAGCAGGCATGGAAGAAAATACATGGTGGAAAGAACTGTGAAACACTAATGAACCACACATGTCAGTCAGAGAGTGTTATTCTAGCTACAGAGAGAAAAGGAACTGAATCCAAAGAGTGCAGGTAGTAAAAGAGGGGGTTTATGACTTCCCTCTTCATTTGTGCTTGGCACTTCATTCCCATTTTTTACTTGTTCCCATTCCATTATTTCTCACTAGTCTCACTCACCTAGATCAGGATACTTGACTGGTTCCAGAAAAGTTGAGTAAAAAGTAATACTGTGCCAGCAATGTTTTTACATTGCTGGATGTGATAGCCACTTTCACACACTGGAGATCCTAAGAAACACTTAGCTGCTGATAGGGTCATAAAATCACACTGCTGAAACAAATTAGTTGAAACATCTTTTGAATGCGTGTCATTTGATAATCAAAGTTTCATTTCTACAGTCGTCACTCTGTAACATATTGATATATTTTTTCTACTTGACACAGAACTCTTTTGTCATCTCCCTTAAGATAAATATGAATCAATAGAGCATTCAAAACATTTAAAAATGTCACACTTTTATGTATTCTTTATTAAGTTACTTTAATTCTATCTCTGCCTACTTATTCTTATACTTAGTTTTTGCTTCTCTGTTCCCTGTTGTCAAAGGTTTCTTTCATCTCTCCATTTCTGTTGGCTGTGCTTCTAGGACAGTGGCCTTCTTGTGGCCATCTGGACAATTGTACTAATTTGAGCAGCTACTCCTAAAAATATACTGTGGGGGCCTGAATATATGTTGTATTGTAAGGTCTGTGTGGGTCCGAGTTGCTCCAAACGAGCTATAGCTGCAGGGTCCTTAGTTGGGCAGCAGCTGTAGCTCGTGAAGGTAACTGAAATAAATAGGGGTGGGTCGAGAGTCCAGGAGGAGCCCCTGAGAAGACAGGAAGGACTGTGCTGCAGAGAATGGAGAAGAGCCCCAGCAGGGAGGCAAGAACAACACTGCAGTGAAGATTACAACAATATACTGGTTTGAAGACATTTTGATTTTTAAAATCTGTTTTACTGTTTTGTATAACTGAAAATTTATACCTGAAGCAATTTATATACTGAGGACTTTTGGTTTTTGGTTTCTTTTTGGTTTGTTTTCTGACAAGGTAGTGACTTCTGCTCCTTTTTCCTCAGTGTGCCCAGTAGCAGGTACAACTGGTCCTGGCCGAGCTGTATTTCAGCAAGAATAAACTGACCTGTAACAAAGTACAGGTACCTCCCAGCATCCTATTTTGCCTCTCAAAGGGAAAACTTTGCTTTTATTCATCTAAGATAAGGTTGTTTAACCTGAGCTCTTTGGTACCTCATCTGGAAGGAAGTGCTTATTTCTTTTCTCTACTTATTTGTGTAGTGGCAAATGCATAGTCAGAGAGCTCTGTATCAAAATAATCTCCAGTGATGCTCATACTGCCTCTGGGAGTCAAGATGCATCTCTAGGATTTGGGATAATTAATTTGCTTAATGTGTGAAAATAGCAGAATGGCTAACAGCCACCAGGGGGCATTAAAACAAAATAGATGAGTAAAAGTTGGTTGAAAGATTGGAAACCTGTGAAACTCTATGTAATAGAATTTGCGACAGTGGTGAAAAGATTTCCACCTTTCTTCAAACAGCACAGAATGTGTAGTGATTATAAGAGAGCAAGAAAGCTGCATTTATGCAACAGTCCTGGTGACATTAAAACTAAATTTGTTGCTGGAGCGAATCTTGGAATTATTTCTATGAAAGGATAAATTAGAAGTGATTCCTGCTTCTCCTGCTATGAGACTCAGAGAAAAGAAAACAGTGGCTCTGGGTAAAGAGACATTGTCACTTCCTTTCTGTGTTCCACTTCAAACAATGCTGGTTTGTTTCTGCACTAAAAGCAAGTGGAGATATTTTGTCACCTCTCTTTTCTTTAAGACTGAAGTACAAAAGCTGGATTACAAGATATTAATTGAGCATATGCACCAAGTAACCCTTTCAATCTCAGCTATAATCTTCTGGTGAAGATTATAGCTTATATAGCACTTATAGGTGCACATGTGCCCTTTTCAACTAAGTGAAACTAAGTTGAAATATTTTTAAAAGAAAAACATTTTTTTCTGTAAGTCAGTTCAATTTAGTGGGGTTTGTATAAAGAGCTTTTGTTAACCCCAGCCTATTGTTTTTACCAGCATCAAAATATCTCTGTTAGCCAACCAAACAGAAGTGTTGTGGCCAAGTAAATTGCCCCCCTGTGCTGCTGTTGTGTCACTGTATGTGACATCATGCAAAACCACCCACCACAGCCCCTGCCCCCAGAATCATTTGCCTTACATCATTGAATCACAATATCCAAATTATTATAGCCTGCATGGATTACTACAGTAGTTTGGAGTGAAAGCCTAAGGGATTAAATGTTTCTAGAGTATGAACCAGCATGAAGTAAAATTTAAAAAAAAGTAATAAAGTGCCCCAGCCTCAGGCCTTACACGCTGCTTTATCAGTCCAAGTATTGTTCTATGATTAGAAAGAGATCCCGATAGCAAAGAGTATTTCTATAGCACTTGTCAGGTAAAGTTAGTCTGCCCTCATTTTCTCAGGAGTCTGAGGCACTCAGCATCTATTTCCCCCCTTTCCTATGCCTCTGTATTTTATGCTGTGTTGGAGAGCCATGTTGATTTTACCACTCCTCTAAGAGAGGGGCAACTCTTTCATAGCACAGCAAGAGAGCATCACAGAGCTCCTCCTCCTGTGTACAGGAGAAAGATGTGAAGGGTGTGCTGTCCCTGCCCCTCACACGTGGGACACAGCATACCATCTCTGCTCTCTCTGCAGTTCTAATTACACCACCTTGCCTAGTTCACAACTGGCCTGAAAGCAGCAACTCAACATTGGCTCTCATCTAAGTCTGACAGCCTGAAAAGTCCTGAAAACCTCAAGCCAAGAAGACAGCAGCTCCAAAAAAAGAGGTAGAAAAAGCAAACAAATTCATTTCAAAGAAGGAAGCAAAGAAAAATTACCTGAATGGTATTTTGCAGGCTGTTATGAGACATAATTTCAGTTTTCTAGCCTTTCTTCTTTAGTTCCTTACACTCAGGGGTGGAGAGCAGACCTCTTCAAGTTTAGTTTGTTTCCTGTCTTTTTGCCAAAAGACATACTGGAGCAAGGAATATTACAGGTACAGGAGAACTTCAAGGGACAGTCATGTACTTAGAAAAGTGCCTTGTACACACTTCATGCTTGGTTGATGTTCATTAAGCAAACACTGATCTGAAAGCTAACAGCTAATCTATCTAGCTCTGCATTCAGCTCCATGTCAGTGGTTTAGCTTCCCTTGTCCATGCCCTCTACAGACACCCTTCCAAAAGCCATGCTTACCTTCTTTGGGTAGTTTCCTCAGCCTTCTCCATAGTTAGCTCTTGTACAGCCATGTAATTAACTTTTTAGAGATGTCAGTATTAAACTGCTAAAACTTCATCTCTTCTTCAGTAACAACAAAGATTTCCCAAAGAGTCATCAGCTTCATAAAATAGCACATCTTCTCTAGGAGGAAAAGTGAGGAGTCTCCCCTTCATACCTGCCTGGCCAGGCAGGGCAAGGACCAGGCCTCCAGCTCAGCCCTGGAGAGGCTCACGTGAGCTGTGCAGGAAATGAGCTCATCTGAGTGGCGATTCCCAGCCCTGGGAGAGCCTCACCTGCAGCCAGGAGACTCCCTGCAGAGCCCAGGTGAGGGAGAATCTGCCACTTTACTTGCTCTGACAGATAGGTGTGAATTGCTGAGGCCAGCTGCAGATAAAAGGTGCTCACAGGGCACCCACCTGTAGGGAACCTCGAATTCTTGTTTAAACCCAAACAGCTGATTTGAATTAACTCTGACCTCTCATGGTGTCTTTTTGACTCAGGTTCTTTGCATCATGAGGTTGATAGTAAAATTACTATTTATAACAAAACAATTATTCTTTATTTGTAATCACTGTAAACTGTATGCTGTTGATAGGCTACACGTTTGCTTTTATCTCTCTTTCATCAGCTTTAGACTAAGGCCTGGCAGGTGCTATCAAAACAAAGACTGGTTTGCAGAGGGTTCAGGTGAATTTCTGAAGACAGAGTCATGTGCCTGTGGCTGGATGCTGACGTGACTGGGGCAGGGAGGAACTGGCAGGACTGGCTGCTTATAATGGGAGATGATATGTGGGTCATGAGAGAACATAAGCTTTGGGCTATTTCAGGAGCATAGAAGGAATTCATTGGGTGTGTGATGTTACACCACACATCACCTTACCTACATAAGAATTAGTGGAATTTGTTCAACCTATCCTACTGTGGAACAACAGACTGGAGAAAGAGTACTTAGAGCAGGAGACTCACAGCATGATATGCTGAAGATGATTACAGCATGGACAGTTTTCAAGACCAAAGATCAGCTCATCTTCATCATGGCCTACTCTTCTATGGGGTGCCAGTACAACGTGGCTTGAGGACAGGAGGTGTTGCACTCTGACCTGCTTCAGCAGAGCTGCTCACCACCTCCTCTGACCCATGGCACTACTGTTTCTGTGGGACCTATACATGTTATTTGTGGTACTTCTTTAGTGTAACAGAAGTTATACTAACAGGGAGAAAAGTATAACAATAAAAGTATGTTCTCCCTGTTTAGTATAACAGGGAGAGAAGTCTTGCATGACCCTGGAGCCTAGGGGTAGCCAAAGTACACTCCGAATTGTCTCCTGCTGTTCCTCCAGAAATTTGGCCCTGAACTGTGATTTATGTGGTAGGACTGCAGACTAATGCAAGAGCCTCTCTCCCTTGAGGCAAATGGCTGTTCTGAGGACAAAGGGGTGGCTCAGCACACCAGCAAAGCTAAACACACCTGAGCTTCATTAAATTTTGCTGCTTAAAATTTGGTATGTGCCATATGGCTTTAGGTTTGTCCTATTCAGTAGGATATATGTTAGCTGAGAATAATTAAACATCATCAACCTCAGAATTTTTATTAACAACTTCACAGAAAGAATAGAAATTACACTGATTTCAGTAAAACAAAGATCAATCCCCTTCAAATACAAAAACTGCTAAGAATATGAACTCCTAGAGAACTCTGAATATTTTACAGGTCTTGAAATACTGAATTCCTCATCCTCTAGGATGGTTCCACATTATTTTAATTTAATGCTGCACATTAAAATATATTATAATACCCTCATCACCAGTGAGTATGGCTTCTTCAGCAACCTCAATGGTAATTAGCTGAAATACTGCACACTGTACATTTTCCCCCACCAAAAGCCCTCAGCAAATCACTCTGGGCCTTGGTTTTCACTGTTTGACTCTATATCCAAGACTGAATCTATGTAGAGAGCAGTGCACCAAGGAGAAGAGCCAACAGCACCCGCTGTGAGCACATCAGGGGTGTGCTCAGGATGGCCAGTTCCCACCAACACGTGATACAGGGCCAAGGGCAGAAGCAGAAGAACTCCACAAAGCCACAACACAGCACCAGCCATGTCCCTGACTCTCTGCAGAAAAATTTGTAATTAAAACCAGCTTCCCCAGCACTGCATAATCAAAGGTCAATCCAAAGGGTATCAATTCCACCTGCACAAACCTCTTCACACAACTGCATAGGTATACAGCATCTTCTGAGCCATTCTGGTATTCCCACTGCTCTGGTAAATGAGTGACAAGTTAAAGGCAGTATCTCTTCTCAAGTCTGTTTGATCTGTTTCTATTCCCTGTAAAAATAATGATTAAAAAAAAAGCTATCAATACACAAAAATAGTATAAAAAAGAAACAATGAGTAGCCTTTACAATGGAATCAAATTCATAGCCAATAAAGGCTTTCAGCTGTATGGAAACAGAACAAGTATTCCTTGTGCTCTCCCTTTTTAAGGAGTTTCCAAATCATGTTGTTAATCACCAAAGTTATAAAATTTCACACTCAAAACATTAGCTCTAAGTTAAATAGCCAGCTTCTAAACCAGCAAAGTACTACCTTAATTTGCCTTTGTATGCTAAGCATTTGTTTCTCCAATCAGAACGTGAATACTGCCTGCCTCTTTTACAGGGTCACAGACTGCTGCTCTGAACTCCCAGGGCTGACTAACACCCTCAGCTCTCACTTTGCCAACACTGCTCCTTTTCTAAGCACCCTTGCAATGTTTCTACCTACCCATTCCACAGACCAGACTTGTAGATGTATGACACATCAATTAGGATCCAATACAGATCAATTACAATTAAGCTGTGGCTCAGATGCAATTAGGCATTCCCAGTACTGGTCCATCTTGCTCCAGCCTGCTGTTTTATAGCATGGGTGAGTATACAGAACTTCCAGTTACAATTCATTGCATGTAATCTATGGAAAGGTCAGCTATTTAACAGGAAAAGTTGTTTAGCAATTCTTTCTGCTGTTGCCTCAGCCTATGAGTAAATCCTTCAAAATTCATACATCTTTGAACTTAGCACATGCTTAAATATATTATCAGGTGACAATCAGATTTGGGCTTCCAATGACAAGGAATTAAAATAGAAATTGAAGGAGGCACAACTACAGAGATTTTATGTACCTATTTTATCTAAGGAATTCTTCGCATTCTCCTGACTTTATTCTCTGTCCATAACTTACAAAGTTCCAGTACCTCTAAGGTGAGGGGAGGAAGCTCAAGTGCTCTCTGGTAATAGTGGATTGCCAGGTGCAGCAGTCCCAGCTGGTGCAGGCCACGGCCCAGGTTGTAGAAGGACTCCTGGCATGGCCCACGCAGGTCCAAGTAGCGGTGAAGGAAGGAGAATCCCTGTAAGAGAAATTGAGCACACAACTTTTTCCTCCCCTCCTGTGTATTTTATTTTGTTACCATTTTGGAGTGTGATGATTCTGTTGTAAACACAGGACCTTCTGGAGATCATGTTGGTAATCAGAGAAGGTACTTCCTTCAATTTGAGGAATTAGTTCAGACACAAACAGCTAATGATCATAATTTAGGTCACCAGTGGGTCACTGTGGTTGAATTACTAATTAACTACGATAGCAGCAAGAAATGATGTAAAATCACTGAGTATAGTAAGCAGGAAATGAGAAGAGAGAGAGAAGGGAACTGTATTGCCAGGGGGTAATATAAATAGGACATTGTTCAAGAATGTATAAAAAGAGAACAGGGCAGTTTCTGTAAAAAAGGCAGGCTGGTTACAGAAAAACGTGGATAAAAGTATTAAAATTAGGTCAAAGTTTCCAAGTTCAGAACATCTTGAAGTTGGACACTGTCATAACTGGTTTTGTGTCACAATAGTTGGGGACCTGTAACTTTTGTCAAGATCAGCGCAAGCTACAGTCTTCCAGCAATTTCAGGAGTCACAAGAGCTCAGGATCCTCAGCATATTGTGCTGACTGAGCTCAGAAGCTACAGGAATTAAAAGGCATTGCAAGTTAATGAAAATACTTGGTGTAAAGTAGAGGAAATTACTTCCAAGATTCTGTCTGTACTCAGTCTGTGGTTTGTAACTGGATCTTGCAGATGGAAAGAAAAATGCAAATAATGAAGCTGAAAATTTGAAGGTAGCTAAACTGGAGCTCACAAGATCTTTACAAAGAGAGTGTGTAGAGGCACCTAAAAGGGGAAAAGAAAGACAGGGGAAAAAATCACTTTCCAAGCCTGTACAATTTGCCTCAAGAATGCAGTTTATGAGACATAGCTACGAAGGGCAAGTGGCACAGATTCCACTCCACAGCAATGCAAGCCAAAAAAAATTTGAAAGAAAACTCAGATTACAACCACCAAGATATTCTGTATACTATATAATATTATATATACAATATATATATTATGATATATATTATATAATATTTTCACAAATAGCTGGCAGCTGTTAACATCAAGGTAACAAGCTATCTTTACCATAAGGAGAGGAGATTCAGATGGTGTAACTATAGTGCAAAAGCACATTCATCTGTGCTCATGCTTTAACACTTGCCTCTTTAGAAATTATACCTTAACTATGAAAAATTATTTAAACAGAGTGTGTTGTAGCCATAACTATCTGCAAGATACAAAGCCAGGAAACACTGTGGGTAACAAGAACCTCACTGCCTCACCTGTACTAGAAGAGCATGCCTTTTCAGCACATATTTCTGAGAGGCCATGTGGATGAAAGTCAGGCCAATACAAAGACTGTACAAAGGCTCGTCTGGGTTTGCACGGAAGGCTTGCACATACTGACCTAAAAGCAAATAAATCAATAAAGACGTTGGTTGTGAAAAGCATTCCTTAAAAAGTTACGAACAAGAAAGAAAATATTTGAATTAGAAGTGTGAACTAAGGAAAGAAACAGTTTAATACACCTACATCATAATACACAGGAAAAAAACAGGGAAGCAAATTGTGTATTTTCAGGACTCACTGGATTCTGAAGGAAGAATGCAGACTGTGATGTAAAAACGGAAGCAGAAAATGATCAGACACAGAAGGCAAACATGGTCCTTGCTGGAATTTAAATGTGACATTTGGAGGACTTGACTGAAAGCAGCAGGTTTATTTTGAAGGCCTCCTTAAAGTATGCAACCAGCTGCATTTGCTGTTTAAATTGGGCTGGTTCTGTCATTATTATCATCATTAGCCTCCAATTATCTTTGCAAGTTAGTTATATTTGCAATGTGTGCTAATCTTGAAACGTGCCAGTTTAATTTTTATTAGCAAAACCCTTCAGCAGTGCTCTGATTTGTGTACAGAATAATCAAAGCACCAGACTAGCATTGTGAACCTATAATTTTCTGATGAAAAAAAAAAATCTTTCCCTTTATATAAACTTTCACTTGTTCTATTTGTTGATATTAGAACATGAAAGATATTACCAAGAGCATGCTTGAAACTGCCAGACACGAAGGCATTGTGCCCATTGAGGACACACAGCACGTGATTGTCAGGATTTTTCAGCATCAGGCGGAGACAAAAGCGATGGTGGCGGACATCCTGAGACTGCATAGTGACCTGATTGAAGATGTTCCACAGCTGGGGCTTATTGACATTTTCCATGACCATGATTCTACAGAAAGAGACGTGTGCAAGAAATTAGTAAATGCTATGTAGTATATACTGTCTCTTCAACAAAATCTCAGCAGTTCAGGGAAGATAACAAAGAACAGAAACTCAAAGAGAAGGTCAGGCAAAGATGAGAGTGAAAAACAGAACCAATGGTTCTGGCCAAATCAACCAACCTATTGCATTGTGCATTTTTGGAATCTGAGGCTACTGGAAAGCTTCTTCACTTTTAGTAACCTTCTCTCATTTAGCCAAGGCTGGAAAGCATCAGCCTGCCTACTTCAGCAGCATCAACAGCAGTGTGACTACAGCCTCAGTGCAGGCAATCACAGCACAGACTGCTCTGCCTTCCCAGCAGCCCACCTGATATAGTTGTAAGCTTTTCTGAAGTTCTTGTCCAGAATTGCAGCAGAGAGCCCAAAGTACTCCAGCTCCTTGCGCTTTTGTCTGTCCTCGTAGAATGAGTAATATTCCAGAGAGGAATCCACAAGGAGCTCTGCCTCCTTGTAGCGGGAGAGGTCACACAAGGCATATATAGCCTTCAGGAGGAGGTTCCACCAGTCATCTTTTGTCAGAACGCTTGTGAGGACAGCAAAAATTGCTAAAAATATTGGAGCCAGAAAGTTGAGAAAAATTAGAAGAAGAAATATATTTTTTTTCAAAATAGATGCATACATCAAACTGATATTTTCAAAGACATTGTAGCACTAACAGCTAATAGGAAGTATTTACTTTTTCTCAGTTTAAGGGCAGTTCATAAAACACCAGCAAAAACACTCTCAAAGTGGGAACAAAGAGCAGGCAATACACCCAGTTCAAGCTGTAAACATATTACATGAATGCAATAAGTCCCTCTCCCTAATTTATCAAGCAATGCTTAAGAGCACGTGGCCGGGCTCATCCAAGCCTGGGCCAGCTAAAAAAAACCACACCGCTTTTACAATGTATTTGTATTGCATTCTAGATTTGCATGTATGATATTTCCCCTGAGGTGAATGTTGGCCCCTAAGATCTCTAGAGACCCTTCTCAATCTGAATTATTCTGTAATCTTACTATTTTTCTCTGAATGGGGACTTTTCCCTTAAGATATATTATCTTCAGTTTTGCTGCCTTCTTTCCTCTAGAAATAAAGCAATGTTAACATGAACTGCATGGATTTAGCATGCAAAATAGGAGCATTTTAATAATTTTTCAGAACTATGGAGTTCACCTTGTTGCTTTGTTTTTAAGAAACAATCTGTGATTTGTTACCTTTTGCATCGCAATTTGCTGTCTCTTGGTCATCATTGTCAGAAATTTTATCCCTTGACACCTTAATAAGATAGAGGTGTCTCTCTCCAGATTTGGAACTAGATATCAAACACACCTGAGCTCTGCTCATTGCTACCTAGAAACAGATTTAAGGGCAGCATTTCAGATTACAATGTAACATCCTGTGACAAAGGCAGCTTTATGGCCAATCCATCTAGCTCACCTTGCATCCCAAAACAGTCAGTGACACCACCACAGAGCAAGGTCTTCAGAGAGAACATTCCCAAGAGGAATATCCTCTCTGCATCACCTCGTGCTCCAGTGCAAACTGGGCTAAACAAAAGCCACATACAAACTCTTCAAGCTACTTAAAAACACTTCTCCTGGGATTGGAACATCCCTGGGTTTATTGAAAGCAAGACTCTTTGCAGAGAAGCATAAGAATAACAATGCCTTTCTCCATCATTTTCAGAAGTGTGTGCATAGTCAGCTTTTCAACCAGTATAATACAATAGTTAAGGTGCTGAGCAAATGGATAAAATGGAGGTCTAAATATTCCTTTAACTCACTCCCTATTTATAAATAAACAAAAATTAATTAACACAAAACCACCACCACTGTATTTACTGGCTAAATAAATTCTTATTTTGTCCTTTTATCACAAGAAAATAATAAAGAAAAAAATCAAAAAGAAAATTGTTAAAATAGAAGCCAGGATCAACACCACAAAAAAGCTGTGTGCTCAGTGTTAAAAAGGCAAGAAGCAGCTTTAGAACTCAGTGGGTTGTAAGCACACTGAGAACAGGGAGTTGAAGTCACTGTATCAATAATTATACACACAAACCGTCCTCTGCTCTGAACACTACAGGCAGGAACACCAGCATTGCAGGCTACCTGCAAGATTACTACCTAACAAAATTATGAAACCAGTCAGATACAAAAGCCCACTAGCTTTCCTCCTGAGTTCATTTGCAGCCTGTCTTGACCCAAGTCACAGCTGCCCAGTTTCTCAGAGTGCAGGAGAGACTGGCTTACCTTCAGCAGCATGGCCAGCATTGTGAGCAAGGTGTCAATGTAACCATACATTTTGCCTTGGGAATACAACAGCGTGGAGCGATGCAGGAGCAGCTTTAATTCCTGGACAACAGTGAACACTGTTATTCAACCTCTTGCCCAGAGAGAGTTTATAAAACAAACCAATAGGATTGTAAAAGCTTCCTGAAAGCTGTAAGAATCTGCAGCAGCAGGTGAGCTCTCCCTAAACTGCTCTCAGGAGTTACTGTTCCAAATTCTCCCATTTCAGAGACATCTGGCATGACTCTTATCTATGGTGAGGGTGCTTCTGGAGAGGGGATTCAGAACCTCTGCTTACAATCAACAGAGGCCAAACCATGTAGCCCACATGTAGCAACTGCTGATCAACTTTATGTAGGGCAACGACTTGCTCTCAGTGGCCAAAAGCTTGAAAGTTTGTGCATTTCACAGAAGTTATCAGGTGGGACTGGGGAAATGCTGACACAATGGTCAGGGACAAAGTCAGGAGGACGTGTCCCTGACACTGTAATGGATCAGTAACTCTGCTCTGCAAGCTCCCCATGGGGAGATAAGTCTGAATCCCTGGTCCTATGCAGACATGTTGGACTAGTAGCACAGTTTGGCAGATTAATGCATCTTAAATGGAAGCACAGAACACTTTACCCACCTGCTGTGCAGCATTAGCATCCTGAGCCAGAGTATCTGGGTCATACATTGGCTCCAGAGCCTCCAGAGCTTTCTCCGGCCGGCCCAGCTGCTGCTGAAGTGTTGAAAGTGAGATTCTTGCATCGAGATGCAATGGGGCAAGATCAACAACTTTGGCATAGCTCTCTGCAGCACGCTCCATGTGCCCCAAAGCCTTCAAGCACTCTAGAAATACCATAAGCAACACAAGGCACTTAAAAGGCAGAAAAAGAAGATTTCAAAGTATGCAAATAAATTAACATACCTTCTTAGTAAAATCACCCCAAACATGTATTTTTAAATGATAATATTCAGATATATGCACTGATGTATCCACAGTTTCACTTCAAGCATCAGCAGCTGACACAGAATGAAATGCAGAATAGATGCTGCTTTACTTACATGAACATAAAGTACTTTTAGCTGATGTAAATTTCAGTGTAAATGAAGAACAAAAAAAATGCTTGACAGAGTCATCATGATAAGCTTCATTCTGCAAATACCAATTCTCATTCAACCAGTCAATCTAAAATTCCTGTGATCTTGGATAAAGGTCCCTGGAAATGCTCAGCACTGCATTACCATCTCTCAGTCCCCCTGTTCAGCAGCCCTGCCTCCTCTCACCTGCGTGCCGAAGCCACACAACAGCCAGGTTGTACCGCTCTGAGCAGACAAGGGAGCTCAGGAGAGGCAGGGCTGAGTTGTATTCTCCAACATCCAGAAACGCCTCTGCGACATCCAGGTACAAGTCACCCATTTCTTCTGGATTTTGTTCCACCAGAGTAGTCAAAAGAGGCTTTAAGAAAAACCACACAAGCACTTAAAATACAAATAATCAATTTCTTAAAGGCATGCTTACTGGGAGCTTGAGTTTTTATCCTATGGTTTTTTTTCATTTGCATTCTGAACTACACTTCCTTTAATTAAATGTTACTTTAGACACGAAAAATCAAAGATCTGAAATTCAGCACTCCTGAAGAAGCCCCATTTTTCTATTCTAGACATTTCACACATCCAGTGGGTTTAAGTGTCCATCAGTGAGGAGTATCCTTTTTGAAAGAACAGTCTTCAGATTTAGTGTGGTTGTAAAACAAAGTGAAAACATGTACCTTAGTGTTCACAGCTTTCAATATGGTCCTGGGCCAGTCACAGCACACAGGCTGTGACCTAGTAATGTAACTTACACTGGCATGATTTCTAAGGGCAAAGATTTTATTTCTGCTATTACAGGCCTGTAAGGTTTCTCTCCTGGAGTGGGAGAGAAGCAAAAAGAACCTCCACAGCTCCCTCAACCACCTCAAGTCTATGAACACAGGAACAATTACTTGCTTTTGTGATTTCTTAGAACATTACCCCCACCTTGTGAGCTGGTTTCCACTTACACTGAGTGGCTCCAGGATGTTCAGGTGAATCAAGCACACCATCAGCTTGACTGTGATGTCTATGGGAACACCCTCAGGTATGCAGCAGCTGACCTTCTCCACAGCTGGGACAAGAGAAAGAATTTCCTTCTCAACTCAGACGGTTTAAGAAGCACTTCTCAAGCACCACATCCCCTCCAGGCCATGCTCAGGAACTGAGAAAATATTCTTATCAGCTCTAGCAAGTGTTTGTCTGCCCTTCTTTTCCTCCTCCTTTATCTTCTCCAAGAGTTGGAGCAATGTCTTCCTACTGCCTCTGAGACTAATAATTCCATGTGAGGTACCAAGTGCTGTCAGTCTGCATCGACTCCAACAGCAGGATTCCACAGCATGTGCTTAGATCCTTTGGCTGCTTAAGAGATACCTCCTCAATAAAGCTTTCCTTAACAATCTCTATCAATAAAGATTCTCTTTAACAATTCTCCTTTATTTTTTAAGGAAATGCCCTGTATCAAGGTGGTTCTCATTCGTGCTAAGTGAAGTCCTGTGTAGCAGGCACTGCCTCAACACATTGTTAAACAGAGTTAATACAGAACTTCACACAACAGGCAGGCTGAATGCAACCTGATCAGAATGCAAACATGAGGCACAGCAGCTACCCATGACAATATCAGCAAATGAGAGATCACACAACAAAATTCCATTATCACAGGTCCTTCACATACAGCCATGACACCTCCTTAACTCCTGGTTAAGTTCTCCTTCACTTCAGTGCTTGCACCAGACATTCAGTGCTAAAACCTGAGAAAACTGGGACTTTCAACCTAAGGTTTTCCTTTTACCTCCTATGTTCACATCCCTCTACTGCAAATCACAACATGCAGGCTAATTCATCATTCTTTGAACACTGCAATACCCAGCACAAGGGTGACTATTCCCCTACTGATATATTTTTAAAAAATGACAACTGCCAGTCTGTTTTAGAGGGAAGTTCTGAGAAAGGGAAAGAAGAAAAGTACACAAGAATCCTTTTCTGGATGAAGCCCTATTTCTGTGCTGTTAGAAATCTCCAGATGTTATATGATTGCAAGCTGGTTCTTAACCATATGATCAGTTCACAGACTTGTCTGAAACTAAAAAAAAAAAAAAAATTAAAAAATTACTTACCTGGAGCACTGGATTCAGCAACTGGCTGAATTTGGTTGTCAGTCACTGCCTCCTGGTTTTCCTGAGTTTCTACTGCTGCACCTGTATCTTTTTAAAAAGATTATCAGATTAACCACTAGTTACTTGCCTTTGAATCCATAAATGACTGGCAGCTTACTCTGAAAAGTGGACTCCTGCTTTGGGCTGGGGCTTTTTTGTGTTGTATTGTTTTGTTTTTTAAGGACAGCAGAGCAGGGAGCAGTTATAAAAGTTATAAAAGTTACAAAACAACAGAGAGCGGAGCCCAGCTCTATTTCAGAAGCCCTCTCTCAACCAATGGCACACAGGAGGTAACTTGGAAACATTGTGTTCTAATTCCTAGACCCATTATAGTTTTGTTTCTTATAAAATATCTGCTGAAAGTCTCCATCAGGACAGTTGTTCATAAAACAAATGTATTATTACCTGGCCAATCAGAGCAAAAAGTCATCAGAAATATCTTATACCTGTATTGTGCTTGGATCAGATTGCTGAGACAACCACTTTAATCACAAAACAGACTGTCTCCTTATGGAGTTGGTGTGCTGTGCCCATTCTACAGCCTAAATAAACATTTTCAGATGAAATGACTTTGATAAAGCAGGTTTCTCAAAGACAACCTACTTCATTAAATTATGAGCTAGTACACCTAGATTTCAGTTAGGTGGTTAATAACAGATGCAGGATGTATAAGGAACATTACTCTTAGGTCAAAGGTTGACATTCTTGAGCACAGTTGCCACTAAGCTTATCTTTTTATCCCTTTTTTTTTTTAGAAGTTATTTAGCTGGTAGAAATAGCTGGTCTGATGTAAACACTCAGAGGAATGTTTAGAACTTTAAAAGCCCTCCAAGCTGCCTGGAGAGCAGTCCTTGTCTTCAGTGAGTCAGCAGGGCTATGGGGACACCTGAGTAACTTCTTACAGCAGGCTGAGGTCACGCCATGTAACTCACTAAGAGCACCCACAGATTTCAATAGAGAAAAGCCTGTCAACAGTGCAGCAAAATATACCCAGGAGTTGAAAAGGTAAAGGAAAGATGTCATATCACATGAACAGCAGGGTCACAGGAACCACTTGACAGCTACTTACCCTTTTTCTCCTCAGCTGCACTTCTTTCTGGCGCTTTTTTTTCAAGTACAATTCCTGTAAAATCTGTAATAACCTGAAACAAAAAGTTTTTTGTTTCACAAACTATCCAAGTTTACAAAAGTAACTTGGATAATTTCAAAGATTTTAAGCATAAATCGAGCAACCAGCCTATGAGACAGTTTTAGACATCACAGAAGTTATCAGAGGTAAAGCTGCATTCATCTACCCAAGTAGAACCTTCAAAAAGAAACAGGGAAATGGCTCTGTGACTTCAGTTCTACTGTATTAATAAATCCAACAGCTAAATGCTGTGTACATAAAATTGACTGACTGACATTTAATGAGGGGAGAACTACAAAAAAGGGTCAGAGGAATTGTTTGCAGGCTCATGATACTGTGCTCTGACAGAGAGCTGAATAAAATCTAAAGAAAGGAAAAAAAAAAAACCCTAACTAATTTAATATCAACAAACAATAATGTTCACAAGAAGAAGTCCCAATTTACAGTGTCTTTTCAATCAATCTTGGAAAGTATGACAATGGCCAAATACCAACATCTTCCCTCTCAAAGCCAGACCAAATCAAGTGGGAAATACTCCTCAAAAGTGAGTTAAATAATTTGGACCAGATAAGCAACATTCTCTAATTCCTGATGCCTTAGAGTTAAGATGTATTGTCTTTCTGGAATGTATGCTTAATGCATAAATTATTAGTTGCAACACAAGTTTGCCAGATAATTCACAACAATCTGCATCTGAACCATCAGAGCACTCAGTGTCATGATTTTAACCTTCCACTCAGAGAATAACCTCTGCTGGTATTACTCACAAAACCAGACTGAAGGTCTTCTCTGGCTACTAAGATTATGGTCACTATAGAGAAGAGGAAGGATCCCAGAATTTTAAAACTCCAACAATGTACAAATCTATCAGCCTACAATTAATTCAATCCAACCATTAATTTAAATGCTAATTACTACAGAACTAATAGCAAGCAGTCTGTTTCTGATGAGCTCTATTTTTACAGAAGCAGGACCCCATTTTAGCACTGCAGGAACATAAATGATGAACATAAACCATCCACTCTAGCAGGCAAAGAGTGCTGAAAATGCCACCCAGATGCCCTGAGCCGTCCGTACCGCCAGAGCTTTGTCGTACTGCTTGGAGGAGATGTAGAGCTCAGCTGCAATGTTCACATCCTCCATGGCCACGAGGCTCTGGTGCTTGCTGAAGGCCTCTTCCACTATCTCAATAGCAGAGGTCACGTCATTGGCTTCATAGTAACTCCTATAAAACACAGACATGAGATACCAGGTAATTCACATAACTGACAATGTTACTTTGAACCGAAGCAAAAGGATTTTCATATTTCTCTCATTTCTGCTTATTAGCGAAGATTTTCATCAGTGAAGATTTTCATTAGCAAGTGGATGTTATAAAAGACAGTGATAAAGGGGGTGTTTTTCCTTTCCTTACAACTGTTGAAAACTTTTATGTATTTCAAATAATTAACAATTTTTTTCTCCCATATTTGTAAGAACATTACTGGAGTGTTCATCACACCCTCCCCCACTGGAGTCAGGCATCAATCATGTCCCACATTAACCTGTTTACGAAACCTTCACTAATAACATTGTTATAATACACATCCTTGTATTTTTTGGTACATTTCCCAAACACAAAGATCAAAAGACCTTAAACTGTTTTGAAACAGGCAGTAACAGTTGGTTGGCTGCCTACTCAGGTTAGAATGAGGACGTTAGCCACTAGGGTTCAGAACAGGATTTGTGATAGAGGGTGGAAGGTTATCGATCGCAGTTTTGATGTATGTAGCAATGGAGTGAGGAATAGGACGAGGACTGAGGCAGCTAGGGCTACTACGCCTCCTAGTTTGTTTGGAATGGATCAGAGGATGGTGTAGGCAAACGGGAAATATCATTTGGGCCTGATGTGCGGAGGAGTGACTAGTGGGTTAGCTGGTGTAAAGTTTTCTGGATCACCTAAGAGGTTGGGAGAGAACTGCTTCCACGAGGAAGCAGTTCACAGGTAAAACACGACTGTGTGAGAGCTACACACTTTAAGCACGAGGCTCCCGCGGCAAAGCAGAGGGCAGTGTGTGCAAGCCCAGCTCACTTGGCCATGTCCCGGGCCAGCTGCATGAAGCGCTCCCCGTCGGAGGGCGCCAGCAGGTTCAGGATGCGCCGGTAGCCGTCCATGGCCATCTTCTGCTCGCCCAGCTGCTCGTACAGGCTGGACCTCTCCCACAGGTAGCGCACGTTGCTCGGGTCATACTTCAGAGCTACGGGGACAGAGAGCAGCAGCACGGCAGAGTTTAGGAAATGCAACAGTGGGTTTCACATTCATTTCCTTGATTCCTGTCAGTGGACATGCACAGGGTTTTTGCAAGGACATCCTATATTACAGATTCATTTATCATTCATCTTTCATCAAATTCATTCATCTTTTATCAAAGTCCAGACAGAGGTATCAGAATCTTAGCACCCTGAAGCAAAGGAGAACATAACAAAATTATTGCCATTAGCACATAGCATTAATTTTAAATTATTAAAATGTTTGCTACACTACCTTTTGTGTAGCAGAAAACAGCCTGCTTAATGTTGTCCTGCTCCAGTGACATTTCTGCCAGTCTAACCCACTCCTCGGTATTGCTAGGATTTAAGTGAGCTGCAATCAGTCCAAACTGTAATGATTTCTCCATATCACCCTGGTCTTCATAGATCATGGCAAGAGTGGAAAATGGCTCATGAGCAAGAGGAGCTGTGAAAAGATAAAAAAGAATAACTAAGATTTATTATCTAAAATCTACACTGGAAACTTGCCCTTCTCAAAGAACAGGTATCAGAATTATATGAAACATGTGCTGTTCAAATTCAGGAAAACTTGCAGACAAGTTTCTGATTCCTGTCTGTAAATTATTAAACAAGCTGACTGAATCTAACACCATTTATAGTATTATTCTATACTGCAAGGCATGCTGATGCTTATATCTTGTGTCTACAAAGACAGTAAAAACAAACTGTGTAAAGCTAAGCCAAGGCCTGGGCTCTGCAGAACTGGGGTGCTAGTTTCTTTTTATAAGCAAAAAAATAAAGGAAGTGCATCACACATTCTTAATTCTACTACTTATACCTGACTTTGCTCATATTGTTTATTTTCATCTTCAGTGAAGCCACACTGAATCCTGCTCCTGCACATGGACACTTGACCCCACCCTTAAAGCCCAGAGGTTGCCCACTCTCCCTCCCATACCTTGTCGAATGATCTCCATGCACATCAGAATGGCCTCCTCACGCTCTCCTCGAGCAAATCTGATGTTGGCCTCTCCCATCAGACCCCTCAAGGCACGGGGAAGTTTGCTGCGAGGTCTTTTCTCCTACATGGAAAAGGGATGCTGTTTCTGCCCAAATCCAGGAGACACCCTGTTGTGCTTAACACCACCTAACCCCAAGTTACGGAAGTATTAGCCACAAAAAATGACTGACCAAAAAGACTTGCCAAAGTTCATAGTTTTCTGATGCTGGGAAAACTGATTTCATTATTTCTGAAGGCTTTAAACAACAGTGCTTTTATAACAAAGAAAGCACAACAAACACCAGCATAAGCAGGGTTATCCTACATGGAACAATTTTCAGGCAAGTTTCCCAGTAAGCAGCTAAAAGTCACACAAAGTGGCCTTCATGCACCATGGTCAGGGGACACATAGAAGTTAATGAAAGTTTAAATACTTGCTTTCATCATTTTCTTGGTCTCTCGATTAAGAACCATCTCCAAAACAAAAACATCTCCAGCTGTAGGCTGCTCTGTAGTTTCTTCTTCCTCCTCTCCTCCTCCTCCTCCTCCTCCTTCTTCTTCTTCTTCCTCCTCCTCCTCCTCCTCCTCTTCATCCTCCTCCTCTTCGTTTTCCCCAAGCATGGATGCAAAGACCCGATGGACAGATTTACTGACCCCATCTGCTGTTTCTTCTGGTTGAGAAAGAAGTAAAATAGTTTTTGATATAATGAAGAGAACATGCTGCTTCCCTGGACAAGTGCAGAGAAAAGAGCAGCCCACTTGAAGTGGCTATTCTGCAAGAGTGCTGCCTGCAGAAATGCACAAAAACTATGGACAGCCTCTTTGGTTTTAAAGCTCTGCATTATTCATCACCAATGCCTGGTGTGGCCCAGCCTGTAACATCTTTTGGATATCTGAAATGAAAGCAGGGAGGAACACACAGAATGAAGCCCACAGTTAATCAACATTCTTCTCAATGCAGAAGAATATTAAGCAACTTTCAAGCACTGGGCTGGCTGGCTGCAATCAGCTTTTCAGCTGAAGAGGCTCTAAGTGAGCAGAGAATTCTACTACACAACAACCCAGCAACCAATTTTTCAAAGCAATTGAAAACAAGATCTTGTAACCATTCCATCCAGGACAACAAGTACCTCTTAACATGTGTAAACACAAAATCCAGATTATGTGCATTTCTCTGGAAAAAGAACAGAATTCTTTAAAATAAGTAAGAAAACTATGCTAAGTACTCTGAGTAAATACACCTAAGGCACACAATTTTTAATAATTTCCCATTTTTTATTTATAGCTTCTCATTATGAAGTGAACTCAGGGTTATAACTGACCACAGATCTATATACAAAACTCAAAATATGGAGGGTTCAAAGGTTTGAGCTGGGGGATTGGACACCTGAATATTTAAATAAAAAATAACCACAGTATCAAGCTGGGACTGAAAAACAAATCTATCATGTTTTGCCTGTATAGGAGAAGGATTTGGGGACCACACCTGGGTTTATGGTTATTTTTTTTACTTGGATATGTTTGGTTATTTTTATTCTGACTTGGATATAAAGCATCTAAACATAAGACTTATCTTCCCTTGTCCCCATCTGAAAAATCCCATAATTACTATTTTACTTTCCCTTTTATTTCAGTCCCTTCAGAGACCAGAAGGGGAAAAATGGAGCCAGGTTTCTATGAAGTCAGTTATCAAAGAGCAAATACTTCCAGTGCCTTTTTAAATAGGAATGATTATGTTAGAAACACCAACCATCAGTTTCATCCTGGCTTTGGGATTTCCCAGATGCTTTTCTGGATGAAGATGGAGCCTCTACATCTTCCTCATTTTCCTCAGCAGATGCATTTTCACCATCCTACACACACCAAAAATACAAATTATTACCTCTATAGAATTACCCATTTTTTATTTCCCCACATATTAACAGCTACCATTTGTCTTTCCAGCCTTTGCACTGCCAGTGAAACAGGTGGGATAAGCACTGTGTTTTTAAGTGAATAAAACTCATCATTCCTTGCTTTCAGGACATTTATATTTGTATCAATGTGGGAGACTCAGATGGTGACTGTTCACACTACATCTGACTGAAGAGACTAGTCCATTGATTATTGGGCACTACAGTGAGGTGGGATGACATTGTATTAGAAAAAAAAGTTCTGTGTGACAAATCCTTCCAGGAGCCTGTCAATATCATAACAGCACTCATGAATCCGGTAAGAATGCTGCCCCAGGGTAACACTGATCCTTCCATGACAGCTGAGTTCTGCTCAATCTGCTCTCTGAAGGCCACGAAATGCAGAAATTCAGTAGCACGTTGACACAAATATAGCAGAATTAAAAAGAACTGCAACACTCCGACAAATCACGCTTGTTTTCTTTTAATCACACCGCCTACGTAGCGTCGGACACAATGTGTTTCCCTATATTTACTGCTGCCAAGAATTCAAACGAGGAGCCGCACTGGCTCTCTCCCTCAGATGCTGCTGGGGGAGCTGGAGCAGCACAATCTGGATGAGTTTATACCCGAACCAGCTCCTTGCCCCGGCCCAAAGCACCGATTTCCCGCAGGCCGGGCGGTGCTGCCGGGCCGGTGCCTCTGCCCAGAGCGGCGAGAGGGCAGAGCCGCGTCCTGCGGCCCCCAGCGCGGCCTTCTGCTGACCCGGACACCGACACTCGGAACGCGGAGCCGCAGGAGCAGCGAGCGGGAGCCCTGCACACACACAGCGTGGGCGGGAGCCCTGCACACACACAGCGCGGGCCGTGCCCTGCCAGGTGCTGTCATGAGGGGGCGGCCCGGGACATGGGGCGGCCAGGCGGGGCAGACTCACCTTCTCGCGGCTCTTGCGCTCCTCGCGGCGCTGCTCGAACTCCTCGAAGGAGATCTTCCCCTCCAGGTACTCGATCAGCTCCGGGCTGAAGCCCGACATGGCTCCGCACCGGCCCGGGGGAGCTCTGTGAGGGAGGCACGGCGTCCGTCCCGCTATGGCGCCCGCCGCTACAGCGCCCGTCCGCGGGAGTTCCGTGCGGCTGAGGGGCCTGAGGGCAGGGCGGGAGCGGAGGGCGGGCACAGAGCGCTGGGCCCGGGGCTCGGCGGCCTCTGCTGCGTCGGGCACCTCGGCCCCGAGGGGCTTTAACTCCGTACTCAGGATGAGGGGGCAGTTCTGAGCACGGCAGGGTCGGAAAAGGGCGTGCGGCGCCGGGTGAGGCACAAGCAGCCAGGGGGCCACCAAGGACGGGACTGTACCCACCGGGGATGTGAACACTTGGCACAGAACACCCGGGGACATGTGCTAATAAACTGAAAGGGAAGGTTTATTTCCCAGCTTTGAACAAAGACACTCGGCAGTGGTTAAATGCACTCCCCGTTTATTCACACTTAAGCACAATTCTGCTCACAGACTGCAGTAGCACACATTTGTCAACAGACAGAATAATGCTCATTGCAGCAGGACACCAGATTCTATTGGCAGAAATGGGGGCAGTGAAGAAACTTTGGAATTGTCAGGTAACAGTTAAAAAGTCAAAGCAGTAAAATTTTGTTGTGAAGGTTTCCACTTGGCATGGACTTCTGAAGTTAATGCCTAAAAAAGACAAAAAATACCAATACGTGAGACTAATACAAAAATCTATATGCAACCAAGGTATGATCCAAACCAAGACAAAAAAACCACTGGCTGAACCTCTGTTCCCTAAAAACAGTTCTGAACACTGAAAAGAACTACCACAAGCGTCCTGAATTATGCAGGACAAAACTTCCACCAATCATTTTCTCACTGCTTCTGTGATGTATAGTAGAGCATCCCTTCTGAATTCCCTTTTCATTTTTTTTGTGCATAAAATACACATTCTGTGGTGCCTCTATTTTTCATTACGTAACTCAGAAAAAGAGAATTTATTATTAAAATTTGAGTGCAGTCTTTATTATGGTTCATGATAATAAGAATAAAGCTTTGATTTTGATTATAAACAGACAAGGTGTTAAACAGGACAAGAACAGGACAGAGCTGGAAATCCTAAGCTGAATATTGATTACAACTTAAGCACTTTAAGATACTGAGTAAATCACCAAAATGCTTGGATTTAAATCTTACTGAAATTCTCAGCTATTTGTAAACCAGAAGAAAACAATATTTACTGTGAATGTAAAGGAGAATGTATGCTTTGTTAGTGCAATAACTTATGCTAAATTAATTTTCTTAATATACTTGTATCACACAAAACCATTAATCACAATTTGTAATCTTACTCTTTTCATGAAACCTGCATCCCCTATTATTAGAATTTTCAGAATTCTCCTCCATATGAAGGAGGGGAGAAAAAAGAGAAAACAAAAAAAATCAGGGTCTATAGAGGTCTGCACAATGACCCTGTGTTATTTTATCTAAGTAGTAATGACCTCATAAATCTCTGCCTCAAGAATTTTAAACCCCACTTCAGGCAAGGGTCAAGGTACTACATTTTTAATTCCTTCTGAGAAAGAAGTTGCTTTTATACTTCAGTCAGAATCTTTCTTGGCTACACATAACATCAGAGGACAAGGCACCCTCTTTTACCTTCATCAGCAGAATCTTTCAGCCTTTGAAATAGTTCTGAAAGGATTTTTTCTTTTCTTCATAATCTGCAAATGCAGAAGCAATAGGATCTGAGTAGAGCCTTGGTCCTTCATTGTTCACAGTGAAAGTGGCTGGGAACTTCCTGAGATCCAGACCCCTGCCCGAGAAGTAAGCCTGGAGTGTTCTGAAAAACTGAGCAGATCGTGGATGTGAGAATAAACAGAGCATGACCCATGGAGATTAATTATTTCTCCTGACACAAATTAGATGAAATGTTTATTCCTCTGTGGGATGAAATCCTCAGTTCTGATCATAACCTGACACAGTGTAGGCAACCTAATTGAGACTTGCCCACTCCATCCATGGCTTGTGCATCTTGTGAGAAGTCAGAAGAGCAGCAACTGTGTCCTGCTCATTTATGCTCCCCACTGACCCACGGGGGCTGAGAGACAACTGCACCCTTGGAAAACAGGCACAGCCAAGCCCCTGCTGGCAGCAAACAGGACACCTCTGGAAACATTCCAGTAGGAGTCAGCAACAATGGGCAATTGATTTGAACTGTTCCCCAGCAATCACTTCCAAGGAGAAATTAAAGCTTCTTAAAACACTGAGGAAATATTACAGGAAACCGATTCTTTTCCTTCACAAACTCTTTTTAAGATTGTGCAAGTGTTCTCTGAGTGGTATTTTCATAGCTGTCAGATGCAAACTTATTTGTACTTCCATGAGATGAAACAACATGCAATCAGAGCACACATCTGAAAGAAACACAGTCATCATTCCTCTTCTGTTTCACAAAACAAATGGCTGTATAATCAAAATAATTTTTTAAAAATGAAAGCTGCTGAATGGAGATATAAGCACATTTTGAGCACTACTGTGCTCTGAGAATGTCTCTTCAGTTAAGGGGTACATCTTGACTGAGAAATGGTTATTGACCATACAAAGTGCACAGCTCCTAACATTACATCTAATGGCCTCCTCTTGCCTTTAAATTTAGACAATAAGGAGTCTCTTCATGGAAAACAAAAAAACACACAGAAATTCAGCTCTCCTTCTTGAAACATTTCCTTACCAGGTCTCTGTTTCTGGGGTTATCAAGAGGCTTCCATTTATCTTCTGGTTGGAAAGGAGCCCCCTTTGCCAGTCCTCTCACAGCCAATACTACACACAGACCCAGGAGCAGCCCTTTCCACATGCTGGAGATGAACAGACTGCCTGTAAGAAGGGCAGACACACATACTCCTTACATCCCACACGGCTGTCACTGGCAACACACAAAGCATGGGAATCCAAGCAAAGTCTGCCCACTGCAGCTTACACCCATGTGCTAGCAACTCTTTGTTTTCATAGCACTAAGGTCCTCGGGAGGACAAATTGTTCTAAACAAGTGTTTCCCATACCAAAGCTATTTCTAGACACTGGACTCTCTTCTGAGGGACCAGCAGAACACTCAACACAAAATATTACATTTGTAAGTTCACATTAATTACATAAAGCCATTTTCAGTGGCTAATACAGCACCAGAGCTCTGCATGCTCCAAGGAAAATGCAAAAATGTGACTCAGGATCCAGAGAGCTCAGTTTTATAAAACTGCATTACATTTTACTACATATAATAACAAGTGCAATGGTATTTAATACAGCCTGGTCTAACATACTAGAGATCCATTTCACAACTTGACTCAGGGGGAGAAAAGGAATTCTCCCTCTCACATTCTTTAAAATAGAGCTTACCAGGGAATTTGGCTTTGGCTTGCCCCTTCTTGGTTGGTCTCCTCGTAATCTGTGAACAACCTGATCTCTGCACTTATATTTCTAGTAGACTGTAGGTGGGTGTCAATGACGTTAGCAGGAGCTCAAAAATACAGTAATGATTCCATTTCCAACCATGACATAAAGACCCTTGAGAATTTCATCCTTGGTACTCTTCAGACCTGTTGCTATTGAAGAGTGCAGCACAAATTCCTCCCAATCTGTATTGCAGAAATTGGTAGTAGGCATGCAGGAAGTTTAAAACAATTCCCAGGAGAAATGGCACAGCTTTATCAAAATATTATTTTTAGTTAAAAGTAATTAGCTGTCTCTCTAGAATGGTGACTAATGGTTTTCAAGTAAATGAGATATGGATCACTCTCTTGATGCTGGAAAAAGAGAGGGAAAAGTAAGGTCTGCTTCAATATCCAAAATCATAACATTTTAATGGAAGCATTGCTTTCCTACCCTGATTTTATCAGCAGTTAATATCCTCCTGTCACACTAGAAACTAAGACAAATGCTGCAAGGAGGACTCTGCTAATTTACCCTGGCCTTAGTGCACAGCATTCTTCATATCAAAGCTGCTCACATTTTTTATTATTTCACTGCACTCTTCTCTCTGCTATGTAGATGATACATGATTTAGCATCACATATATCCCTAAATAGACATGTTAAAATTAAAAATATTTAACCACCACCTTACTCCAGAGTGTAGATGTTTGTGTCTGACTAGAAGCTTTACATTTTTCTTTGGTTTAAATTTTGAAAGCAAAATAAATACCTGCCACCACCCTTCCAGGAAGGTGAAGTTTTGGACATCCAAACATCATTAGCAAAACAGTAAACAAAATCCTAGCAGTGTTATTTTCAAGCTGATCCCAAGCACCAAGTCTTCCATTGCCAAAGATGACAAAGAAACCCAGATGTCCCCAGGATATGCACTGGCCAAGGGGAGGACACTTGATAACTCCACAGTTAGCACTTGTTTCTGTTCTACTCCCTTCTGCTAATACAGCAGCTTATTTTTGTGACTACAGTAATATGTAAAAATTCAAGACAACTTATCCAGCTTGTTTATTATTCTGTATATTTGAAGTTTTTAAAAAATCATACACACAAAAAAGAGAATCCATTAAGCCACATCAATTATGTTTCATTACTCTCAGCTTCCAGATAGTGGACTTATCAAGAACAGAGCAGTAGAAAACCAAAACAGAACAGAAAAACCACAAAAAAGGCAGGTCCCAGCATAAAGAAACTGTCTTTGTTGATATTCTAGGTAGATACTTATTTCAGCTAGAAGTAGAAATATGCTCCTGTAGAGAAAATGACAGAAAGAGGAAAAGGCAAGATTTACAGTTTGGGTTTAGATTTTAGTTCCTTATCTTTGGAAAGAGGAGGGGGGAAAAGAAAGCCAGAAGAGTTGGCATTTTCTCCCCCTCAATTAATTTATTCCATTGATTTCTTTACAAATAACTGGGGATATGCAGTGTATTCAGTTAATAAAACATACTGAAGTCATCTGCAAATATGAAACAGGCTTTGTTACTGGAGGAACTCAGGCAATGTGGGTGACTGATGAAGCATGCAGATATGCAAGAGACTCAATTAGCATATATTTTCTGTGAGCTGTCTGAAAAAAATCCATACACACTTGTGGCTTCCTGAGCTAAAGCTCTGAGAAACTGTAGGAGCTAAAAAGTCTGTTTAGACCTATAGCTCATTTTAATGTGTGGGTTGGTCTTTTTTTAGTAATTTCAATTCTTTACTTCAGTGAAAGTCAAATATAAGCAGAGCACATTCATATTAAAATACTATTAGTATACTTACACTGACTGAATTAAATTGCAACCTCATTTTTGAGGACAGTAGCTAAATTTAACAAATGCTGTCAAAGCCAGATGTCAGGGGGCTGCCTTTTTAATGCACCCAAATTTAAGCACCAGGTTTGCTTGATAAACATCTTCAATAAATCAAACATTTTCAAAGTGTCTATACTAATTATATAAACTTTCTGGCACAGGAAGTAATGTTCATGTATGTTTGAATTAAATTGCTGTGAAGATGAAAATGCTGATACCATTGCTTGCTCAGTTCTACACAATTCACCTCTGAAATGTACAAATTTAAAATATACTAGTTTAGCTGAGAACAAGTTTTATACATATGATGCTCTATATGAACTGTATTATTCAGCAAACACATTGAATTTTATTGCATTTCCCAGCTAGGAAGCCTGAGGTGTTGGGGTTGAGATACTGAGCCAAGCTTCCCCCTGTCTGTCCACCTATCTTTATTGCACTGTACTTGAGGTGTGAAAGAAGCACTGTTAAAGCACTGCTCCAACCACAAGGCTTTTTGTTTACTACTTTTATTTTCTGCTGAGAATCCCAAGGATTACAAGTCAGAAGGAAAAGCACCAAACTGCTCCACATGAGTACCTGAGGCAGGACTAAAGGCAGACACTGCTCACAACACTCAGCAGCGTGGCTGTACAACAGCATACAGGTAACACAGCAGCACTGGCAAGTGGCACTTCTTGGCATTTACAACCATTTGTACCAATGCAAGCACGTTGGAATACCATACAAAAATATACAAAAAGTGTTTCTTTTGCAGGGCATTTGCTATACAGTGTAATTGAAGTCATGCACACTTAGGTAAAAAAAAAAAAAGACAAAAACCAAATTGAAGTACACACTGCAGGCAGGGAAACCACCAAACAAAACAGGAACATCCCAGAGCAGCTCCCAATCAAGTTACCCTCAACTACAACAAAAAAGTATCTAAATGCAGTTTTTAAAGATCATGAGATTCCATCTTTCAGCAATTACAACATCACCTGAAAATACCTTTTCCCAAGGTTTTCTCAGCATCTCACAAGACAGGGCCTTTGCTGAAGTTTATGATACATGACATGATCTGTAAGAACTTAGTTATAAACATTTTTATAAGCACAGCAATTTGCTATAGCATTATTCAAACATTTATAGATAAGACCCAGTCAACATCTCTAAAAACCTGTAAATATTAAGAGTTCATGTACAACATCAGATTTGTGGTAGTTACATAATAACTGAACACAGAGGAAAAGTTCAAAACTTCTAAGACAGATTGCTTTGAGAAGTGATAAGATTTTCCCCAAAATTACATGTTTTCTTCAAAGTTTTAAGTCCTTTTACAACCAACAAATCCTTCCCTCCCCACTAATCACCCAAAGGTTCAGTGCTATATGGGAGGGGGGAAAAATCACAATTTGTTCAAAACACGCAAAGAATCCTCTAGAGACAAATAAGAAAAGCCAGCCGTGGCTTTTCCTGAGCTCTTTGTATTAAAAAATACACATAAGAAATCCTTCTACTATATTAAAACAAGATTTTAAGATTTGAAGTATTTCTAGTTTTCTTTAATGAGTTAGGATAAAAAAGTGTAATTTTTTTTTCTCCAAAAAAGGGAATCTACATGTGAACTTCCAGGGATTTATATGTGAATATTTTTCATAAAAAGTAAAATTTAGTATTCAAAACTTCTGGAATCTTAACACAAACAATCAACCCTGCCCCTGTCTAGTTTTCTTCCCACAATGGTGAGGATTTTGCTATTTAATTGCTTAAATACAGTATTATGCTTAAACTAAAATTGAGATTATTTTTTTTTTAATTGAGGACCAAATATCAAAATGTTTTAAAATAATTTGACACACAGACTTCAAAGCTGAGACAGATATCTGCAACTAGTTTTCCTTCCTTAGTTTTCTTCTGGTCACAACAGAAAGGCTTGAAAAGTTCAGGTCAGCTAAAGCTTTCTGATTTTTGGTTGGTGTGATTCCAAACAAAATATATGCTGCACTTGTCATAAATCTTCATTTCTCTAAGAGTAAAATGGGGTCAAAATAATTTTTTAAGCATTTTTCCCAAATCAAGTTTCAGTATGATCCACACAAATAGTTTTGGTCAACTTCAAAAATCAAACATAAGGCTATGGAAGTCCACAGGCTACAGTCAGAGTGTATTCATTTACTGGTTTAAGGCACAGTATATATATATATTTTTTTTCTCTCTCTAGAAAGCTACAAGTTTAAAGTCACAGTGAGGAATTTCACATTTCAGTTTTGGTCTGGCACTCTATGTGTCCTGTCTGGCACTCTAACTCATGTGTCCTGTCTACTTCCTGTAGACTTCTGTAAAGCATTCCAGGTGCTGCAGCCTCAAATCCTGTTTCCAAACTCAGACTGAAGTGGGTGGAAAATACTGAAACCTGAATTGATCCTAAAACAGTGCACTTAGCCTTTTGCAAAAATAAACATCAGCACACTTGCACATTTGATACTTGGATATACCCTGGAATTATTGAAGTTGGAGGGGGAAAACAGTCTTGGCTGATATTTTAACAAACAGGAGGAGCCTGCAGGACAAAGCTGCTGCACTTCTGCCAGGCCAGTGCCAGCTGCACTGCTCTGGGAACTCCTGGGCACTACAGGCCAGGGACACTGCAAACCAGAGAGTGCTGGGGATGGAGGACCCACAGTGCTGTGCCACAAATAACAAATATTATCATGTTCACACTCCTGGGTTTTAGAGACAAACTCAGCTTTGACACCACACATTCCCACAGAATCAGAGCACAAGCTGCCAGTAACTGTAGAGAGACAATGCTTACAGGATTTATTTATGACAGCATGAATAGCAAAATCTGTCTGCATTTAAAAATTCAGAAAGAAACCTTACATCTTAAGCAAACAAACTCAAAATAGCACAGTTCAGGTTTTCATCCTACAAGGCAATAAGCACATATTTGAGGCAGTTATGTGCTTAGACACATGAAAAATTGAGGGCTGGGCAGATTTGCTTAAGTAAGAGCTACGGAATTTTCTCTCTAAATGCTTAAAATTCATTTTTAAAAGCAGCAGTGTCTATTAATAAGACAAAGTGTATACTTTTTAATTGAGTTTGAGGATAGATGAGGTGATTAAAAGCTTTGAACACATTCACTCACAAATAAAAATATACATCAGGAAGTATAGTCTTTGCAAAAGGTTTTCAAAATTTTTAAGACTTTATGGATTCTAATATTCTAGTTCAAAGTTCTGGCTCTAAAAAAAAAGGTAAAAATTGTACTTTAAAATAAAAAACAGACTAGTTTTGAATTGTCCTTCATTGTCACACATTTCCTGGAGGCTATACAACAGCAGTATGGAGCTTTGGTGACAAAAGTATGTCTCCCCTAAAGGAATAGTGATGAGAATTTTATATTTTACAGTGCTAAGTGCTTACAAAAGCTAAACTGATTATCTCCCAGAAAAAAAAAATGCAATAAGTCAAAGCTGTAAATTAAGCGAGAAACATTCACCATTAAAACATTAAATGGAAAATAAGCATCAAGAATTCAGTCTACTTTATAACTAACAATTTTCTAGTAGCTTAGTGACTTAGAACAGCAGCACAATTCTGTACAGACTCTACAGCCACTTCCAAAAACATTTTCATAGCTCAGAGTGTTAAAGGTCAGTAAATGGCTGGTTTTATCTCAGTATAAATACAACAAAAGTCTAAACACACTCAACCCTGTGTTGAAAAAACTTGATTCAAATGAAAGTTTCTCAAATGTTTACATTTATTAATGACTACATAACAGACTTTATTCTGTGCTGTCAGATGGATCAGATTTATCAGATTTCAGAACACCAAGTGAGTTCATCACTTGTTACTGGCAAACACATGGAAAATGAGAAGTATCAAACACTGACATATGCAATGCTTTTGAGGTTAAATGTCAATACATTTTGTTAATCACTGACTTTAAAGTTAGTCCAATTAGTTATAGATGAAAAATTCACTTAGGCATACCACCAGTCTCTATGCCTTCTACAGTGTATTCCTACTGCACTGTTCACAGTTCTGTCATTAGAAATCTACTTGTTTTGAAACATAGCAAATTAATACTAAGGATTTGCTACATGAAAAAACCAAAATCCGGGCAGAACTCTAAATGTCAGATATAATACTAACTTAAATTCCATTTACTGCAGGTTTCTTGGAAATAAAACATACAGAGAAACCTCCCACCCAAACCAATCCTCTTTCAACAGGATGCTGAAATGTGACCCACTGCAACTTTTAAATCACAGCTAAGATGATTGGCTTTGGACAACATTAATTCACTCAGTTCCAAGGTGCATTTGCCAATTCCAGTGAAGATGTGAGTTTTTCCTTATCAGACACAGAGATTTTCTATGAAGTGGTAGATACATAGCATGATGAGACTGTGAGGAACATGTTTGATGACATCAAGCAGAAAAGATTACAGTCTTCCAGAGTAATTTCAGGGTATGAAGCTATCACCAAAGCTTCTCATTAAATCTCTCCCTGTCAAAGAAAGACTCTGCTGTACCAAAAGTTAGTGGCATTTAATATTTTAAGGTCTTACCCTGTTTCCTCATTCTGTCTCTAAGAGCTTATTAAAAAAATCATATTAGATCCACATAAATAGTTTTTATTTTGAATGTATCCTGAGGTCTAAACCCTTACAGTTTGTGCCCTGGTCTCCTCCCACACTGTCTAGATAATCTAAAATGTGAAGAATAAAGTGGAATTTTAATGCAATTAAAGGTAGTATTTGCCAAATACTACCTTTGTTTTTGCCAAAAGCTGTTTTATATAGGCAGCCCACTCATAATAAAAGATATTTCAATAATATTTATATCTCCTTGTATAAGCAATTAACAGTGTGTATATATATATATATATATATATATAGGGTTATCCTATGTTTCTGCTGTAATAATAATTGAACAGTGGCAGAACTACAGATTTACCTACTTTACCTTCTTGTCCAAAAGTAACAACAAACAATCATTGTATTTTACCTAAAAAACAACCTCAGACTGTTACAAAATCTAGTCCTTTTCAGAATGACAAGTAGGACAATTCATCCTCTCTCAGAACGGGATGAATTCTAAGACTTGTTCTAATCCTATTACCATCCATTGATTGTATGGCAAATCTAATTGGGATTAACTCCTAATCCGCCAAACAGCTGAAGTTGTCCAGTCCACGATCACTGCACAATCCAGACACACATCCCTGCCAACAGTTTAAATCTATTAAATGGCACACAAGGCATTTCAATTCAAAATAGGAGTAAAACTTCCCCTCCTTTCCCCAGTAAAGGTAAACCATCTCTGAGAAAAGGGAGTGTTGAGTGAGATGTGAAAAACTCTTGTCATCTGGGATCTAAGACTCAGGATTATCCCTACTCCTACCTCCAACCTGAGAATCAGGCAGGAAAATACACAAGATACCAGAACTCACTTTATGAAGAGTTCTAACAATCATCGATAGAGCTCCAGCTAAAAAAAAAATTCATTAAATGAAAAAAAAAAAAAGTGTTATCCTAAACTGCTGTAATTCAGTAGGTTTCACTTCATGGCATATTTTGAAAGCTATCAAAGATACCAAATATCGAGTCTGTTTCATTTCCAACAGTTCCAACAAATGGATTCATGCAGAAAGAGCCTGCTAAGGTGGCAAAACAAAATCAGAAGTAAAAGAGAGTACTAAGCCAAAGGGCCTATGAAAGTCGAGGAAAACTATCTTCCACAGAAATCAGACCCTGCACATTTCACAGCCCTTTGCCAGCCCTGTGCAGTTCTGCCACCATCTTTCATTCACAGCCATTTGCAAGTACAACAACTCTGTTCTTCTATGTCTGAACAGCAATTCCTAGTTAAACCAACTGGTGCATTTAGCTACAAGTATGTTAAGTCACACAAATTATCTTATATACATATACTGTAGCATACATTTGATTAGAAAATATCAAGATATAATCTATTCAAATAACTTTTCTGATTTACAAACACGATATATAATCTAACCTTCTTTTTGAAAAGGTTAAGACTAGAATACCAGCACATAGATGACTGATAACAGTGACAGTGGTTTGGCTAACTACAATACCCTTACTCAGTTACAGCACTTGTAATGACTTATTAATAACTTGAACTGCTGACATGGATATAAGCAAACAAAACACACGTGGCTTTCTTCACATTTGTCCTTCATTTTGGAAAGTCACTGTGTGAATTGAGTCTTTCCAGCCAGCTGCTCAAAGGAATTGACCCTAACAACACATAAGAAATAACTGAGGCACTTAGGCAAGATTATTAAGATATGATAGAATTAATGGGTCAGGCTGGCTGTACTACTGGATCAAGAGTATTCTTGATTGACTGTGAGCAGCAGATTTCCTCTTGGTATTCCTATGTGATGATTGAGCTGGTCTAGTGTTTCCAGCTGAAGGTAACAGGTATCTCAGACACAGCAGAGACAGCTAACACAGAAGCAAGTAGTAAGCTCATCTCTACACAGAATCAATACATCATTTAAACCTAAGGACTGCTGAGATTTCTTCTGTTGGCAAAACACATGCCCAGGGGACAGAATTCCTTACACATAGCTATTGTAGGCTTTATTACAAATGGCAGTCACTGTAGCATCTAGGCACTAAGATAAAATTTATACAGAGCTGATAATTATGGTCAGTATTTCCCACTATTACTGAGTTTGCCCACATGCAGAAGGTAGCACTGTATGGCAGGACAGGAATTTGCAGGGCTGTAACTATTCCATATTCATTTTATGTATTGGCATTTATTAGGAGATGGTTGGTTCTCTGTTTACAACAGGAATAAAGCCTGCCTTGTCTACTTAGAAAGAGAGCAGCAACTGCACTGGTAACTCACAGCATATCTCAATGTTTGCTAGCTTCCACATATGGACAAAGTCCAAGGATTAATTTCAAAATTCCAGAGAAAACTGACAATGTTTTAAAACAACATTACAGCAAATTGTTTATGAATCTGCTGGTATCCTTCCTGAATAGAAAGCTACATAGAATACTGTTGTCTTCTCACTCTCACAAAAAGTAAAATGTGTAAGACTTGCAATAATCTCACAAATGTTCAACTCACACTGATTGAACAAAGGATTTGATAGAAATAACAGTTCTATATAAGCAGTACATTCTAGTTTGTCTAGACACAAATGTGGCAGCTTTTGAATGTAACATAAAATCATTCAAAGTATACTTGGCTGTGTGGTTTTTGTGATAGTCACAGTGTGCTTGAAATGTATTGAGTTTTAACCAGCATACTTTAGACCTGCAAGAGATGCAAGTTCAGAACACAGACACTGCATGGCACAGTGAGTAAAAAAGGTTTCCACAAAGCAATACAGTGAAATACCAAAGTGTCTACAAGGCAGAGTATTGAGATGTTGCACTGATATGAGTCATGTGCTTATACACAATTAAATCACTCCATTTTCAGAGACATGAAATAAACACCAGGAAAGGTTTTCTAAGCAACATGAATAAAACCATAAATTTTCTGTAAAGTATTCACAGTTCTGTCCTCTTTCCCACAAAATGTAAACTACTGATCATATTAATTTAGGCATTTCTGTGTTGCAATTTTTCCCATCTCCAGAGTTAAGTTTCTGGGGTGCATTGTCCTATATAGAATGAACATTACACAAAACAACACAGCACATGTAGAAGAAGAGAAAAGGTTACAAAGTGTGGGACTCTGTATAAATGCATTCGTCCAAAGGCCAGCATTGCAACAGACAAAGGGAGTGGAACTTTGGCTGCAATCTTCAAGAGTTTACTGTAAGAATAGAAAGGAAAAAGATTATAATTTTGTAGCCACATATGCAGAAAGTATGCAAATGCCATATATAATTTTCCTTTGCAAAATAATTTCTATTTCAAGGCTTTGTTAATCTTTAAAAGTGAACAACTAGGTCTAATGTGCCATAAAAATTGATGCATAAGCAAGAGAAATGATTCAAAAAGGTTAATGTCATTAAAACTATAATAATTAAGAAATTTGTTCTCTGTAACATAAGAAGACTTAATGGTTTAGATCACTTGAGATAATAGGTACTGGTCAAGAGGATAAATGACATTTGTTATTATTGATTGTCATTCATGAGACATTAACTAATTTCACATCTCAACAAGAAATATTCTGTCAGCAAAACCAAATTCCCAGAACTTCTTAATCCAGTAGAGAACACATTCTATTTCTACTCCCATAAGGGGAGCTACAGGAACATAACTACAATCCTGTAGAATTCCCTTTTCATTGTAACTGACAATAATTGCTCAACATATTTGGATTCTGTGACACTTGAAAGGATTCAATGAATTGTGAGTTAAAAAGCCACATTTCAAGAAGTTATTATGCAGCCAATTGCTTAGACAGCACATACTTCATTTATTTCCATGTGGCAAATACAGGGGATTTTTTCCTCTTAGCTGAACTACAGGTACTTCACACACATTTTAGTTCATCTTTTAGATTTAACCATATGAGTACATGAATCTCTACAGAGGCTGAACAATTACAACATAAATTAAGTTTTACCACACAAATGGTAATTCACAAAGAAGCAGGAAAGCAAAACTAGAGATTGGGCTACAGTACCTTGATTTCACTTCAGAAGTACTTGAATTCATTAGGATTTCTAAGATGCATACAAGGATAATAGCTGTGGTTCTACAGGGATCAGGATCAAGCCTAACATTGTACCTGCAAAGAAATGGTTTAAAAAGCACATCACTTCTAAACTAGGCTGCCAAATAATATCCATGTGCTGATGACAAAAAATATACATGAAATCAATATGGCATCCCAGCCTGATTTTAAACCCCTTCTGAAACATTACTTTGTTCAACATGTCACTGATTCACTTAAAACCTATTTACACCACAATACAAACCAGACAGCATAGAGAAAACAGTAAGAATTAACAGTACTCTTTACAACTGTAAGGTAACTAATAATGTAAAGAACCAAACATTTATAATTTTTATTATCTTCAAAAGTTCCTGTAACTTTCTTCCGCCTCTGTGTCAATTTAAGAACTTACCTGAGGTTTTTTAACCAATAAATTAAAGATGGCAAGTTGAGCAGCACAATCCACGTGAATAAATTAAGGACTGTAGTGTGCAGCTTAAGACTGTTAGCAGCTTCAGCAGATGTTTTACTGTTGGAGGGAGACTGTGTTGCTTCTGGAATGCTGCCCACTGAACTCTGGGCTTTGACTGTGTGTCTACTGGAGTTCTGTGAAGTTTCTTTTGAGTGGCCTGAATCCTGGAAATGAAAGACAGAAGTCACAAAGATGTGCACAGGCTTGTAAGAACCCATGCTGAGGAAAGAGGAAGGGAAAAATATCCTAACAGCATCACACCAGCTGTGATTTAGGAAGAAAATCTGCAATTTGTGCCTCAAAATGCCACCAAAAGTAAAGTCCAATTTTAAAGTATCTAAATCTAACCAGAAATTTCTCATACACTAATAGTTTATATGTCTATGGAAGAAAAGAATGGAGACTGTAAATGCCCTGAATCCAATGAAATGAAAAGCAGTTCCTGGAAGGGGGAAGAACAAAATAAAAGGAGCAATAAAGCACGGGGATGAAAAATCACAGATGATCATTCACAGGAAAGATATAGGAAGTAGTGCAACTGGGAGTAAAATATTACCTGCAGGAATAAACAGCAAAGATAAATGAATGAGTTGGCAGATACTAACTTCCAGTGACAGCAACCCCCACAAACGAAACAAAATATTATATAGAGATGAAAGGAGAGGATTTTCAACTAAACACATGAAAAACCCACTCAAAGAAACCCAAAGAAAACTTTCAACAACTTTTTGTGTCAGACTTTGTTGTATGTTTGCAAAAAGGAGCAGGTACTTATCATATGCTGTTATCCACACCTGCTTACATCTTTGATCCTATACTTTAGGGTAATCCAGAAAATAAAGTCCACATGGACTTGGAACCCAACACTTCTTCACTGTGTTTTTAGCAGCTCCCTGTTTACATCAGTCTCAGTCCATATTCATTTAACACATCTTTTTTGTCATCTCTGGACTAAAATACCTTGAACTCCACACAATGCCTCTCTAGAAAAATCAGTTTTACCTGTAGTATAGATTATTACCTAGAATTTATTTTTTTTTTAAGACAAGCCATGCATAATCTAATACCAAAATTTAGACAAACCCTGTTAATCTGTGTGTATTCAGAGACAGAGTTTTCTTCTTAGATGAGAATTTCACATTGCAGAAATTTCCAACAGCAGTCATGTGTGATGGAGCAGGCTGCTCATGGCCTGCCTGTTCTTTCACACCACACATGCAGCAAGTGAACTACACCTATCCAGTCACTGCAGCACAACCTAAGGGTACCTAGGCAGAAATTTGCCAGACAATTTTTGGCCAGAGTTTGGAACAGAAGCAGGAAACAGACTCACCCTGTTGTGCATGTTTTGCTCTGCTCTTACAGTTACATGCAGTTTTACAACCTGGAAGACAAGCAGTTGCTTGTTTAGTAAGGATTCTTCACACAAAAGTTGTAGTACAGGAAAAGAAATTGAGGACTCCTGACTCTTCAAGGGAGCTACTAGTCTTTGTTTTTATAGTATTGCCTAGCTAGAAGTTAAAATTTGCAATTTTCTGCATTGTTGTAGTGGGCATGTCAGACCACACATTTCTTTGTAAGAAGCATTAACAAAAGAAGAAAAAAATTCTACAGATTATAGGATTAAGACAGTGATAAATTAGAAATATCTGTTTCAAGTATGAGAATAACAACATTTATGTATGAAAAAGGGTAATCTGGATTTCTGCTTTTAACCTGGGGTTAATTCAAAGCACCTACAATTTTCAATTCAGTTACATATACAAAATGTTTAGGCTTTCAGTACCTTGAACAAGTATTGGAGATAAATAATGAGCACAGCAAATGCACCACAAGTGGTCCAGCTAACCAAAGCAAGAGATATCATCCCACAGAGTCTGCTGGGTGTAATCAACTTATCTTTCTGAAGTTCAGGAGGTCTAAAATAACAAACAAACCAGAAACAAAACTCCTGTTGTACTTCTTCTCAGACATCAATTTCTGCTTGTTTTCAAGCCCAAAATCATATATAAATTCAATCTACCCAGAATTCAATCTTGCCCAAGCATTCACACCGAAGCAAACAAATAAAAAAATAATTGTCAGGGTCAAAGTCATCTAGAAGAGCATAATTATATAGCATCAAGTTGTTTTACCTAATCAGAGTTAACCATAATGAAGAGAAGAGTCTCAGAGATGTAGAGAAAAATACTCCACTCCAGTAGGCAATGCCTGTCCCAAAAAGAAATAGAATCAGGGACACAAGGGGGAACCATGCATCCTGACTACTCAGTACAGCAGCATCCACCTCTGGCAGTGACAGTGACTCCCAGATCTCTCTAAACCAGTTAAACCTGCCAAAAACATGAAAGCAGTATTATTTATCACTTCCAATTGCTCTTACAGTTAGATACCTATCAACTATTCCTTCTATTACAGTCTTTCAAGCAAAATAACAGTCAGGTGTTTACAGTGACTACAGATAAAATAACAGTCCCCCCTAGCAAGAGTTTTACTGAAACTTCTGTTTGAAACAAATAAATCATGCCAACTCACCCCAGCAGAAACACAACAATGCTTATGAGAGGTTCTACTTTGTAGGGCTTTGCTGTCCTAACTAGTTGGAGGGAGAAGTCTGAACACTGGCCTAGGATCAAGAACAGAGAGCATCTGTAGTTACTGCCACGGCATGAACTTCAACAAACATCATCCACAACAAAATATAAATTCTGACAATGAGAGTTGACTTGAAAACAAGATAACCATGCCTTGTAAGAGCACTGCAAGGCTGCACACTTGGCCACCAAGCCCTTCCTTCCCTGGGTCACCCACATGAAGGTAATAATGTGGTACCCACGTTACGGTAATACGGCACATGAGCTTCTAGAGACATTGTGGGGCTTGTACAAACACCTCCTGAATTTTAATAAAAATGCATTTTGGCTGAAGACATGACAGCATACCAAAGCTGTAATGCAAATCTCATCTTCCTGCAAGAAATAGTGTTTTCTACACGTTAACAATGTATTTCAAACTTTTACATGTATTTTAAGTAGATTCTTGATAATTCTAAACGACTGTGCAACACCAATATGTCACAGAGAGGGACAGCAATTCAAAAGATATATAAATAAATAATAAAGAAATAATAATAAACAAATATTTTGCTACAACACAACCTTGAAGAACTGCCAGCCAAGAAAAAATTAAAATGAAGAGCATGGATCCAAGTATTTCCATAATTTGAATGATATTTAGCTTAAAAAATTCACATTTAGCTAGTCTTTCATCAGTAGATTCAATAAACAATTTCCCTAAATACACTTGTGACAGAGAAAAATATACAGATTTTTAGAAAGCTACCTGTTGATCTCAATGTGCTCAGTTGTCCTCCATAAGTAAGAAGAATATTAGAAACAATATAGACTGGAAAAGCACCAGCATGGAACCTTACTATCTGAAAGACAAGGATAAAGGGAAAACTTCATTTCTATCTATAAAAATATATTTTAAAAACACATACACAAATATTTTAATGAAGCCAGAATGATGAGATTAGAAAATTTTTCTTAAAAGCTCCAGCTTCTCATTTAAATGCATATTTGATAATCTCTAATAACAATTAATGTTATAGGTGGGAAATATTAGAATCTCTCATAAGCAGTTAATGACACAGGTTTGGATAAATGATCAAATTAGAAAAAACTGTGGTTTTTTTCCCCAGTCAAGACAAGTATGAAAAAAATCAAGTATTACATTTCAGTAAAGTAAATTTAAAACAATTTAAAGGCCACTTTTCAAGCAAAATCTGCATATAGTTATATATGCTTTTAGGCAAGGAACTTTTGGAAGCAATTATATGCATGTATTAATTGGCTTCCACTCTCTCAAGTAATGATTAATAACCAATAACCAATAGCCTATAAATTCTATAAATGTTGTAAAATAACGACAAAATGAAAAATCCTTGCTCTGAATGCATAAATTCATGTAGAGAACCTTGCCAGTTTTATTCCAGCACTACACTTAGGTGCTTGCACATTAATGACTCTTTAGCTGCAGAGAGCTGCAGATGGCCAGTCTATTTTTACTGATCCCCATGTCGAAATGTTTTCTTCATTGATAACCAAAGAAGATTTGTTGAAAAGGAACATATGGACCTACTTAGACTTTTTCCCCCAACTTAATTGATGCCAAATGTATTTTAAAGTTCTAACACCACTGACTCATCAGGCTAGAAAGTTAAAGTGACCTACAGATATTGAGCTCACCACAAAGCCACATACTCCACATTTACAGCAGCTCTTTAGAGCTAGAGAGCTTTTCTGCTCCTCTAAGGACCAGGGCCTGACATTCATCCAGGAGGGATCCTTGCCAAGGGAAAAGGCTGCAAAATGATCACTGAATAGTGCTCCTCTTGGCATTGAGAGGGAACCTGAAGTGCCACAGTAAGGAAGGGAGGAAGTAAAAATTTCTATAGATGCTACTGACATAGAAAAATCAATTTATTATTAGGGTTTCTTACTTGCCCAAGAACCTGTAGAAGTGATGTCTTCAGAATTACCTTGAAAAAAAACATATTGTTTCATACAACAGTAAGCATAAGCACAAAATACTTCAATTTTTAAGAAGCAAATTTAAGTTCTAGAATACAGCAATCCTACAACTAAAATGTGCAACACCTTACTATTGACAATTAAAAGCAAATGCTTTAAAGTTTTAGAGTCCAACTTTCAGTACTAACCCAGCTGTTGCAAAATACTTGTAACACACACTACATTTGAAATAGGCCAAACAGCCCACCTTTAGATTTGCTTAGTATTTATTTAGATTAATTAGCTATGGTTTAAAAACTGAATTATGCAATATTATCCAGCAATGCAAACTAGCTATAAAATAAAACTGTTTTACTCACTTCATACTGACAGTCAGGGGAAGAGTAGATGTTTAACTCTGGAAGGCTGCTGTCACTGTGGGGCTGAGCAATGTGCAGTTTGGCAGAAATCTCAGCAAGAGATGGAACTCTGAAACAGCAACTTACATGGTCACTGCTGCTCTTATGACCCAACAGAAAAACCAAAGGTGTCTCAGTCCTCAACAAGTGCACATAAAGCAGATCTACCACACCAAGTGTCACCTCAAGCTGGGAGAAAAATGGTGTAAGGAACTTGTTCATCCTGTCACAAAGAACTGTGTAACATTCTCAGTTCCCTCTCCTCTGAACTATCCTGGCACTTGGCACTAAGGAATGCAGAAAGGTTCAGTGAACACACAGAACATGCAAATATCCTGAGTGCCAGGAAGGGACAGAACATATCCTCAGGAATACAATTCAGTTTCCTGAAAGTATTATGTTGCTGGAAAACAGAGGGGGCTGGAAATTGTGAGGTATCCTTAAGACTTCTAAAATAAACTAGAAATACAGTTTTCCTACCATCCAAAATACAGTCAGGTTGTTCAACTTCGTATGTGACAAATATATTTCAAGCTGTATCATTTGATTTTGTCAGGACTATGCTGCTGAAGCAAACATAAGGCTGCTGTAATCCAAACCCTGGCTTCCAGGAGGAAGCCAGCATCCAGAGCAGCCACTGTTCTCCACTCAAGAGAAGGTCAATGGTTATCCTGAGAATTTCAGACCAGCATATCTGACTTCTTTTACAAGAAAATTAGTGAGAACTATTAAGCAAACAATTAGTAGGTATCCTTATTCTAGGAAAAGTCAAAACAACTGTGTCAACAAGGGCAGAAAGGTAAATGAGGAAAAGATGCAGAAGCCAAACATTTAAGACTGGATAAACTGTCTCACATCAGAAATACTACCACAAGAGGATGCAAAGATTCTTAAAAAAAAAACATATCAAGAAGTTATTAATTGTTAAAGTCCTTACTTTGCTACAGTTATTGAGTCTTCATATGACCAGGGGATATGAAGTCTGTAAACACTTGGTTTTCTTTCTGAAATGAAACAGCATTAAAAAATATAAACTTAACTAAAAACCAGATGTGGCAACTGTGTCTAAAAACTCCAGGGCCAGTAAAACAAAGGTGGCACACAGATCACTACACAGAATCTCTGGGCTTGCAGTTACATTGCCATTGACACTGCAATGCAGATCAGAGCAGTCAGCAGCAAACAAAAATGACATGGTTAAACTCAGGCTGTTACAGAAAAAGACAGTGAGACATCAATGTTTAAAAGAAGAACAGTTTTGAGAAGAGTTCTGCTTTCCAATATGAAACCAAACCTTAGTCTAATAAAATTCATCACTTTCTTTTTTTTGAAACAGGGTCCTTTAGCAACACATCCTGTTTAAGCTTACATAGCTCAACATTCACATTTGTAAAAATCCTAGGCAAATGTGCTTTTCTCAAAAAACACTTTCAATACAAGGCATAATCCTGAAATTGAAATGGAAATTCAACTTCCCTTTGCTGGGAAATAAGAAAAACAAACATTAAAATACTAATTCCTCATTTTTGTTGAGCCATCCTTCTTAAAGAGGGAAGTGAGAGATAACAACAGACACATTTGAACAGACCATAGCAGCATTGCTAAACTCTATTGCATGAGAACACTTTAGCTCCTACAAATTTTCAACAATTTGTTTTATGAATTTGTACTTTAGAAGACTTCTATTTACCTTTGAGTGACTGGCAGTGACTGTCTATATAAATTTTGAAAGCTTGATATATCTAGAACACAAAAAAATAGAATTCACTCACTTTTCTCCAGACAAACAGTGGTTACATTACCTTAAAAACTTAAATAGAATTTTTACCTGGCTGAAGTGTTGGAGCTGTACATTGTAAAGTAATCCAGTTGAATTTAAGAGAATTTTGCTTGAAGAAAATCCTGGAAAGGATACAATATTTTCACTTATTAGATACAATTATCTGAGAAGTCACTACATATTCAGATTATTTCTTTTCCAGGAGGATTACATACTTTCATATCTGTAAGTCTAAACCCCCACATTTCTTATTTCTTTGTTGTTAACAAAAGCAGTGTTAGCTTCAGTGAAAAACAACCCCCAAAAACCTCCTGACCTGATATTTTTAGGCAAATTTATTATCCAAAGGTTAGTTATATTAGTTTTCCATTTTTTCCAAAAGCAATATGCTATACTTACCAAATGAAAAAATGTGTGTTACAGGGAGCTGGACTGTTCTGGAATCCTCTTTGAAGAATTCACAGCCCAAAGTATACTGCAATTGAAGATATTAAAAACAGATCTAAACCAAAGCATAAAACTAGAAAGCCTTTGAACTTGCCAAATTACATTTCCCAAGTGATCTCTCCTCTGTCTTTGCTTATTGAACATTGTGCATTGCTACTTTCACTGCAAGATGCCTCTGTCACAACTATCTGAAGACACACTCAGAGAAGAACATCACACTCATTTGTGCTGTGAATGACTTATTGGCTCATGGATTAATATACCACAGACTCAGAGACTGTTATTTGTGTCACAGAAAGCAATGTCAGCTCTGATCCATCTTACTGGAAATTCCAATTCAGTACTCTGCCATTTCCAGGACTAACTGGAAAGGTCTGCCAGATCCACATGGGTAACACACCAAGCCTCCAAATGTCCTCTTACTGGGATCCTGAGAGCTCTTGCTGCAAAGATATCCATCTCATTTGTGAGAGTCACACTGCTGAACTCTGCACAACTCAGGCTACTACACCATTTGTTTTTCAAGAGCTAGCAGAGCTACCTGACCTATGCTTCCCAGAACCCAGGTGTGCTGCCTTCCATTTTCTGTAATCTCTGCTAACCTGGGTAAGAGAAATGACTGTTCAAAGGTATGAACATTCAGGAAAACAATCAGAGGATTAAGAAGAACAAGGAAGATTACCATTAGAATCTCCAGCAGGAACTCTAAGAACTGATTTGAGAACCATGGCCTTGTACATATTTCAAGCACAGTTCATGCCTCATTGTTTGGTATTTTATCAAAGTTTTTCTCAGCTTACAGAAGCTACTTTCAAACCACACTACACTGTGGGTCTATGGCTTCTCAAAGTAACTCAGTACATATTAAATATACTTCCTCCTGTCATAGCCCCTGAAAGTTATGAATACACTAAGCAAGCAATTTCTGAATGTGGTGTTTTTTTACCTTATTGCCAACTGCAGGTGGTACCTGAATGACAATGTGGGACAAAGAAGGGTAGTCCAGAAGTTTCAGCATTACAACCTTAAAAAGAAAGGAAGGAAGAAAGAAGGAAGTAGCAAAGCCATGAATGAACACACCCCTCAGCTTGCCCCTTGCCAGTTCCCAGCTGTTGACCTCTTGTACCCTCTCCTGTGGAATGCAATCTGTCCCAATGCTCCAAACACAACAGCTCCTTCCTCTATGACTTGCAACCACCCCTTGAAACACCTCTCCCCCCTCCAAGTTAGGTCCACACTTACCTTGGTGGTTGGAAGTAACTCAGCTCTCCAGGATAAATCAGCAGCTTCCAGGCTGTAAAAATCCATGCACATTAAAGGATGAGCATATTCATTATGCAGGCCCAGCATTATGGCAGTGGATTAATATACCAGCTTCTCTCTCTCTCTGAATTAACATTTTAAATTGAGAAGAAATTTGGCTGCACTGCTACCACAGTAATTTATCAAACTGCAGTAATTTCAGATAGTGCAAATCTTATTTGTGCAAAACCAAGCCAAGTAAAGCTCCAACTCTCTCATACAGAAAACCTGCAGCATGTATTAGCCAGGCAGCTCAGACACAAAGAAAAAACTTTTCATGAGCGAAAACTGCATCAGCATTGAATTATTATGCAGTTTTATTAGCATCTGTTAAACATCAAACCCACAGATTTTCCTATGGAAATACCTAAAATAGAGAATATAAATAAAAAATTTTGTTGGCTGTCGCAGTTCTAAAATGTGTTCACACACTGAACTGCAACACATCCATTTGGTCACCAGATTTTGATTTTTTGAATACCAGAATACTGCTGTTTCTCTAAATAGTGTTCATGCCCTCAGGACAGTCCACAGCCAACCCACAATTGTTAGATGAGGTTTAAGTAGCAGTCCTGAACTGCTACTTAAGTTCATCACTTCATGCTGATCGAAGGTTCTACAGAGGAGTCACAGCCAGCTTCTTGCTCAGGAAAAAGTAACTGTGGCATTTGGCTACCTGCTGGAGGCAAGACTCTGCCTGTACACCTCAGTGACCCCAGAACAGATACAAACTTTGCTTGTTCAATTTTGCCTGGAAGCTTTCCCTAATTTGAAGGGTAGAATGAATTTACTTTGAGTCTATTTTACAAATTTAAGCTAAGACAATGTTTTAAATCTATTTTAACAACCACTAAACCACGCGTCCTTCTAAATACTTTTCATATGACAGTAGCAAATTTAAAATAAGAAAGAAAGAGATGCTTTACTCCACTCTTCTGAAGGCTCTGTGTGACATTTGATGTCTTTGCCACAGGGTTCTAAAGAAACAGAATGACAGAGTGGGCTGAAAAGGACATTAAAACCCATCTAGTTCCAACAGCTCTGCCATGGACAGGGACACCCTGCACTAGACCAGGTGACTCAGGAGCCCATCCAGCCTGGCCTGGAACATCTCCAGGGGTGGGACATCCACAGCCCCAATGGGAGAGCTGCTCCAGTGCCTCACACCCTCACAGTGAACAACTTCTCCCCAACATCCAACCTAAACCTGCCCTGGCTGTTTAAAGCCACTACCCCTGTTCTGCCACCTCATGCCCTTGTGAAAGGTCCCTCTCCAGCTCTTGCTATGAAGGTCAAAAGCACAGCTCCCTGAAGAGGAATATCACCTATTTTAAGAAAAGCTATTCTTTCCTGTTTTCCTGGTGATAGAGAAAGCATGAATTATTTACAATAATGATTTTACTTCCCAATCCCTTCCTACCAAGGATAATTTATACACTTTAAATTCACACACAGCCTCACAAAACCCATTTGAATTAAGGACAGGAATTGTTCATACTCACCACATTGATGAATTAGTGTTCATGCAGCCATAAATCCAGCTATTTGTGTCCTGTAAAGTCAATACCATAAAATACTCCATTACCTAGGTGTGATTGCATTTATAAATATATTCAAAATACTGATTATTTCAAACAATGCAAGGGTTAAAACTGATGATAATTAAAGGACTGATATCAATCTTGCAATTATAATTGCAAGGACAGAAGGGTGAAGCTTCAGAGTGAATGGTGGGGGTTTCTAGGAACCATTTTACATAACTTCGATTTGCCACCCTTTATATGAATAAATACAAAGTTAAGCAAACAAGCTTTCATAAATTCTCTTTTAAAAATATCCATCTTACATACCATGTTTAATCTCTTCTAACTAAAAGGAACATCTCAAGGTACTCTTTTAAGCAGTAGAGGAATACTTTGGATATTTAATGCTCTACTGCTCCATTCCTTGAGAATTTAAGTGTTCTGAAGCAACAGCACCATGATGCAGCTCTCAGACATTTGTTTGTTTTGAACCTCCCTCCTCCTCTCAAGCTGTACTGGGCCTGTGTTTCAGACACCATAACAAGGGAAAAGTTATCCTGTCAAAGCACAGCTAAGGTCACAACAAACATGCAAACACTGCAGGTGCCACTGAGAAAGTTACAAAAGCACCAAGCACACACAGCTGCTGTTCACAGTGGTGGTATGAATGCCATCTCTGCAAGGGGAGGAGAGGCAACAGGGACAGGCAGGATGAAACAGGAAAGCATCTCATTTTTCCTGCTACTGATGTAAAATATGTGATTCTGAAAAGTGTATTTATCCATCTTCAGTTTGCCAAGAGATTAAATTCATTCTTGTATAAGTAACTGAAAAAAAATTTGGCTGAATATCTGTGTCTCAAGCTAAAAGTACAAGAAATGCACATTATGGTGTTTCCTCTTCATAGGAGACAACTGAGATGGTGCTGTCTCCTCATCTGTCTTCCATTCACTTTCTTTGCTTAGTGAAAGATTTCTGCAGCCTTTCAGGCTCACTTAAATTTTATTGTGGGAAAGCAAACCTACAAACAGCTTTCCCAAATTAGAAGTATGGCAAAAACACAGCAGCACTAAAAACAACTTCTTCCTTCAAAACCATTGATACAGAACTGCACTAAATCAAAGGACACAGTAATTAGAGCTAACCAGGAGAGTTGGAAAGAAAACATCTGAGGTTCAGGTGGCACTGAAGGTTTCAGATCTTGAGTACTAAGTGGGACATGCTAAAACAGGTAGTGCCTCTGACATGCATTAGGCTGTGATTGCAAATGGATGGCAGCAATTTCAACAGCTGCTCATTAATTGTCTTAGGACCGCAGCAAATGGAAATTAAAAATCACATCTTTATAAACAAATGCCAGACATTAAAGAAGTATTTTCTCACCAACATACTATTTTCACAGTAAACATGACTGTATGATTTTCTGTGGCTTGCAAGAGGAAATGAGAAATATTTTCCATCAGAATCCTAAAAAAAAGAAAAAAAACCAAAAGCTCATTATTAAAATAAAAAACCACAACCCCCCCTCAACACAACAACCAAACAAAAATATAAACACACAATGGGGAAAAATATTACTTACATTGTAAACTGAGTATGTCCATTTTGAGGCTTTGACTGTAATCCAATTGAAAGCTCCTAAAAATAAATATTTCAGTATGCTGCACTGCAGGAACAATTATCCTTTCATCCAAAACCTGGTATTTTACTGATCACCAAGGTCTTATCTCCTGTCTATATATGGATATAAACCTTATGTGCTTTAATCAACACTGAGGATTGCTACTGCTTACAATTACATGCAACAGTTATCATCAGTTACCAGGAAACAATAAAGCCCTAGGATCCTGTTAATAAATACTAATGGCAAAATAAAAACCCCATGGATCTTGAAACAAAATAAAGGCAACAAAACAAATAAACCAAATTATATTCGTGTAATTACAGGGTGAGTGATTAATGATGAGGCAACATTAGGAACAGCCCCAATCTTTGTCCCTGTCAGCATTTTAGAAAGCTAATACAGAAACTCGTGCAGAAGAATGTCAGCAAAGTGAGTAACACAAAAAACCAGGAGCAGTTTAAAGACATGCCTAGGGAAAAGAGTAAGGCAATAATGAAGAGCTCAGAGTACAAACAATGCCAATTGTCATGCAAAGAGGTTGTATCTTTCTCTCATTTAAGGAGAGTAACAAATTCATGACAGAAGTTCAGCTAAATGTCAAGAGGTCACCATGAATAGGAAGACAGAAACATGAAATCCAATTTAAAAGAAATTTTTCTCATTGCTAAAAACTGACCCAAAAAAGGCAACCCTCCCAAAATATCAGTTTCACAACCTCTCTGGGCACCTGTCCTAGTGTCTGACCACTTTCCTGGTGAAATATTTTTTCCTAATACCTAATTAGAACGTCTTCTGTTACAACACGATTTTTACTGCCTAATTGTAGAAACCTTCTACTTTCTAATTGTGCTATCACTGTAAACCTCTGATAAAAATCTAACTTCATCTTCTCTCCAATTCTTCATTAGGAAGTTGAAAACAGCAACATGATCCCCCTCAGCATTTTGTTCAGGGTGAAATTCCTCAGTTCACTCAGCCTCCTTCCCCCATTCCTATGCCTCAGGAACTGCCCATTTGGGTGGTCTTTTGCTCCACACTCATTTCAGAGATGCCAATGCATAAATGCTTTCATGTAAGAGGGTGCCCAAAACTAGACAGCAAAGTACAAGCTACATTGGTACTTCTACAATGTCTTACACTGAGAACATTCCTGAAATAAAATGGTTTGTGTAAAACAGTTCAGCCCACTTCAGCAAAATAAAGCTTTGCTCTACAAAAGTTGTGTTTAGTCCTTAAGACTCCATGTAGTCAAAATTTCTCACTTTTAACTCTGCATCCTTAGGAAGGAACTGTACAAGAAACCCCTCAGTGAACAGTTCATTTCACCCTGCCATGTCATGGGGAAAAGTGATTGATGGAGCAGGTCTGAATGTTCAGGATGTCCATGAGCAGAACAAAATCACCATAATGGCTCTGCAACACCCCTCCAATCCCTCCTGCAACCACTGCAGATAAGACTGCCCTTCTGACATCCAGCAATTCCCAGTTTCTGAGATTTCCTACTGGACAACCTGGTGTAAATATGACTCCTCAGAGTCTGAGCTATAGAAAAGTGACAGATTTTTGCACCTATCCCTGTTAACCAATTTAATACCAAAACCAAATAAATACAGATTGCTTAGGCCTATAACCTGTATATTGTTTTAGTTTGCCTGAAGGAGGACAAAGTGTATTCTGAAACTGTAAATGAGAAGATTAACCATTAACAAAGCAGTATCACTGAACCCTATTATAAAGAAAACTGCTGCTCACCTGTGAGGTGTGTAAAAGCTTCAGGATTTTCCTCATACATCTTTGCAGGGTGTCTCACAAAGTGGTGATTCAACACAGACATTCTCTTCTTTGGATCCTCAGTTATCTAAAACAAAAGCACATTATCAATTTTTACCAATGTGTGTGATTTAAGATCACCTCATGATCACAGCCAGCAATAGAGTTTTGTGGAGGGAAGGCAGCAGAGATTGTTAGAAGTCATTGAACCCCTTCTGTTCTGAATTCAATACTCTGAAGTGCCACCAACAGCCAATCACTCCAATACAGAAAATCTACACATTATTGAGCACAGCCAAAACTTTCAGGAGTTTTACATTCTCACCTACTCATAACCCAGCAAACCATTCCATTAAACTTTCTTTACAGGCACACATGCATTCTTCCTGAAATGAAACTCAGGCCAGAGCTTAAGAAAAATTCTCACATTTAGGCTAATCTGAGTTCTCATATCCAGCTGTATAGCCACACTGGGATTCACTTTTGTTTGGATTTTGGCTGGGATTTTTGGTTTTTTGATTGGTTTGGTTTTGCTTTTTCCAAATCAGCCTTCCAGGACTAATTTTTATCTATTCCACTTTCCAAAACTGTGGCCACTTCAATTGATTTCTGAAAAGTTTTACCCTCTGGCAGTCAGTGCTGCAGAACTGTACTGCTCTTTTTGACTCTCAAAATCACACAATAAAATAAGTACACATGAAAAACCAGAGGAGTCTGTCCCAAACAGCCTCAGAAGGAACATCTAAAATCCTTCCTCTTCTGTGTCTTGGGCTCTGCTCTTATGTACACATTAGAGGTCAAATTCACAGCTACAGATCCAACAAAATTCGTTTATCCTGGTGCAAGGTCAACTGAACCTACTGCTTTGTGGAAGAAATGTTCAGCCCACAGCTCAGCTATAAAGCATCAAGCAGTCAATAATGAAAACTGAGCTAACACCTTATTTCTGACTCTTTGGTTAAACAACACAAAGGGAATTTTCAGTGACTGGTACAAAATGGAAACTTCTCAGCGTGATTTTGAATAATCAAGAAAGAGCTTTCTGTGAAACAGGGAGATATTTCTCCTGATTAAACATTCTGGGATGGAAGAAGAAAGTGTGATGGGGAAATATACAGAGATCACATATACAGACCTGCCTTGTGTTTTCATCTATGAGATCAAAAAAAGCTCTAATGGTAGCCAGGATCAGTTCTTTGCACCTAGAAGACAGAATAAGGAAAATTAAATCAGAAAGGCAAGATGCAGGGTGTTAAAACTGGTCAGAACAGACTTCATAATAATAAAGGGAAGTTAAATTATGGTAGAAAGTGCTAACAGTGCAGAAGAGAGCTATGCACAGGAAGTCAATGAACCTCTGTTCCATTCTCTTACCACACTATGGAGAGATGGTCAGTTGAGGCCCAAGCTCTAGGCACAGCTGAGCTCTGTTCGGGGGAAGAAAACCATTAAGCTTTTATTAGTACTCAATTCTAAAACTGTATGGAAAACTTTCCCCTCCTTATTTAAACATATTTGCACAATTATTAAAAAGAACAGCCCTTATCTTAAGAGTTTCAGGGCTTAGGGTGCAGCAGAATGACTTCTTCAGTCACCCATCTTGCAAGCACTGAAGCACGTGCAAGATGAAAATGATAAAACAAAATTACAAAACTATCTGTGTTAGATAGCAGGGACCAGAGGTGAAAGGGCAGAAAATGAGGAGGAGGAAACTTACCAAAAATTTCTTCAAAGACTGCTTCTATGACTAATCTTACTATTTTAATAACTGATCCTGGCACGTGAGAATAGCAGCATGCCAATGAAAGCTGTTCTTGAGAAACCAAGGGTGTCCTCAACAGCAAGAATCATCAGAGCACCACAAAGAAAGGCTGGTCAGTCTGAAGCTATTACTTGCTTTAAATGGATTTCATGTATTACATTTTAGGGACTAACACTATCTAAAAAACCTCCCACAAATGGAGCTCATCAACCTATGGCTCAACATGAATCAAATAAACTATGAACTATTAATGCATCATTGGGAAGAAAAAACCAAACTGAACAATAGCAACCACAAGACAACCTCCAAAACAAACCAAACAAAAACCAGAAAGAACTGGTACCACTACTCAGGAAATCTCTTGCAAAATTCTGGTCACCAACACTCAAGAGAAATGAAAGTAGAGCAGATGCAGAGAAGGGTTACTAGGACAAAGGGAATGCAGAGTTAATCCTCTTAGCCTAGCAGGATCTGAGCTGAGCCTATTTATAGACAGCTTTCTGTACAACACACAGGGAGGTAAACACCAAGGGAATGACAGCTATTTCATATAGCATTTTAAGCAGATGTCAGAAGAAAGGCATTTAAAAAGTGACTTCTGCAGTAAAACGAAGTTGGAAATTACAAGTTCTTCACCTCCTTGTGTTTTCCAGCTTCTCCACTGTCCATGTAGAGAACAAGTTGATGGAGAGAGGATGGACAACAAACCTAAATACTTCCTGCTGACCCTTGATTAATTTTGAAAGGATAGATGCCTCAAAAGCAGAAAATTGGACTTGATGATCCTCTACATCCTTTCTATTCCTAAATTCTTTGAAAAACAACAAATACAAAAAGAAGGTGCTATGCCAGAGCTCTCTTTTATAACAGAACACTCTACTTCTATACTACACATTCATCTTTCTTCACATACACACCTCTTGCAAAAATACAGGGAAATAAAACCTGGGTTCTAGAACTGAAGAAGTGCAAGCAGGTGGTAAGAAGAAACAGTATCAGTGATAGATGATTCCAATCAGTGCCACACATACTCCTCCAGTGGTGGCTCATTTAGACTACATCAACTATTTCTGATTTTATAACCATACAGTATCCATCTAGTGTTTGAACATGCAGTATTTTCATATTTATTGACACTGTGCTGCCCATATAGACACTGATACATGCATTACATTAATAACTATCTAGCACAGTTCCATGCAAAACCAAAAAAAAAGTTTGCTTTTTTACCACAACAGATAAGGCACTGTCATGTTGACTCAATCTTGGTAGAAAAGCCAGTCCTGAACGAACTTGGTAATCTCTGAATCCTCCCGCCACAGAAAGGGTAGTTAAATTTCTTAAATCTTGGGCCTTTAGAATCCAATGATTGTTTACAGCTGTATAAAAATCTATAAAATATATTAAAATCAATCATCATTTTCCCATAAGGCTATTTGATATAAAAAAAAGAGCTATATAAACATTAACTAAGAGTTTCTGTAAGCCCCCTAGGAGACATTTGAGCTCTGACTATCACTTTTGCTTCACGTAAGAGAGGAAAACTGTTTTAACCCAAACAGGTAGCAGTTAGGAAAGATACATTTTCTTTATCAGCTGAGCACATATATTGTTAGAGTAGCAATCCACAGGTTTATTTGAAGGACAGGCACAGATTTACTTGAAGTCCAGAAAACAATCAGTAAGGATGAAACACTGCACTGAAATCAATTGCAGGATGGAGAATTAATACAAGCACAATAAATCAAATCCAGCAGCTAAAGATAATTCATTCCTCTTGGGTGTCGCAGAGAACAATGAAAATTAATGTCTGTACATTTCCTTCACCAATTCCCTCAGTATCTCCATGCAGCAGCACAAATACCACAAAACACATATTTAATCAGTATAGTTTAATCAAATCTAGCTTTTCAGGAAGTGTATAGTACATGTGTAATGATTATACTTCATTTTTATGCCACACTTATTTAGGTGAGGAAGATATGATCTTTTTTGTAAATATTTAAAATATGTAATTACATCTATATTTATATTCTCACTTGTACAACCTTTGGGTATGAAAATAATTAAATTTATCACCTTTTACAGAACTAACACTATCTCATCCAATAAAGATAAAGGTCATTACAGATGTCAAGTTTCAAAAGAGGAGAAAAAAGAGAAAGAAAATACGTCATTCACTGGAAAGCTTACAAATTTAGTAACGTGCCCTGCAACTTATTAAATTACAGATTATTGAGAGCTCCAGGCATCACACAGAAACTCAAGTCCACATAATCCCTTCTATATCACACTTGACCTTTTCTGAGTATCCTGGCACCCTCAACTACCTGAGTAACAAAGGAACAGATTCATTACAGTAAATAAAGCAGCACATTTTGCTGTTGATTTGCAAGAATCTCCCCATCACAGCTCGAGAGGATCAATAGATAAATACCATGTGGTTAGACAAATGCAATACTCACCAATAAGATATTTGTCCAAAGGCATTACAGGTGCAACGTGAGGTGTGGCTTGTGTAATGAGCAGGTTTATAAGTTCAGGCTTAAAATTCTTCAGAGTGAGCAATGCTCTTGCAACAAGACCACCCATGGAATGCCCAACTATTGCCACACTGCTCGGGGCAAATTCCCGATCCTTCAGCAAAGAGCAATCAGACACATCACAAACAGATTTGACATTGAACTGTTCTTATTTTCTTACCAGCTGTAGATTCCCCCCCCCACTCCAATTAACTTATGGTCTTTCAAGGACAACATGAATTAGCATCAACTAAACAAGCTTGCAAATTCAATAAAAATGTACTTGCTATCTCATGAAAATGTGCTTAATATGAATTATCCAGCTCAAAAGGAAATACTGTGTAGCCTGTGTAAGCTTAGCAAACTTAAGCTGATTTTAATTTCTGAAGTTTTTAGGAACAGAGGACATCAAAGAACTTTCCCAGAGAAAACTTGATGTAAGGCAATGCTATATGAATATTTTAGTAAACTACCAATATTTACATCTCTACTAGAAAAAGACATCCATTGTGCACAGAAGTATTTACTTAGAAACACAACACAGAACCTCCTTAAAGCTCTGGGATTGTCACAAGTACTAAAAACCTGTTAAAGAGAAGTAATTCTCTATAGCATTATTATCACCTTCAAAAAGTCTCCCTCCCCTACTCCTCAGTTTTGCAGCAGGAAAGGCAGCCCAGAATTCCATTCCCAAAGGGAAGTGCACAACTCAGCACGTGGCACTACTTACCTTGTACAGCTTAAGGATTACTTTGATGCACTCATGCACAAACTTGGTCTGTCGTTGCAGGCTGCCACCATACAATGCAACCAACTCCTCATTAAAGTTGACACTGAAGAAATTAAAATGATACTTGAAGTCAACATCTTCTGCTTTTCTAAGTGCAATGGAGCCAAGAGAACGTACTAGAAAAAGAAACCACAGCAATTAGAACAGTCCAACAGTCACTGCTCAGCATCACTTTAGCAGAAAAACACACAAATACATAATAAATTAAGAAACAAATACATTAAATCCATTGTTCACCTCAAGTCATTTAGAAAAGACATTCTAAACCAAACAATTTCTTTTCAGCTGACTGCTGACAACAGAGGTATTTTATGTCAGTAACAAATTTATACAAGGATCATGTTCCTCCACCTTAGGGCTGCTTTTCTCATCTCATTTGCACCTTCTTAGTGCCACCAGGAGAAGGCGGCATCCTTGATTCCAACTGCAGAGGTAGTCCTATTGCTAGGATTTCCTAAAACTCCTTTGAAGGCCATCAAGAAGAAAACTCCTTTGAAGGCCATCATCTAAGAAAACATTCCCAAACACCACTAAGATAAGCATGGGGGATTGCAAAACCAAACCCTAAAGGACACTTGTCCACCTAAAACCTCAAGTGAGGAAATGTTCACTTTACAAGGTCTTGCTTCTGACCTGTCTTCCCTGCCTAGCCCTGGCTACTGTTCAATTCAGCCTTTTGTGTGCAGAATTGTCCCCAAGTTTCCATGGAGACAATGCAGGATGGGAACAATAACAGCTGCAAATAACAAGGCATGGTAGCAGAAAATAAAAGTGAAAGTCCCAAAAGTGCCTATATAAAATAACAAATGATGGCCATAAAGGTCTCCCCAAATCTAGCACACAGGAGCAAGATTCTCCAAGGGCACAGGTTGAGAGAACAGCAGGACCCTCCTTCTCAGATTGTCTTTTACTCAAAGTCTGAATTTTGTACATTTTACAAATTTCATTTTAGTGCTAATGAAAGATGATGAATTAATATTTCAAAACTGCCTGTTAGCACATCAAAAACTCCTGAAGATGGGTTGTGAGTGAGCCTCTTCTTTCAAGTGAAAGGACAAGAGGAAATGGCCTCGAGTTGCACTAGGGGACATTTATACTGGATCCTCAGAAATGTTTCTTCCCCAAAAGGGTGGTCAGACAAAGGTGGAGTTGCCATCCCTGGAGGCATTCAAAACCTGTGCAGACGTGGCACTCAGGGCTATGGCTTAGAGGGGGGCTTGGCTGGATTAATGCTGGCATTCCATGATGTTAAAGGTCCTTTCCAACCTAAATGGTTCTATGAAGATAACAAGGCCAGCAAAGGCAGCAGCAGCCCCTGTCTTCATTGTCCAGCAAATAAGAATATATTTTAAACAACTAAGAAAATTACAATAGCAACACCTTCTCTGCTCATCTAGGCACCAGAATAAAACTGTGTTATCTCACAATGAATTACAAACAAAGTAAGAATTAATATGAATTAATTTTAACAAAAGTTTTCTAAAATGCACAGATGATGTATTGCCAGTCTCCCTAAACCCATTCCAAAAAGAACATTACTAAAATATTTATTGTTCCTATAGCATGTAGTACTTCTACTCACCTAGTAAGTTTGTTTGTCAGATATTCCCTTTTGATTCCTAAAATGCCCTGAGAGCACCATTCTATTTCCTGCATAGTGATATACTGCCGTGTGTTTAGAGACAGCATTAATTCACAGATTTGCAATATTTGATGCACAATCACTAAAGTCCATATGGCACCTCTCATAATCATTATGTTTGTAATTTTCTTTGGATGCTATTGTGCCTGCAAGTCTCTATGGGTTTTCTGAAAGTACTAATTGGTAAAATATTTTACACTATTATAAGCTAAGCAAGTCCATTATCAAAAAACTCCAGCTCTCTAAAGGCTCTCTGAAATCAGGTAATTTAATCATCAAGTTTAGTGCTAATATAAGGAAAAATTATCACAGTAAGAAATCAGGGCTCAGACTATGCTGGTTTTCCCCCCACACACATCCATTTTCTAACATCATGAGAGTGGTATTTACTGTTTCAAAGCACATTTTAGGGAACAAAAATAACAGTCTGACAAACCCAGACTGGAAGGAATAGCAGGTACCAAAGTAAACATTGAAACACAAAACTTCATGTACCATTAGCTTTGGTATTCAGAAAAATAAAAATGCTTTAAAATGATTACTGCTTTTCCTTTGGAGTCTAGAAATGTAACAGGGAAAACAAAAGAGGCTGTGTGTAAAGTGGGAAGCCAATGTTAAGGAAAAACAGCACTATATAAAGATGTAGGGAATAATGAAACTAGAGGGCAAGCTTACAGGAATTTCTATAGCATGTAATTCCTTTACATCACAGACAACAGATGGTTCAGTTTCTCCTAATCAAATTCAGGTCATGTTTTATTTGGCACTAACTGCACTAAACATTGTTCAAATCAAAACCAACTAGATGTTTGCAATCAGAAGTACAGCAAGGCTGCAGTGCTGCCAGAGCATAAACTGCATAAACTGTACTGTTTGTGGCTTTCAAAAACCTTGCTGCTCCAGAGAAATATTACAGCTTAACCATTCAACTGATTTCAAACAAAAATCACATATCTTGACTGTTTGGAATTAAACAGAGTAATATGATCAAGCATTATGACTCTGATATTATTTCAAACAGAAAACTACCAAATGCACAAATCTGAGAGCTTTTTTGTAGCAAAGCTATAACTCAGCTAAACACTTACCTTGTTTGTAACTGCCAGCATTCCCAGGCAGAAAGAGAACTGGAATTCCTGTCAGTAGGAGATTTTTGTTTTCTTCAGCATAGTTCCCTTCCCCATAGAGATACAGCTCATATGCTGGGTATCGTCTGGCTGTTTTCTTGGGTAATTTTATTTTCTATTGCAAAAGTTAAAAAGAAAACAAGGACCTTGTTTATAGAGTTACAAACAGGAAAATACAGTGGCTATCCAGCCATTTAAATCATCTGGCACATGTGATTTTATTTTTATGGCTGAAGAAATGAGCCATAAAACTATTCCTTACAGTCTAAAGAATACAGAATGAAAAACTGGGTTAGGCTTTAAAAAAAACTAATTCAAAATGGAATATCAAACAAACTGTTTAATAAGTATTATTGGGCATAATGAATGGCTCCAGTCACTCTAAACAATTAGCTTTGAAACAAACTACAAATGGATGCAATTATGTATCTACCAAAGCTGCACATTCATGGAGTAAATCCAGCCTTATAATACAGGTGGGGGAAAGGCAAAAAAAAAGGCATGTCAAAACCCCAGCAATTCTCCCAGGAGAGGAGAGGAGCAGCTGAGAGCAGAAACTGGGGCACAAGAGTGATGCTAACTATTCCTGCTGCCCTGGAATGGCTCTGGAAGCCTTCCCAAGGCCATGGATCCCAGCACCAGGATCCAAGAGTCCCACCTGGAGAGCAGTGGGATGTGGGTGACTGCCAGGTACCACCTGCTAGCTCAGGGGAACTGCAGCTCTCGTGGGAATTCTCTTAGCTGGTTTTACAGAGATGTCACCTGCAGGGGAGTTTAACCAACAGCAGTTAGCACCTCAAACAGCTCAGCAGGAAAAACAAACCCCTGGTCCCCTGAGGCTTTTCCTGTTTCCTTTCCAGAGCTGGGTGTGTGGTCTGACAAAGTGCCTGGCTCTGGAACAGCACAGGTCTAACGCCCATGTCAGCTGTCACTCAACAACAACAAGTAACCCCCTAACCTAGCACACATCTGATTCACAGGATTAGGATCCCCAGAGAGAAAAGAACAAAATCTCTCTGATCCCAAGGGCTAGGTGAGGATTAATCTCACACCAGTAAGTCAATCTCTTAGAGTCATATGCCACTGTCTTAATTAAATGTGTTCTTGTTTACTGTCTTGGTTTAACACCTGCATAGAGGCTGGTTGGTTTATAATTCTGAGTTTCTAAGATACAGATTTTAAAAATTTTTATGAGTGCAAATACACTCATTCCAGTGTTTGATTATTTATGTTACAACTATGTAACAACTGAGAGAAAATTAAAATAATACAAAGACACATGTATTAAGGTGTAGTTTCTATTTTAAGGAAACACTTTTACAGAACAAGGTCAAGACTAAACTCAGTTTTGTGTCAGAAATCTCCTGTAGAGTCTCTCTTAATTGCTTCCCTGAAATAGAAGCATCTTTAATTCAAATCATTTATTGTTTTCTCTCAGCTGCATCTACCATAAAGGTGATTTAGCTTTAATTCTGTGCCCCCACACTCCTTCCCTTCCCCTGTTCTTGTCTGTCTCTGCTCAGCTAATGACTGTTTTCTCCCACCTCAGCTTTCAAAATTTTTGGTACATTGGTTACTTGTAAACCATTTAAATTATGTTTTTATTAATATCTTTATAAAATATCAATTCTATGAGATGTATCTATGTGTGCATATTATTTACAATTTTTTAGTATCTTGATTCATTAACACAGTGTGAGACTGTGAGTTAAATTCTTTCACTGAGAAGAAGAAAATTTAGGCTTCATTCACGGCTTATGTCTTCAGATCATCCTTTGATCTTTTCCCTTTCTTCATCATCCTGCCTTTCCAGTTTCATTCACCCCACTGTCCCATTCTCATTCCTTTCTGCTGCTCCTTTTGGAAAGGCTTTCAAAATTATGTGAAAAAAACCTTCAGCAGTTCCCATTACTAAACTCAGAGTGCCAGCAAGATGTGCTTATGTGACTTCCTGACAGATCAAATCAACTGTTCATCCACAGAAACTTCCCGGTTCATTGTCTTTTCAAAAACTTTTACGGAACACAAAATTAACATGCTGTTCTTCCTTGGGGCATTGTCAAACACAAAAACCCACACAACCCATGAGAATTGTACTGTCAAAATACCGGGGGGTTGGGGGACTTTTTGGTAAATCACAGTTTTTAAATATTACAACAAAGTGGCAATGTGTAACTCTAAAGGAAAAGAGACATTCATGCTCCATGACAGTGGGTTTAAACTGTGAATTCCCAAGACACTGCTTATGCAATCAGTTGTAGCAAGCTACAGCAGCTTTTTACAACGTCAGTGCAGGCTTGGTTTCTCACCCTGGTTCTGTAAGAAATTAGGTTTACGTGAACAACTCCTCATTACTAACTTCTGAGTCTCTTGCCAAGTACAGCTGAACAGGACAAGGGCAGGTTAAATTCAAACACTGCAGTTCTAAAACTCATGCAAAAAAAGATGATCAATGATCAATTATTAGGCTGACCGGGAGCTAACTCACCCTGATGGGCACAAAAGAAATGAAACTTCTTGTTTAATTGCTCAAGCAGTTATTTGTTTTGTAACGTGACACCAATCAGAAGCAAGGACAGGTACCTCCCACCGAAACTCCCACGCTGGGGTTTCCTAGCGAAGGCAGCACCACACACACAGCAGACACCAACAGTAAAAACCTACCTGTAAAGTACAATACCTCAGCAAACCCAAATGAATTCACAATTTGCCCCCCAGCCCAAAGTACTGTTTTCTGCATGGCAAAAGTGGTTACACAAGAAGCAGAAATTCCAGAGGGCAATACAGCCAGCTGTGACTTGCATCTCCTGCATGCTCACCTTTAAGCCTTGCATCCCGCCTAAAGATGCCTGAGTTTAAGCCCTTACATAATGAGTAAAGACAAAAGATGTGGTGGCAGACAAGAGCTTCAGGCACCCGCCAATACCGTCACACGGGTTTTGCCAGTAACTTTCTGTTGGTTGGCTTCAGACTGAAGCTGAAGTCGGTTCTGGCTGCCAGGAGATCTCAAAACTTGCTGTGCAGTATCTAAGTACTTATAACTGCTTAAACGAATTTGTTCTACAGCGCTGACAAAACAATCCCTGTAGCCATACCAAGTTCCTCTTTTGTAGGCTAAGATGGCTATATCAAGGTTAGGAAATGAAGGTTACTAGACCCAAAAATTAACTTTCTCCTTCATTATGAATTTAGACGCTTTTTGCTTTTTGATCTTCTTTACTGTGCAAGCCAGCTTGCAACCTACTTCTGAACTGTGTTATTTAGAATAATTACCATTTTTCCAACATAAATTAGATCTCAGATAATGAAAAATGAATGCTCAGAACTCAACCAGTTATGCTTTTAATAAGAGAGAAAATGCCGTAGTATTTACTACTATCAAAAAGAGAAACAGTTTTCTAACAAGTGCGTGCTGCAGCATTAGCAGCGAACTTACAAATATGCATTTACATCCTTCCATTACTAAACCAGAACAGTGTGTGGAAAATGGGAAAATAGCAATTCTCTCAAACTGATCCCACGTTTTCAAAGAGACTTCTACAAGGCTGTTAGCAAAACAAGACGGACCTCAGAGGGATTTACAAGCTCTCCCATGTACCTTTTGGGACATGCCACCTCCAATGTGCTCACCGAGAGGACTTTGCACCACTGTTCACCACCTTGAGAGATACACTAATAGTCAAAGCTCAATTCTGCCCTTTTTTGACACACTGGTTACTTCCCACTAAGAAGTCGCGAGAAGGGCCATGAAGTGCAAGGCTCGGCCTCCTGGGCACTGCCAGCGCTGGCACAGGAGCTGGCCCAGCCCCTTCCTCGGCCAACACCCGTGTGAAACCCAACATCCCGGGTTTCACAGAGCCACTCGGAGCTCCAGGCATCGGCAGCTCGGACCGCGGGCAGGTTTTGCACGGCGGCAGCACGAAGCGCCCCGCAGGGTTACAGGTGGGCGGCTCTGCCACCATTCTGTTCCCCCAAGGGGCACCGCCACACGGCGGGGGCACAGCAGCGCGTCCTGCCAGCCCGGCCCCGCTCCCGCCCAGCTGCCCGTGCCCCATTTACCGCCCTTCGCTCCAGCACGGCGGCGAGCCCCGAGCTCGGGGCTGCTCTCCCTGCCCAGGGGAGCGGCGCCTCAGGCTCCGGGCTCCGGCCGCGGAGGGGCGGGCGGCACCGCCCCGGGAGCGGCAGGTCCCACCTGTTACACCCCGCCGCACTCACCAGGTACTCGGGGTACTCGTACATGTAGGTCATGCTGCACCGGTTCTCCTCGTAGAGGAACATCACGTCCCGCACGCCCAGCAGCACCAGGGCCGCCAGCGCCCCGTAGAAGAGCGCTGCCAGCGCGGGCAGCCGGCGGCCCGCCCGCCCCATGGCGCCCCGCGGAGCGGAGCGCTGCTCCCCGCGCACACGGGCACGGCGGGGCGGGGCGGGGCGGGAGTGCCGCGCCCGGGAGGCGGAGCGGGAGGGTGGCCGGGCCGGCGCCTCAACCTGGCCGCCGCCGGCGCCAGGGAGCGGCCGCCATGTTGGGGAGGTCGGGCGGCCGCCGGGCCGAGGGGCCCGCCCGCCATGTCGCGGCTGGCGGGGGAGGCGTGTCCGCCATGATGGGGAGGGCGCCGCGCCGGGGCCGTGAGGGGGCGCGGCCGCTCGGCCCCGCAGCGCTCGGGCGGGCCCCGCGGCACAGCCAGCCCCGCCGGAGCCGGCGCCTTGCCGAAAATAAACCCGCACACCCGCTGGGCACGGACCCTTTGTTTGTTTGCTTTAATTCGGGTTACTTTTAACACCTTACTATCGCTGTCTTGAAGCTGTCTGGTGCATTTTAGTCCCTGTGGGACTGCTGCCCCAGGCAGCTGCAGGGCGCACCCAGCAGGACGGCTGGGGCTCACCAGGGAAAACAGTTAAATATTTAATGACTGAGAAAAAAATAAATTACTCTGGTGGTTTATTTTGTTCCTCACCTTCCCCGAATCTACAGAGAAAGCAAAATCAGCTTTCTAGGGCAATGGGTATTTATATATGAGGGAAGTACGAAGTAACTGCATTTTCATATTCCCTGCGAAATACTTAAGCCTCCCCGGCTCCCCCAAAAGAAACAAAATTTACTCAGTTTTCCACTGTATTTGTACCATTTTTATTTGTAAAAATAACCATCTGAATGCATTGCAATAGTAGTTTACAGTTAGGGTTCTTTATTACATTAATACAGCATTCAGTAGTTTAAAAAGTTACTAAACTGTGCTTGAGAAGATTCAGGTTGAATTCCAAGTCATTCAATGAATTAAGTTTTTTTTTCCTCATTTCATATGTGACATTTACCCAAGTCCTAAAACTTCAATTTACAAAAGCAAACATTACCGACAAAACCCCACCGAAACCATCAAACAATGTTTTATATAGTTTATTACAAATGTTATGCAAAATATAACACTGGCACCAGATGCGTATCACCATGGTTTGTAAAGATATATTGCACATGCTAAAGCATAAAATATAAGACAAAACCTACAAAACATAAGATATTGGCTTTAATATGTAGATCACTGCATAAGAAATGCATAAAATTACATTTTATACACACACTCAAGATTGTCACTAGTTTAAAACGCCCTTTCCTATAACACTGACCTAAGTTTACTTTTTGTGTAATAAGAAAGCATTTTCAGCACTGCGAAAATTATACATTATTCCTATAGAAATTTAGCATATTAATTTTCATTTCAATGCAGGTAGAACATATGAAAAGAAGAAACACTTTATACATTCAAAGAAGGTCTGAAATGAAAATTTACTGGTAATATATTGCTTTTATAACACTCAAATGAAAAAAAAAAAAGACAAGTTTCACAAAACATTTCCATTATACACAAATATAAAAAGGCACTCTAATATTTCTTACATGACTAAGAATAAAAATCACAAATTTTTTTTAAATCATCCTCAAATACATAACCAAGTTTCTCAACAGTACAATGGATAAACAATTCATTTCATGTGTTTGTTCTAATTCAATAACCTGGCAGTTGTTGACTGCATAAAAGTACCAAACACATTATGGTGCCCTTTTAGTAGCGATGAACAGAAATCCCCTGAGCTATTTCACAGCTATTTCAGGCAGTCCGGAGGTTGTAACTCAGTATTTGTGAGAGAGACCTGGGAGCCCGTCCTGCTCTGGATTCCACCTGCAGCTGTGGTTACAATACAGGATGAAACGATCCTGCCAGCACACCCGGGCACGGAGCTGCCCCTGCCCAGGTGCCCTCTCTGCTGGGTGCAGACACAGAAGCTGCCCACGTGTGTAAGTTGCAGGATCCAGGGTTAAGTGCAATGATTCTGTATGATTACTCTTGTAAGGAGTCCACAGAAAGGCAAGGAGATTATTTACAAGAGTAACATTACTCGCATGCTTATATACCTGCCCTAAACTACACATTGATTTCTACATGTGATAAATTACAGATTGATGTGCTAGCATACAAAAAAAAGGGATTCTGGTAACTCACATGAGATGTGGGAGAGGCCAACACTGAGCACTTCCCAGTGTCTCGCTTGTGGCAGTTTTCCTGCTGAATCCAGCGCCCTCAAACACGATCTGTGCAGTGCCCTGGAGGTGAGCACAGCCTACATTCCTGTGCTTTTTGGAAGGCTGCATCCTGGCACCATTGTGGGGTTTCATGGCTAAAGGTTGGATTTGGCTCCTGGAAGGACCAGCGTGACTCAGAAATAAATCACCTCTGCTTCTGGGATGCAGCAGCTGTTGCACTCCACAATTACCAGTGTTACCAGCTATTGCAATTAGAAAAAGTTTTGGTAACTGTATGGGCAGCAGGTGAAAATACTGAGACTTTTTAAATGGCTGCTTCAAATAATATAACAACCTTTTATAAAGAGGGCTGGTTTTCTCTTAATGAAGCACTGTCATGTAGGATAACGTAATTTTCTGTATTTCAGGGTGAGACTTACAAGTAATCCTGCCAAGGAACCTGCCTACATTTCTGCTTAAAATAAGATTAAAATGCTGATTCTGCTGTTAGACAGGTGGCAGCTATTTCCCATATGTTTGTTTTCAATGCCATCCTTCTATATTAAAAAAAACCCCAAAAGTTGGGATTACTATTCATTTTGGAACAGGCACCACTGAAAATTCTAACTGCTCTCTCCTCTTATTTTCAGTGTTTTAAGTAAGGTGGTTATTGCTGTTCTGCAACTTTTAAAAGCAAAAATGCTAAGAAAAACCAATTAAAATGTTTTTTGGTGCTATTTCTGAGGAGAAAAGCAAGGTTGCAGATTCTCTGTCATTCTACTTTAGGAACTACAGAGTAGAGAGAAAAGAGGTTTTTTTTTGTTGTAAACTTTGGAAGATTGCTAACGATAAAGGAAAAAAATACTCAATTTTAGTAAGGCTGAATAAAATTAATATTTATTTTTTTCTTCCTAATTAAAGGACTGAAATCTGCCAATAGATTTTCAACAATCCAGCAGCACAGGGCCAAAAACTGCAACTAAAACTCCAATCCTTACTTTTCCTTTACGCTGCCAAAAGCGAGCACCGAGGACGCTGATCTCACCCTCCCAGCACAGACACAGGCCTGAGACAAGCTGAGTGGAATGACAGGAACACAACACCTGACTCCATGCTGTGCCACAGCTGTGTGGGTTTTCTCACCTGTCTAGCAAGGGGCTGCATCCTTCTTAAACTCTTAAACAAAGGAAAGTGTTTTGTTTTCTGCTTTTTCCCAACACAGCCAGTGGACCTTTGCATTCCATACAAGATGGGCACTCTCCCAGTGTGCATCCACCCTTCCTTTTTGCTCCTCAGGCCCTCAGTCCTGCCAGATTCACATTTCATTTCAGTATGCATGAATGCTAACTAGGAGAACAAGCCATAGTGATTTTTCCTGGGCATTTGTTTCATCTCAAATAAATAGAAACACATTTACATTAAAAGTATACGAACATATTCTAAAGTCTGGGGAAAAAACCCACCTGTGGTCAACACATCATCAGTTAAAAATGTCAACTTGAAACCGGTGTCATAAAATGTAAAATTCACCCAAGACTATTTTACCTCAAAAGTTTATATTTTTATCATTTAGAAAAAACTACTTCATTATGTCACTCACATTTGAACAAAAAAATAAAAGTAGCAAAGTCTTCAACTGAATTACTGAAGCATTTTGGTCCTCTTGGTACGGCTGGTTAGTTCATGATAGTTTTTTGTTTGTGTTTTTTGTTTTTGTTTACAAAGTCTCATTCTTCCTTTTGTACATCTGCTGCAGAGGAGGGTCGGGGTCCATTTGACCTAGAAACTTTGGCAGAAGGAGTAAACATATTCACAAAGTTGACACTGCTTTAAAAGCTGGTGACAAAAGGCTTTTTTAGCATCTGTCTCTGGTCCCCTACACGGTACACTGTTGTGTTTCTGGTGTTTGGTATTTCAACTTTTGGTGATACGCTTTCATTGCTTTACCTTTGCTCTGTTAATCCAAACACTGGCAAAAGTATTTTAAAATTCAATACTGTTAACAGTAAAAATAAATTATTTAACCATAGAAAAGGAAAAAAGCGCCATTTAAGTTGGCAAATCATTAGAAACTTTTACATACACCTTTGTCTACACATGATTTCTCCCGCTCTCCCCTTTTTTTACTGGTACTGGATTCATGATTAATGGCTCAGGTGACAGAAACATCTAATGACCCTAATTCTGTAGTGCAAATAAACATTTGTGCTGAATTGAAAAAAAATAAGGGCCAAGTGATTAGCATTTTACAGAAGTGAGGTTCATGGGAAAAATATGGTGGGATGAGCAGAATTTGGCCTTCAGAGTTAACAACTACATTTTTCTAACTGTGTACTGCAACTACGAACTGTAAAAAGTGCCTTCTGTACGTTTAAGTGCTTAATACAGGCAGAATGTAAAAGGTTTCATTTCCTGTAGAAAAGTAATACAGGCAGTTTTAAGATTACAACTTTACCTTTGGTTCATGAAAAAAATTATCTAATTAACAGAGCCCCTGGAAGCAGGAAACAGACAAACATAGGAAAGGAGTGATGCTCGAATCTGTGAAGGTTATGCTGGAAATAGGATTGTGCACTAAAGGTGCAGCTAAAACATGAAAGAACTCTTTACAAACAGTTCTCTGTTTATTTGTGCTGTCAAAAAGAAAAAAGGCATTTTCTCTTTTTCTACTTAAAATAAGAGGTAGAGACTTTCCACAGGGGCACTTTGGGCCTAAAGAAAACATCAGGAAACTGAAAAGCTGCAGAACTCTATTAGGAATATGTTCCAGTAAATCCCTCTAATTTTGTTATTTAAAGGCTAGATTCTCATCAGCACTACAAATCTTTCAATAACTACTTGTCAAGAATAATAGTTAAGAATATAACCGTGGGATTTAAGCTGTTTAAAAAGACAAAAATTAAAGCTAAAACGAAACAATAACGAAAAAAGTTTTCGAATACCAATGAGTCAAAATGTTTCAGAATCCGAATCATTTTCATTGTACCCATCCTCTGTTCCTATGTTATTACTCAAGGGCTTATCATAAGAGTTAATGGTGCCCACAGCGGAGCCATCGCAGAGGTGTGTCCTGCCCAAATTGTCTTTTTTAAAACAAGCGAAGTTGAAAGCCGTCACTGAACTGGAGGGAGAAAAAGGCATCATGGTAGCCAAAATGAGTGCCAGGCAGTCAGCCACGTCTTTGTTAGGAGCACAAGCCAGGGCTGGCGTATGACCTGGGCACAAACGCAGACAAGGCAATGGTTAGTACTGAGGGCACCTGGGGCACCCGGCATTCCTCAGGGACATCTCTAGGGACACCGTGGGGACACGATGGGGTTACACATGCCAGGCGTGTTACTCGCTCTCACGCACATGCTGGGAGAGACACTGGGGGCACCGCAGTCACCGGGACCACAACAAGCACTGCTCGTGTGAAACCAGGCAGCAAACACTGCGCCAGGTGCACCACAGCTGAACACGGCTCTACAGCACACACAGCACGGCCAGTACAGAACACAGGCACTGCAGCAACAGGGACACAAACTGGCATCGCTTCTGTGTGCATGAACGAGTCTCATTCTGAGAACAACAGCTTGCATTTAACATGAAAGGTATTAGTTTAAAAATTTTTGATTTAATAAGCAAACAATTTTAAAGATTGATCAGTTGAGTATCTACTCAACTTGGCAAGCAGTTTATTTAGGAATGATATTATAAAATAATTAGACCAGTGCAGGGGGTACATGGATAGCAGGTGTGACTGGATGTTTAGTTCCCAACTAAACATGGATGTTTAGTTACCCAACTAAACATGGCTGTTTAGTTACCCAAATATACACTGTGTTAGAAGAATATCAGCTGTTTTCAGCAAGCATGGCATACACTTCAAATACACAGCTAATAGGACTCCAATGTCAGTCAAACAAAGGACTGGGGAGCAATTAGAAGCTTGTCTTCACTGCAGTTTAACTTGGGTCCTGTCCAAGCACTGCCCTAAAGCAGCTCTTCATGTACATGAGCCCTGGAAGGCAGTGTGCTCATTACACTTACTGTCTGTACGTTTTACATGCTGCTGTGCAGAACTCCAGCCCTTTCCAACAAATCCTCCTTTTATGCTAAGAGCTGAAAAATTCTTTGGCAGCTGGTTAAATCTTCAGCACTGCAGCAATAGTAATGCGAGGCAGTGGCCACTTCTGGTACCTACTGCCTCGAGGAAGCCAAGATCTGCAGCACAGATGAACTTGGTAAGCAAAAAGTGAATACAGTTTTGTTGCAAAATACCCACATTTAAGCACTGATTGCAGTCAGTGCATTTCCTCTTCCATGTGTTCCAAGTGTTAATATTCTTTAGATCTGTGAATGTGCTAAGGTTCTACTTGAACATCTCTCTTTTAAAATGTGTACGCTGTTCCTAGAAAAACTAAATGTGTATAAAATTTAAATCTAATTGTCATTTGTTACATACAAATTAGCTGGATGTGTATGTACTGTTTTAAGGATAAAATCTGTGGTTAGAAAATGGTCTGGTTCATTTTTCTGTCACCTATCTCTGAAGTGAGGTTAGGGTCAGATGACTTCTGTGGAACTCATTCATGCAAGTATAGCTAAGTAGCATTTGGCTTATAGTAAATACCAATCAGTTCTTTTCATCCAGAGATCTCAAATGTCTTGCAATGATGGGTGAGTAGTTACTTTATTTAGTGTTACTTTATAGATATGGAAAGATTGAGGTACCCAATTGTTACATTAATGCCATGAAGTTAGTATTGTAAGAAAAAACAACTGATTTCAGGAAGATATTTTTAAAAACTATAATTGTAGAATCACATCATTCTATGGTTCCTTTTAATTTTTAGGGAAGGGCTTCACTGAAGCCTGAAATAAAATTATTTAATTTAGTAACCAATTATGTATTTTTATGAGACAACAATAATTTAATTGCATCTTGGTCAGATAATTTGCAAGCACAAGGTTTGATCTCAGAATGAGCTGGGACACACTCAAACACATGTCGATGGTTTTCTTCCTACCCATTAAAACATGCGCTGATTGAATGCAAATTCCTTAATTCTTCTGCAAGGCGTCAGAATTATCCGGTGCCACTTGCATGTTTAGGAAATTCAAGTTACCACTGCACTCAGGCATTAAAAAAGACTAGCTGTTGACAGTACATGCAAAATGAACAGTAAAAGGGACCACTGTGATGTTTAAAGTAGATTCTTATACTAAAGAAAGAGTATCTTTTAATTTTCTTTTTTTTAATAGGTACTCACACAACTCATTGTCTGTTCTTGGAAGGATAAAAGCATCAATGAAGTCTATCATCACCTTTTAAGTCTATTGCTTCAGTCTGTTGTAAAATTACCTGTTGGCTCCTACTGAAGACTGTCAAAGTGTATCATTTACTTACCATTTTCATCTACTGCCAGGACACAGGCCCCTTTGGCCAGCAACTCTTCAACCACCATCTTTAGGCCATTTCGTGCAGCAATATGAAGAGGTCTACAAAAACATAACAACTAAATTCAACTTTAGTTTACAACAGATTTTCTACACAAAGTTAGGCAATGCTTAAAGCACACTGCGCATGTGAAAGAGAATGGTTTCCTTCCTTGGATCATTACAATTGTATCGTAGACACTAAATTTTATTGCAGCCTTTGAAATAATTGACATGTTCCACATCTATAAAACAAGATTTCTTTTGTGCAAGCACACAAAGATGGCTTAATACTTTCCAGCCTAAAGACTTTATTTAAAAGTCTTTCTCATTTTTCCACTGTTTGCAGCACATAATTGATGTTTAAAAGGAAAAGGAATCCAAAGCTGAAAAACGCCTGTGTTCTGTCCTTAATTCTGGCTGCTACAGGCTGTTCAATATCATTGTATTGCCTTTTTATCCTTGAATACTCAATTGCTAATCTCTGCTACTGCAGAGCAGCTGGAAATTAAAAATAGCCATTGGTTTGCTCCTTTCCTGGCCCAACACCCAGTGCTCTGGTTTGGGGACAGCTAGCAGGACAGGAAAAACATTTTCAAGTTGGAAGAAGGGGAAAACAGGGCTAAGATGGAATAAATTCTTCTGCAAGCTCTAGGTGATCTGCCACCTGAACTCATGGTTGAATCTCCTGTGGTGGGATTCCCCCATGCCAATAACCAGTTGCAGCTGATAACATATGCTATGGACAGAAGTTGCACATAAAATATCACCTAAAAAACCTTCAGAGAACTAAATGTACCACCTTAAGCCTAAGTAAGTCTAAATAATTTTTTTAAATTTAGGGTGAAGTTCACTAGAAAATGCCAGATATATACTTACATGTTCACATGATTAATAGACATTTTGATATAATCTTTAAATAAATAACCTTGTATAATTTTTCAACCAGATCATGCATAAAAATGGCACAAACAGAATCAAAATTAAAAGTAAGAGTGCGATACAATTTGGGCCTTTTTCAAGGGAAAGCATTCAAGAAAAATCAGAAATTAACTTTACTGTTCTATTAAGTAATCTGAGACATGAATTTGAAATGGTAAACTGGAATATTCTGATAAATCAGCTTAATTTGAGAGTATTAGGCTATACTTACGTCTGCAATGCATTATTTTTTGCATTAATAAGGCTCTGTTCTTGGATCTTGTCAAGTATTAACAAGGCACATTTTTCATGACCCTGTAGTCAGGGAAAAAAACCAAAAGTGTTAATTTGCTGAGGAGTTTGAAATTGAGGCAAAAAGAAATGTTACATAATAAAAGTGAAATTTAATAACTCAATTTGAAATACAAAAGATGCTGCTCAGTAAGCCCATGTAGAAGGTGAACTAAGCGAGTCTTAAAGTACCATTTGTGAACCACTACTGCTGGGATGTTTTAGCACATTTAGAAATGTAGACATTCACCTGTCTTTCAACCCTGCATTCATGAAATATGAATTCACTTCCTCAGCTTTCAGAGAATGCTGTTTTCTCTTGAGTGAACATTCAGTGGATGATTTATCAGAACTACACAGTGACAGAGAATGCTTTCATCTCAGAAACGAACACCACACTTTGTGGGTCCTTAAATGCCTTTCTGTATTATTAATAAGCTGCTAGAAAACCTCTTCAGTGTCAGAGAGCTAACAAAGGAACTTTGAGTATAATACAGATCCAGGCCTTATTTCTGATCCTGTTTCTGCACCACAAGTTGTGCTGAGCCTACAGCCCTGGCAGGGGAAGAGCTGCCTGAAGGACCTTGAGAATTCAGCAAGGCTCATGTGTCTGCAGAAACTGGAGTAATATGATCACACTGGAATCCAATCTGTGGGTGGGAGCAAAACAAAAGGAAAGGGAATCCTCTGTGCATATTTTCTTGCAGAAATAGCAGTAGAAATTGGAATTAAGAGGAAGAAGGCTTAGGAAGAGACACCATCATCCATCTAATCAATACCTCTGGTTTTACTCCTGCTTTGTTAGGGGAAAATTTTGGTCTCCTTTCACAGGAATAGGATATAAATAAAAAACAATTTTATTTTTCTTTATTATTGAACCTGTTAAGCTGTTTTACAGTGAGATTATCTGGTAAAACCTTAAAGAGTTTCCTTTACTTCTCGTAGTGTCACTTATGTTTCAGCTGTCATAAGAGCCATCCCTATTTCTCAATGTACAATACTTTGAAACAGACAAGAGAAAAAGCTTGGAACAACTTTCTCTTCCTCACCACAACTGTGACCACCACATTTCCACTGCAGAAAAAAACTTGGGAGCATAAACACACACATACATTCATATGGACTGATGAGAATAAAAGCACAGAGAGGTGTTTGACTTACTTTACTGCTAGCCAAGTGCAAAGATGTATTCAACTCCTTATCTTTTAATGTCAGGTCAGCCTTGGCGATGTTCACCAAAAAGTCTGAGGTATAGAGTAGGAATCAATGAACAAACCCAATGGACAGATGAACATGTCAAAAGAGAGGAAAAAATTACTATTTCAGTATACATGTGCATAGAGGCTAATTAATTAAGTCTTTATATGATGTAAGCCTTATAATAATGAAATTAGTGAACGAGAACAGACTAATCTAGTGCAGTTAATCAGCAGGCAAATGCAGAGCTAACAGCTTGTTTGTGGTGCCCCAAACTGTCATACATACATCGATCTTAACTTATTTATGAACTTCCATATTTGCAGATCAGCAGTTTTTAGCCTGAATCACCTCTGCCTCAGAATGACTGTAAATCCTGCTTTGAGAGGACTAAGGGGATATAAAGAACTTGGGGTGCAGCTATGCTGTTGAAGCCAGAGAAAAGGAGTTCTGCAAAGCCCATAAGGCCCCCAGTCAGTGTGCCTGTGACACATAGTCTAGCCTGGAAAAAGCAGCTGCTGATAGCTGCCTTTGCAAGAATGGAGCTTCCTATAAAACAGGATGGAAAAGCTTACATAATCTTTTTCACACATGCAGCTTTACTGCTCCTCAAAATCAAGGAAGTAAAGGAGAACAGAATTACTACTGCCCTCGTGCTCTTGGGAGGAAGAAAGACTCAAAATTGTTATAGCAAATGTTCACCAAGACTGCAGAGAAGTAGTATTTTTAATGGATGAAAATCTTCCCGCAGAAGGATGTTATTGTTATGCACACAATCTGTTTTCCTTGCTGAGTTTTGCCAGGGTGCCAGGGTTCCCGTGTGGGGCAGCAGCCACTCACCGACGGCGCCCAGGTGCCCGCCGTGCGCTGCCATCATGAGCGGCGTCCTGCCCGCGCGGTCGGCCGCGTTCACGCGCGCGCTGTGGCTCAGCAGCAGCTGCAGGCACTCCACGTGGTCAGCAAAGGCTGCGGCGTGCAGGGGAGTCCTGCGGAGCAACACCCACGCAGCTACAGAGGGGCAACAGCCCCACCTCCCCAGAAACCTCCACGTGCAAGAGGTTTTAGGGCTTTTCCCTATGGTGATAACTCGAATTTGGTAAAGAGGTTGTAGTAGCAGCAGCTGAAGTAAGTTGAATAATATTGCCAGTCTCCAAAAGTGGATATGATAGTATGGAGATATGACACTGTGAAGAATCTCAGCCTATTTATTTTAATAGAGCATATTGTGTGACATGAAAAGCAGTACGATCCCTCGTCCCTATTGATCTGATTTTACCTTTTTTTTTAGCAAGCCTCAGTTGGAAAGAACTATCAGAAAAGAACACATAGATTATTTTAAAAATTAAATATTTTGAATTGTAGTCAAAGATACTGCAGCAACAAGCCACAAGTAACTGCAGTACTATAAAAAGGCAGAAGGAGTTCAATCCACTTTGAAGGTTATCAGTTTCTACAAGACATAGCCATTGGAATTCATTCCCTGTGGCTCTTTGGCATTTTGGGTCAGAAGGGTGACTACTAGCGATGAAAGATAGTTCGTACACAGCCCAGCTCAGTGCTGCTTCTGTTTTGCTTATCAGCAAAGGTGAGGTGCTCTTACCCTCACAGAATTATGTAATCACTGTTACTGAGGGTATTAAATTTGTTTTAATAAAAGAAAACAATATGTGTTCACTTTTTAGAATTTCAGCAATTTTAATTAAATATATACATATATGGCGAGGAGATTCTCAATGTGACAAATGAAGGATTGGGCTGAATGCCCATCTCTTGCTGCAATGGTTCTATTTTGCTGTGTAGATATTCTCATTTGTGTACCCTGAGAATGCCAACGTAACATGAAAACTATTAAAGAAATACTTTTCTGTATGTACTTAGTATCACTCCATTTAGCAAAGATAAATGTGTTTAAACATTTAACAAAGAAAACAGGTCCAGGAAACAGCCTATAGCCATAGATGTTCTAAACAAACAAAATACTATTACTTTTATATTTTTTCATATGTACTCTGACATTGAATACTTCATATTCTTGCTTCAAGTGAGACACCTTTTAGCTGTGCTGTGGTGCAAACTGCTGTCTGAAAGAGTCAGCATGACAAATCTTAAGGATTAGTGCCAGAGGTTCAGAAAGAACTATGAAAATTACTAAATGGAGTCGTGAGATGCAATCTGTCCAAGGAACCATTACCTTCCTTTGTCATCCTCACAGTTGACAATGCTGGCGTCGATGGCTCCGATGAGTAGTGATGCACAGTTTTCATGATCATTGATTCTGCCAAAGAAAATACATTTTTAAAAGGCCATGCCTACATATTTTTTCACTTTCCAATATTGGTTTACTTGATTTCCCATTAATATTTCTTAGTGGTTATTTCTAAGTTACCCTAATATGCCTTTGTCTTAATGCTTTTAGTCACACTTCTGCATATTCATAATTTCTCCATTTAATCAAACTGCATCTGCTATGATGGATTTCAGTCTCTACAGCAAAGCTGATCCTTAATTCACTATGCACCAAGGTAATTTCCAAGTCTAGAACAAAGCTAGGATTAAACCCTTAATATCTTAAAATCCTTAGCCTGTATGTCAAACACCCCTGGGCCTGGAAAGCACTCATAGACACTTACATAAAGAGAGATTTATTCTAATGTTTAAGGTACTGAAACCCACATCTCTTCCAACTCACACATTTAGTACTTTGATTTGATGGATGTGGTGTGTTTCATTAACACTTTTTCTGGGTTTTGCTAATTTGTCTTATTTCTTTAGGAAAATGAACAGCATTTAGTAACAGTAGTAGACACACAGTATAGGTAACACACTTCCATATTGGATTAAAAGCTATTTTCATTTTAAATTTGCACACATGTTTAAATTGCACACATTTTATTAGTCTTGAAAATTGCATACTCATTTAAAATAATGTGAATACTGAATTTTTTTCAAAGCTATTACTAGAAATTCTGATTTAAAGTAATATGTTTCAGCCACAAAGAATTTTATTTCAAATGATCAGCTTTAAAATCATTTGCTCACGCAAATAATTTCCAAAAAAGCTTGCTTTATTCTCATACTGCTACTTTCTGCAGACATATCCTAAAGCAACACTCAGTTGTTCCTGGAGATTTCTACTTACACAGCACAGTGCAATGGAGAGAAGCTATTACCATAGAACTTGTGGAAAAGTTTTTGTTCCAATAGTACCTCTATGCAGTTTTCATGACCTGTGAGAGAGCAGATATTTCACAGTGTTGCACAAAGCAGGGAGATCATTTAATTCATATTGGGCTTACACAGGTTGGAATCTAAAACTTTTAAGATCAAAATTGAACATGATGTGTATATAAGCTCTTGTGTCATAAATCAGAGGATTTTTAAATTTTATGGCAGCAGCAAGAGAGATCTGGGCTAATATTAGCATTTATTAAGAAAAAAGGAAAGCAAAATGCTCTTTTTAATGTGATGTCTTGTATGTTACATTACATCTAAAGCTTAAATGTCAATACTGAGAAGCTTTATCCTTATATCAAGCGACAAGTTCAGATTATCCATTTTAGAATAATCAGTTCAGTTCAGAATATCCATCTATTCACATGGTCTCTTGCACCAAGAGCTCAAAGAAGCATTCCTGGACACAGAGAAATCAATTTCAGCATGGACATGAATAAATCCAGAATTTCATCCTGGCTCCTTGTGACTTGGAGCAGACGAGCCTCAGAGTCCCTGGGAGCTACAAACTGAAGGGTGCACACAGCAAATGCTAACACAGACAGCACACAGGGATCATTTGCCTCTCCATTTCACGCTCCTCCAGCAGATGTCCCCAAGCTGACCCGGGGAGAGCCCCACAGAGCCTCACCATTGTAGGAAGCCCAGTGCAGGGGCGTGTAGCCCTGGTTGTCCTTGAGGCTGCAGTCCTCCTCGGCCAGCGCCACCTGCAGTAACTCGCTCAGCCACGTGGCGTGACCCCGAGCTGCTGCGAAGTGCAGAGGGGTCCTGCCTCTGGCATCCTTACACAAAATGGAGACTTCTTTCTCTAACAGCATCTGAACACATTCTTCGTGCCCAGTCATGATCTGGAAACAAAGAAAGGAGTACAGAGGTTGATGTAACACAGATTCTTGCTCCAGAAATACGGAATGTGATTGACAGCCGTGAACATGAAATGTGTGGATGGGATTCAGCAGGCAGAGATGAGAGCCCCTTTGCGCACCTGCTGAACTGCTCTCTGCAGTTACCATAAAGTTCTGCATAAATATCATCCCTTGCATACCCACAGGGGTAAGAAGCTAGACTTAGCTAGGAAAGTCAGCTTAGTCAAGCTGGACTAGAAAATATTAGATCTGCCTAGGAAAAACTTACAGGACTTACTTGCACCATTCCAAGAAAAATGAAAGTAACTACTGGCCAGTTCTTTCAAAGAAATTATTTTCAGAATTCTTAAGCTGGTCAGTTACAAGAATAATGACTACTATTATAAAGTGTCTAGAGAAAAAAAAAAGTGGTCTAATCATTATTAATTAATACAAATGTGAACTAAAAGCAAAGCATTACTAAGAGCAGATCTGTCTTGCTTTATATCTCATTGATTGTGCTTGGTCATGTTTCCAATCATTTCCAATGTCTCTAGATTTAAACATCCCTCTACTTCTAAGTGAGTTGTAGTCACAGTAAAACAAATAATAAAGGAAATTAAGTCACCCCTCGATGTAAAGCTGTGCATCCCAGGAGATCAGCTGCATCTACAGATGCTTCTTTTTCAAGTAATAAAGAAACAGCATCAATGTGCCCATATGCCACTGCAAGCATTAATGGAGTTCTAGGGAAAGAAAAGAAAACCAGAGTAGTCAGAGCTATAAAATGGGATGCTATTTGTCCCTGCCAACTTATACAGAGAAATCAGGAAGCCCCGCATTTCTTGCCACTCCTACCCATGAACCCATTTCTTTTCCCCATACCCATATATGACACCCAAGTGAAAACCTTTAGTATGAAATTATCGAGATGTTTAACAACCAACTGCCAGGACTGAAATAGTAACAAACCCACTTGTAAGCAGTTTACAGAACAACACCATTCAAGACAATCTGTTCTCTTAATAACCTACAATTAATGTCACCTCCAGTGACACAAGAGTTTTACAATACCAAGTCTTGTGAATGCATGTCCTTGCTAGTTACCAAGATGACAATGACCCAAAGTATTTCTTTTGCAAATGCTGCGCATTTGCTTAAAGAGGATGAAGGGACATGAGGGAAATATTCAAGCTAAAATTTAGATTAACATATCTTTCATTTGTTTCTGAAAGAGATCTATTCTCCATCTGTTTCTAGGCAGACTAATACCATTTAAAATTAAATGTACAGACGTTATACGTACAACATTATATGTTCCAGACACCCCAGATGAGTTTCTTAAACCATTCACATTTTCACTTTAAAAATATATCTTATTTTCCCTCTATAACTGCCATTTAGGAAGTGGTGAAGCTTTTGTAGGAACATCTCAGATGCATGTGTCATCTCAAATAAACACTGTGTCCCACTGCACCAGTCTAATGCACCAAATAAACCCTAGAATAGCAATGTTTTAGAAAGAAGACGACTTTATAGAAACATCTCAGGAGCCTGTTCAGTTTTTATTGAATCTGGCCCACCACATCTATAAAAGACTGTACAAAGTATGAAGCAGAGGCTAAGATTAATGATTAGTCCTTTCCACATGGCTTACATCAACTGAATGTGTACTTTGTAATCTCTGCCAAATTCTATGAGGAGAAGTGCAGGAAATACAGCATTTCAAGTAAGTACTTTTTTGTGAGAAATATGAGATGCTATTTGAATTACAGAGCTGAAAAAAAAAGCCCCCAAAGAAAACTTACTGTCCTTTGGCGTCTGTCACATCAGGGTTGTCTGCAACCTCCAGCAACAACCGTAAACAAGGTGTATGGCCATTAATGACTGTAAAGGAAAAAAGCTGTGTTTCATTTCACATACTTTTCCACTGGAATGCTTAGGGATAAGAAATGCCCTTATAAACAAGGAAAATACTCCACCATATAAGAGATCAACATTCCCCCAATTTTTATTTAATTTGTGCCAGTGAAATAGTGAGCTGTTTTTCCCTTGACCTCACGAAGATGAGGACTGGTTCTCTTAGATACAAAAATCCCAAATGAGTAAAACAGAAATTGTGATATTCCCTTCTGAGAAGATTTCTACTAAAGCAGACAGCATTTCAAAATCCCCCAGACTGAGCAGGCAGGCAAGGCGTCCTGTGCTCAGGGTTGGAACACAGTAGGAAGTACACTGTCAAGGCTCCTTAATTTTATGTGCACTGTACAAGTGAGTACTTCAGTGCTGCTATGAAAAAAAAGAAATCCATAAAGAATGACCAATGATACAAATGTCATATTCATAAAAGCACATAACACAAGAGACTAAAATTCCCTTTGAGATTATCCATTTTATAAAAAATAAGACTTATCAAAACATTTTGGTTTAGCGGTATTTGGGGTTTTTGCTGGGGAGGGGGGATATTTTGGGGGGTTTTTTGGGTTTTATTGTTTTGGGGTTTTTTATGTAACCGATTGCTGCTAGGAAACAGCTTTGAGTCTCTACATTCTGTAGGGCCTGACACTGAATCCCATCTGTGTGTCAGCTGCCTTTAAGGCTTCAGACTTTCATGGGATGAAGAGACAGATATTTTCCTCTTTGAAAAACAATTCCTGTGCTCAGTGGATACACGTTGTGTTCTTATTACAGCAAGTCATGCATTCACACTGCCTACACCCTGTGGGCTGAGGCAAAACCCTTGGACACCACCTATGTCACATCATGCTGGCAGACAAACCGATGCACATCATCACATTCAAATTACTCATCCAAAAATAATCCTACTTGATTTACCCAGAAAAATAAAAGGCATTTTTAGTTATTTACCACTAAGTAATGACATATAGATAACATGTAAACAGCTCTGCAGGGCTGGTGATTCACTGGCTTGAGGTGGGGAAATAAAGGTCTGTTCTTTCTCCCAGCAGGAGAAAGAAATCATAACTTGTTCACAAAGATGTGTGAAAATCATTTTGGTAAATGAGTTTTAGAACAGATTCTCCCAGAAACTCCTAGGAGCTGACCCAGTGATTGCTAAGCATTACAGACCCTGCAGGGAACATTGGTTTTGCCAACAGACCCACAACACTAACACCAGGGGAACGCTTGCAATGGATTCCCCAGGCCAGTCAGAGGAGAGGCTGGTGGTAATAAAATGACACAGGGAACATATCATTTGGGCAAAGGAAATTCTCCATGTTATGAAGCCAGAGGAAATCTATTACTTCATGGGGACAGTCAGAAAAAAGAAACACTTCATTAGTGTGAGTTCTCAAGTCACAAATCCCTTTACTGACACAAATGTGCAGAATTCTGTCATCTAATCCACCACGGAGGCCTCCTGAGCTCAGTGTTCAGCAATTATGCCGGTGTAATGAGGAGCAATGAGGGCAGACAAGTTTAAGGGGATGGGCACACACTGCCTTCTTGTTTCTTCCCAGTGCAGCACGAGCAAATGCTCATTCTGTGTGTGCAAATGCACGCTGGCACTCCGGGGAATGATGCAGCCAGAATTCTGCTGGATTTCTCAGGAGGCACCAGCTGACCTCGCACACCTGCAGCACGGACTCGGAACGTGCAGCAGCTCCCAGCAGGTGGCACCAGACTTGCTCCAACATTCCTCACCAAAGCGCTTCCCTGGGAACATGGAAATGGGCATACTGCAGGGGGATGCCTGCAGCAGGGGGTGGTAAAGCAGGAGCTTTACTCCAGAGATCATTTCCACAGAACTCTACAGAGCTTTTGAGTGGAAGGTTCTTCTAGACGTTGTCTTAATGAGTATTTACCTGAAGTGCACTTAACTCACATTTGAAAGTTTTCAAATTCATGCCAGTGGTGAATTTCCTTTACTAAAGAGTTCAAATACTCAACCCATCTGTGCATTACTTTCCATTCTGCTCCAAGTACATGCTCCCTTTTGTGTCTTATTCCTGGGTAGGATTTTTTGCCTTTTTTCATGGTTGGACTTTTTGTATATGTGTTTGTTTTTATGATATATCTATCTGACTTATTTTGCTTCACTGCAAATTTAAAGAACAATTTATTTACACTCCTGGGAAAGTTTTTTAGTCTGAGAAGCAAAAAGTATAATGGACCAGAAAAGTCTGCAATGAATCTTGCTGCTGGTTTCACATGGAAAGTACTCAATACTACAGTGATGGAGGTTATTCAAAAACAAATTAAAAGGGGGTGGGGGGAACACAATCTGAAATTATGTGAAGGTAAGAAAGGTGTGTATTAAAATAACATCTTCTATTCAACAAATATACTCAATTTATTCAACAGATTAGTATATTAAGTCAGAGCTGCTAACAAAAATATGGTTTTGTTACCATTCACTGAAGAACCTTTAATACTGAAGTACCTTTATAGTTCAGTTGTGATAGCTGGAAACTTATGTCACTCTAACCACATTTTTAAATAAATGCAAATCTTTGCTGTAGTGATGACATTCCAGACCAAGTCACACCTTGTTCACATCAGATCCCAAGATATGTTTGAAGTAACTACAGGGAAAGCTCTTGATCACAGCTTAGTTTTCTGGTAGCACTAATATTGATTTCAATTAATCAAACCATCAGTATTTATCATGGGGAGAAATGTGCTGAGTTCTGGTGCAAAGTTTAAGCAGACAGGAAGCATTTTTAGTATGCAGTGTGGGTCTATTACAAGCATTTCCTTCAGTACTGCAGACAAAATTGCTAAGTCTATTTGACCTCATGTTTCGAGGTTGCACTAACATGATCACACACAGAGAAGAAACTGATACTACAGAATACATATGCATTTCAGCAAGATTAAAAAGACCATTAAGTCTGGTCCTGAATGAATTATCCACGTGGTATTAATTTTCCTTCCCACTAGAGGCCACTGCTACCCTGCACGGAGCCCCTCCTGGAACAGCACAGGAGACACATTCCCTTTGGCACCTCTCCAAATTTACCTGACAGGTACCTGTCAAATAATAACCTTCAAATCAATGACAAAGTCTACATTTCCCAGCTCATTTTGCATGTTACATAATTAACACCCCACACATGAGGAAAGGAGCAGGCTGCCAGCAAGTGCAAGTTTGCAGGCTTGCTCAGGAGGAGGAGGAGGAGCCTGAAGGAGGGGGGTGAATTTCTGTGGTGCTGCCACTGCAAATGGGTGCAAGTTTTGAACACCAGAACATTTTCATTGCCAATCAGAGCCCACATCTATTTTTCAACATTTCTTCCAAAGGAGAAGCAGCAAGGCAAGTGTTCCCTCCTCCCCTGATTATTTGGCTGAAGAAGCAGCAGGAGAAGGTGTCATGAGGGAAACATCACACCTCCTGAGGAGTAGGTGGTGACAGAGAGGGGCAAGTAGGTAAGGGCAGAGCAGTAGTGGCATGCAAAAATATGGGATTCTGTATGAGGAAGGACTGAACCGCAGGGGTAGAGGAGAAAAAGATGAATGAAACAGCAGAAAAATGGTTTAAATGTGCAACATCAGCAAACAAGTATCACTCCTCAGGACATGTGAGAATGTTCTTCCCCTTAGAAGTGTGCATAGCAACAGCAGGTAAGTAAACGTACCTGCTTCAGCTGGGAGGGTTTATACCACAAGGGCAGCACAAGATCCCACTCACCTGAGGCGTGGAGGGGGGTCCTTTTGGTGACATTGTCCTTTACAGTGACAGAAGCACCCTGGCTGATGAGAGCTTCCACACACTCGGCATGCCCTCTGAATGCAGCCAAGTCCAGGGCAGTGCGTCCCTTGTCATCCTTGATATCCAGATCCACCAGAGACTGCAGAAGCACCTCCAGAGCTTGATGATGACCATTATAGGCCTAGAATTATGAAATATGTCATGTAAAGGACACAATTCCATCTTTCAAAGACCTTTCCCATAAATTGTGAATAAAATCCAGCCCTTTCAATATTTCCTAAACACAAAAGAAATCTGTTTTATTGATTCCTTATGATTCTCTCTTCAGCCTGAGAGGATTTTTCCAAATTTCACTGCGCTCAAGAAATTACACAATTCTTGATTTGCTCCAACCCAAAGTGAGGAAATTTCAGGCAATAATTTGCCAAGCCAGCACAGGTCAATCAGCAATTCATTTTTCACATGCTACAGTATCTGACAGGGAAACATTTGCTTCAAAAACCAGATTCACTAGAGAGCTCCATGGATTATCACCTGACTGGTGCTGAGTTCAGCACATGTGCTGGTCTCCAACTAAACAAAAGCAATTCTCAAACCAGATTTTTGTGCAAATATAAACACAAACTTGACCGGCTGTTTACAGCTGATGCTTCACAGAGAATTCCTGCCAGCAGGAATTGTTGTTGGTAGAACAACTACAGTGGGCAAGAAGATGCACTCCCAGACCTACAGCCACCCTGGGGCCAACAGCACAAATGGGTGGTATTGCAAAACCCCAGTGGACAGTGCCAGAAATTGGAAAGGTTTTGTTCAGCTTTGTAGGGCCTGCCCTCCTCTCCTTCACTGTCATACTCAGAGCATCCTTTTTATTTACACCCAGTTGTATAGTTAGTGTTATCAGAGCTGAAGATGTGAACCCTCCATGCCTAAAGACATTCAAAATGTGATGGGGCACAGCCCTGAAAATATCTGCTCTAGCTGATTCTACTTTTACCACAGAGGTGGGACTCGATCTCCAGAGGTCCATGTCAACCACACCAACCCCAGCTATTCTGTGATTGTGCACAAGGGAACTGGGAAGAGGAATCGTGAATCTTGAGCTCTTGGGACAGGGGAACAGTTGTTATCTGTGAGGCACCTCTGCTGGGTCCTGTTGTGATATGCCAGTGTCTGTACCATTCTCACAGGCACTGCTGGATCCTGTCCCACACCCTGCTGTGTACCAAACATTCATTTTCCACCAGAACATCAGAGAATCTCATTCCATGAGCAAAGCCTAGGCTCAAGCTTTGGCCACATATTTATAACCTAGCTCTAAATACAAGTGTGAATTTCCATTTAATTTCACTTCAGCGTCTGTGTCATCTTCTTACCCAAGTGTTAGAGTCAGGAAGAGCCAAGAGCTTCAACTGCCTAAAATTTAATTAACGATTCCAGCCCAGAACCTGGGTTTGTTACATCCCTTCCCACCTTTTTCAAAACAAGCCCACAGTTAAACTTGCTTCAAAGACAGAGATTAAGGAACTATTCTAGGAGATACTGATCAAATGCTTTACACATCTCGTACTTACAGCTAAATGCAAAGGACTTTTTGTAGCTGCAGAATCAGATTCCTCAAATATATTGTTGGTTTTTTCCAGAAGCTGGGAAGAAAAAAAAATAAAGTCTTAAAACATTTTTACATGAGACAGGATAAATTTTCATGGACTATAAATCTATAAATCAGCAAAGATGCATTTTGGCCACAGTAATTATTGAAGGATTGCAAAGTACTTTCAAGCTTTTCTGCACAGGGTAAAGCAATAAAACCAGCTTAAAAGCTTGTCATGAACATCCTTACCCTGATTAATTAGTTTCCATGAAATCCTGGGGCCTGCTTGGGTGAGAAAGGAGCCCTTAAAACAATGGATTTGTGGAATAGAGCCCTCAGTAAATTTACATTGGAGAAAGCTCAGTTTCATGATTATACAGTATGTGCAAGCCATGTCTGATACAGTGTTTTGGGTAATTCTGACACATAATTAGCACTGGGAATAATTATAACTGAGCTGTGAATCACTGATAAATTATAAAATTGACTGAAAGAACAATCTGCTCCTGCAATGACAGTCTTCCAAAATGCAACATGTCCCTGAACTCTTACAAGCATCCAGTGATATCTAGTAACAAATTTGTATAATCCTCTTCATTTTACAGCTTAAAACCAAGGACATTTCCATCCATCTAGAAGGAGGAGCTGTGGAAAAGCACAACTCCACAACAGGACATGAACCTGACAACTTCTCCAGCTGAGGCTGCAAAGAAAATCATGCACAGTGTGAAGAATACTACTGACAATTCAACAATTGCTGAGTGGCACTGCTCATGCGCTTGGCCTTTTGCTTAATCATTACTCAGAGTTAGTATCCAAAAGCCTTTGGGACTGGAAGTTGGCATTTTACAGAAAATCACCAATGGGAGGCTGTATAAAAGGCACAAAAGCATGACAGTCATTCCTTTATTGGAATTTTTCTAAGGCTAGAAGTACATTTTTCAGTCTTTTTCAAGGTTTTTCACTTGGTTGGTTGGCTGGTTTGGTTTCTCAGGTTTTCTTTAGACACTAAGGAATTAATCAAAAGACTGGAAAATAATAAAGTATGTCAGGTTTTTTACAATCTAGACAATTTTAGGCTATGACAACATGGAAAATTCTCCAAACAGACCACGAAAGGCTACAGGGGGTCTTGCCTGTGCTGCAAGATGATGCCATATTCCTAAACAATGATGTAGGCCTGAACTTTTGGTGTAACAACTTAGTCTACAATAAAAATTAGCCTTAATAACGCAAAAGGTGTTACAAATCTCTTATCCTGAATCCTATGGAAAAGCTAGAAAATTAGGCAGCAATTTAATTTACTTGTATATTTTGTGCCTAGCAATATGTCAAGACTATGTGTTGATAAAAATCATAAGCAGGTAGGTGTGTGTATTAGCAGGTAATGCAAATTTTAACACTTCCCTGCAGCTAAGAGGAAGAAAAAAAAAATCAAGCCTCCCACCAGTTTCTTGGTAGGTTTGGGGCAGAGTTAAGAAACTCATTTGGTGTTGCCATGTGGAACCACCTCCAGTTAAAACACTGTTCTTCTCTTATATAAGAGTGCTGTGAACAGGATGAAGCAGCAGCCAACTATGAATACACAAATGCATCTGATTTTCTCCAGTGAGTAAACAAGCTAAAAAATCCCACCAAACAAAGCCAAGCACTAAGCCTGTTCCCCTGCCTACCTGATATTGGCCTTTGGTCTGTGACCATGAGGGCAGCACAGCAGACTAATTTAATAATTTTTAATTATATTTATCATCACCATGCTGAAATTCCAGGATTAAAATCATAACAAGTAAATACTTCCCTTCACCTGTCAGACGGCTCCAAAAGTCTCCAGGAACAAGGCAGATAATTGCCTTTCAAACAGATGAAAAAAACCACACAGAAAATTGACAAAATTAAGGCTCTAAAGGCACAAATTGTGGGATTGGAGAGCCCCTCACAAAAGGCATCTCCATGGCTTAGTCAAAGCAGCTTAGGCTGGTGCAGACCAGGCTTAATGAGCTTATTAGTCATAGGGCTGAATATCTCCATCAGAAAGTCAAGTGCAAACATGAATTTGATGGCAAACCTGGAAGCTCTCAGAAACAGAGCCATACACTGCAAGAGGAGAAATTATAAAGGAGAGCAAGAAGAGAAGATAAAAGACACAGCACTAATACTGTTTTTGGCATTCCTTGTCAAGCATTGTTTTTTAACAATTAAGTCACTTGAATGATAAACATAATGTAGAAAGAGATAAAAAATACCAAGTCCAAGTCACCAAGAAATCCTCCAGTTTTACCAGTGTTTCCATGGTTCTAAGGATGCTTTTATAGTAAATTACATGTATTTGCTATAATAACACATAGAACAGTGTGTCCTTGGGGGACTCTAGCTCCATTATACTTGGAAGAAGCTATCCATAGTTGCACCTGTTTTTAAAGAGGTAAATTTATCATTGAGATTCATTTATTCTGGCAGCCATGGAAGCTTAAATCCCACAGAGCTCACAGAGCAGGCCCAGCATGTCTGCTGTGCTGCAATCCATCCCTGCCTGTGGAGCTGCACTTCACCAAAGACACACAAATAAACATCAATTGCCAACAGTTTATGGTTACTCGGGGCTGACTGGACAATGTCCCAGCATACTGCATTTCTAATTTTTTTGAGACTTTAAAAGTTTGCCTTGTAGCAGATTGCATTTATGTGCATTGACTGCCACAGATGTCAGGTGGATGTCAGAACTGTGCCAAGATCCTGCATGAGAGGGTCACTCTTCCCTGTGGGCAGGTCAGAACCTTTCTGAAGGGCATCCTTCTTCTCTTTCTGCCTCTTGGGAATTCCTAGCATGACCCTTTCACTTCCTGTGACAGCATCATTTAATACTGCAAGTAATCTTGTGAAGTCTTCTTCAGACTCAGGAACATGAATGCTTTGGGAGATGCAGACTAAGATTAAACATCAATTATTCAGTTCTAGTCTTACAAACTAACAGCACTACAAGGTTACTATTATAAACTCTCTTCTCTTCCCCAGTTCAGCATGAAGATGAATAACTTTTACAGTTCACACCATTTCATTTGTGCAGCAAGGGTATTTACAGGCATAAGAGGATTTACTGCCTGATTTTATTCTGTGGTTATAATAAATGACTCTATAGCAGGATACAGTGTGGGTTCCCCCCTTCATTTTTAGGGCATTCAGATATGCCAGTTAATGAGTCAGGATACTTCCTATGATTGTCCTCATAATATATGCTAAAATTCAGCTCTGGTATTAAAAAAAAAAAAAAAAAAAAAGCAGCTTCATGGAGCATGTCAGTAATTTAAAATTACCATAAAGCAGGAAAAGTGATAATACTTTCATCATGCATAAAAGGTTTAAGCTGCACTTTTCAAAGCGAGAGTCAAAAGAAAGTCCAAGCCATAGACAATGAAACAATGGGAACTATGGAACTATCTCAGGCCTTCCAAGAGAACAGAACGTGTGAATCTGTCCAAGCCATCATGCACAGGCACCTCCAGGCACAGCCACTGCAGTGCACTCCCAATAGGCATGTCCCACGTTTGTGCTACCTGGCACTGAAGTTAAAGGGACTTTTCTTTTAAAGCAAAGAAGACAGAGTTTCTTAAAACAGAGTTTTACTGTTTTATTAAGGCAGCTTTGACATCCCAACACACACCCTGGCAGTACTGCTGGTGAGCCCCTGCAGTTTGGTGCCATTCACGCTGATTGTAAAATGGCATAGCATTGGATTGGCTGTGTATATTCTAAAAATGGCCTTTACTCTGAAAAGTTATTCATCTAACAGTGTTCAGAAACATCCACACATGTGAAGAGCTGATCAAAAGGCAATAAAGACAAAAGAAATAGTTGGAATTCTGCAGTGATGCTGCTGATCATTCACAAGGTCACTCAGAAGTGGCAACTGGTCACGATTTTTAATGTCACTTTCAGAACTGAATACAAATATATGAGCTAGGTGTCACTTTGCATCTCATATTTCCTGATAAATTGGAACAGATAATTGTCTCTGCTCTGGGAAAACATGTCACCAGCAGCTTCTTATAAATAAAGGCTTTTCCAGCAAGTAGCCAGGACAAGATTGAAAACCCTCATCAGTTGTTTCTGATGATACAGAATAGAGCAGTAAAATGAACCTCTTCACTACTTTATCTCTAATCAGGGAAGTACATTTTAAAAATCTCAGAATTATTCCTAATTGATGAAAAATTCAAAGGTGAAGTGGCACAAATATATCCTCAGGGGAACAAGCAATCCTGTAAACTCTCTCCATATTCGTAAATACACATGATCAAATTAGTTTAATTTGATCAGGTTAAAACCAATGTGCCTCTTAACCTAGTGCTGATGTTTTCCTAAGATCAGGCTTTAAAAATCCAATTCATCAGTACTGGCATCATTTTCACTCACATGCACAGATATGGGTGAAGTTAAATTAACTTAAGCAAGAAGTATTTTCACAAGAGCTCAGGCTGAACCTGAAGAGATGTGTGAGTAGCTCTGTGCAACTCCTCCAGTACAAAATTTAAGTACCCAATACCCAGGAGAACAGTCACCACCATGCAAACAGGACACTTACCTGGCATGTCAGAGAACACTGTTCAGGGCTTTAAACATATCTAAGTCTGAAACTCGAGCAGCCTCCAGGCCCTGGGCTGTTCTCAGCTGGGGCTCTGATCTTCCCTGGGAGCTCTTCCACCCCATACAAAATCATTTCATGTTAAGCCACAGGAGTGCCATACTCAGTGGCTCATAGGGACAGGTGATTGTCACCCAGTGAGTGTTTAAACAATGCAGAACAGCTCCAAATGAGAGTGAGAGATCACCCCCAGCACCAGCCGGCATAATGTGTTGGTTACTCCTTGGGATGGAGAAGTCCAATTCCTTTGTCAGTCAGAGCAGAGATTTGAACCTGGGACTGTCATACTCAAATCACATATATCATGTTTCTTTCTGGCCAGAAATTCTACCTCAGAGGTTCTGCAAAACCTCACACTTTCCTTTAAGGACTCTCTTTTGCAAAATCATACAGCTGTGCAAAAGGTATAGAAAGGCTTATATTGAGAGAAATTATTAGGAGTTTCCTCTTTAGAGAGAAAACTTGAGGACTGGTGAAATACAGTGAGAATCAATTTTTAAAATATGCATTTCATGTTATTTTTGCTACTCTCCTCTCATTTGAGCCTCTACTCTGAAACACACACAAGTACTTTTTAAATAAAAGCTCGCTTGAAGCCACGTAATTTACATTCCCTCTCCAAAACACTTTAAAATTGGCGACAAACTTCCAGAAAACAGCCAAGTGTGGTTCCATTTCACACTGCCAAATGCAGGGTTACTTTAACATCCAGGGAAGTGTCATGCCAGCCAGTTACGTGCACTGGACTCACAGCCATTGAGACTGACTGAGGAGAAGCAACAGCCTTGAGCAAAGCTGGAGCCTGCAAGCAGCAGGAAGGAGGAATTCCAATGGAAGCAGAAGCAGCACACATGCAATTGCTTCAAGTACACGGCATGCTGGTTAAGAGTTGTGATTCTTCTTCCTCAGGCTTCACCAGAGTGAATACAAGGATTTGCAAAATACTAAGAAGTTGAAATAAAGATACACAACATGCAATCGCTTTTCATTTACTCACTATATCCAAGGGAGTTTTGCTTCCAATCTAATTAAAAATGTCAATTAGAACGAGAATAATTAAAGACAGAAACACCCTAGTGTAATGGTAATCTGAAAATGTTTCTTGGTTTATTTTTCCTGTACAATAACTGCATTGCAAGCAGTGCATGAACAGAACCACAGACCCGAGCCTGTGTGTCCCATCCCTGCACTGTCCACACCCAGCAGAAATACTCCTGGAGCAATGACCCCACAGCCACTGTGGATGGATATCAGGTACATTAATTCATAAGGCAGGAAGGAAGAGGGGAGAATAATGACAGTGTTTAAGATCCATCTCCTCAACTGACAAAACACAGATCAACAGATATATAATACACACACACACACAGTGGGAGGCTTTGCTTAATGAAGTGAGATTGCTTTGCAAACCTACAAATACCAATAAAGCAGTGACAGTTTCTGTTTGAAAGTCTGCTCATGCAGGCAAACATCTTGCCTTGGATAAATAAACCCGACTGCACCCCTAAAATCCCAGTGACCACAGCTCTTTCTGAGAGCCTAATACTCTAATGCAATGCAATATGCCTTGATCAAATGTCCTTTTCTTTGGATTCAGTAGATTTGAGGGAGCCAGATATTCTTCACACATAACATTTAAACACCACACACACAGATACACAGAAAGGTATTCCAGGGAATGGCAGAAGTCCATGATCTCTTTCCTAACTGAAGGAAAAATGTCTCCTCAAGTTCTGCAGTGGCCTTGCTGTTCTCTATCAAAAGAGTGTCTTGCTTCTCCACCCCAGGAAAATAAAAACACAGACTAAAAAAGACAAGATGTGTCAGAGAGGCAGAAAATAAACCCCAGAGATGCTAAGCAATACTCTATCCTACATGGCAAAGTGCCAGCAGGGTGCCAGGGCAAACAGTAAATTCCTGCCCTTGTTGATTTCCTAAGCAGCATTAGCTTTTTAGAAAACATTTTTAGAATCCAAATTATCTGCTTTCCAAAACATAAAATCTAAGACAAATTGCACTTCCATAAACTAACTTATATCAGTGTATCTAGCCTATATGGGCTCCTATTGATTATTTAAACAGTGGATCTGGGTACATATTGCATAAATGCTGACATCAAAGCTCAACCAATTAAATCAGTCTACTGTGATTTGGGGGATTCTACAACTGACAGACAAATTAGGTGTATTAAAGTTCTTTTTGAGCATTAAGTTCCTAAGTTCTTCTCCTTTTTAGAACCACTTAAGTTAATGACTTTGTGCTTCTCTGCTCCACATGGAAAAGCTCTCAGAGACACAGGTAGAAAGTAATTCCTCACACAAAACACTGCTGCCCCTGGCTCAGACTACGTGATCCCTTTAAGGAAGAGGGTGTTGGTTGTGGAGACAGACAGGCAACTATGAAGGAGAAAACCCAGGTTGTTTCCCCTGAATAAAGAGATCTGGGTCAGAAGGAGGCCCAGGGGCTGCCACTGGATGAGCATTGGAGCCAGATCCCCATGTGGAAAAAGCTTTTCACCACCTATCCCAGCCCTGCTGTGAGTCACTTATCAGTAATTACCAGGTCCTGCTCTCAGATGGATGAATGAACACATTTGTGTTGGTAGGAGACAGGTAATTAGCAGCAGCCACACTGGAGATTTATGGAGTCAGTGATTGCAATTTCTCCCCAGGTTAAGGAGCCAAGTGTTTGAAGGCATGGCTTATCTGCCTTGCAGTGCAGAGCTGCTCTGATAAAGGGGCTCCCCAGCTCCCCATGCCCAGTGTGTGCTGGCCACACACCTCCCTCAGCCCCTGCTCCCCAGCACACACAGAGGGGTTTGCCTTTTCTTCTGGCACAGCTTTTGGTTAAACCATGCTCTCCTCCCGTCCTTAAATGATGTAGCCCCTGTGACAAATCAATTTCTGTTAGTCAAAGAGGGAATTACATTTGCTGATGGAATAAAGAGAAGAGCAGATTAAAAGAAAAAGTATCCATAATTTCTTACAGTCAGAGAAGAGATTTCACTGGAGGAGACAGGCATTTCATTCTGTTTGGTCTAGCATTGCACAGAAACCTGGTTTTATCAGCACAAAGTGCTTGACTGTCTCCCCAGGTAGAATTCTAATGTGAAATTACAAATTAAATTCCACTCTTTTTACACCAATAAAGCTCTTGTAACAAGAGATCATTTCAATGTAAAAAAACCCACAATATTTTTCTTTTTTTTCAAAGGAGTTTGGTGATGGGATCAGCACTAAAATACCAGGTAGTAGTGATGACCGGTGTCACTGACTGCCAACAGCAAAGTCAGCCCCAGCCTAAACAAACCTGAGGTTATTTCTGGAAGCAGGAAGGCAGGTGGGAGTTCCAGTGGCTTGCAAGCACACCACTCAGCCTCTGTGAATGGCTCCCTACAGATGGAGAGACAGCTGAGGAATCAGCTTCCACTCTTCTCTTTTAGCAACATCACATCATTCATAGAAGGGCAACTACCCCACTAATATTCCAGACAACCTAAAGGTCCTGCAGGAAAAACCTTCTCTTGTTGAGCTCTGTGGTTGAACACACAGAACATAAATTTGGTTTGGGTCAAAGATATGACCTTTTCACTCTTAATTCTTATTTCTCCCAATACCTCCCCACAAAGAAATGTAGCTAAGTTCCATCCAAGGTATTGGACTCACAGGAAACACAAAAGTCAGAGAATGAAAATATGTTTCTACAGATAAACCAGTCCTTCCCTAACTGCATTCAAATGTGTAAATATTTTATAATGCTGACAAACTGTAGTGCTTAGAGCACAGACCAAATTGCCCAGTGAAAAAAAACTCCACTGGATAACACACCAGTGGAAAGAACTCATTTCTTTAGAAAGAAGTTCTCTTAAATACCTACTAAAAAAACTTAAATACCTGCTAAAATAATCTTACAAGGTCTTTTACAAACTTGGCATATTCTGGAACACCAAAATAATTCCCTAACATTTGCTGAAGTTTGGTATTGTGTGTGTAAAGAAATACTAGTAATCATTATTATAGAAAAACAAGATTATTGTTGCACCCATCTTGACTTAGTTTTGACCACAATTAAAGTTCCATATTTTATATGAACTCTTTCCTCTAACAAGTTTTAAGCCCATAAAGAACTGTCTTATTCTAGGCAAGATAATTCCTAGATATTTTCATATTCATAGATATTTTTATCAGCTATCAATAATAAACAAAAACATTTACCCAGGGGATAAAATAGTAAAATAACAACTAATATGGCACTGAAAAATAATGGTTTATTTACATAATCCCACCTGACTTTGCTGTCAGCCCTTTTGCCATCCTGAATCCCAGCATTGCAAAGAAATCAGTGTAATGGTGGTGCCTGTATCAACTAGTTAGAGTTATCAAATGAAAAGTTGTTAAACTCAGGACCTGGTAACTCCTGATAAAAAAACTGAGTCAGCTTCTTCTGCCAGTGGGTGCAAAGATGACAGATCCTGGTCCTGCTGCTGGATGAGTACAAATGCTTTCTGACACATTTACCCTTTGTATTCCAGAGAGAAAATGACATGCCTGTTACCCTCCAAACACCAATGGAAAAATCCTGGCTCCCCAAATGGAAAAATCCTGGCACCCCAGCACAAAACACTGATCCTGTGCATGCAGAGGACTAAAATTTGTGGCAGTCGTTTTTCACCACTGTACACAGAACAGCTGTGTGACTCTAACTCTGTAAATGATGCTTGACCTTGGTTTTCCATACAGCAGCTTCAGTCACAAATACAGCAAGACTGTCAGGGAAGAACTTGGAGTTTTTCTGCCTGAATACAGAACATTTGCTGCACAGCTGTCTCTGGCCCACCAGATTAAAAGAAAACCCAACACCAGATGAAAAGAAAACCCAACACCTCTGACATGCTCTGCATTCCCAGCTCTTCCTTCTGTCTGCCCAGCCTCAGCAATGCCAAGATTTGACAGCAGATCATTGCCTGCAACTGAGATGTGCAGAAAATGTGCCCAGCCACAAGCACAAGAGAAGAGAGGGGGCCTTGCTCTGTTCCCAATCTGTGCCTCACAGCACACAGGGACTGACAGGGAGGCTGAAAGAGAATCCCCAGTGAAGATGCTGCCCCTCCAGCCCCACAGGCAGAGTCACAGAGATCAGTGCCAGGAGAAGGCAAGGCCAAGCTCACTGCCACAGGCAGCAAGGAGCAGAGCTATTTAAAGTGTCCTAAATATACTTGCTTGCAGGTGGGAGCTAAAAAAGCTCAACACCCCACCTGAAATTCTGCCCCAGGCCTGCCCTGGCAGACCTACTGCCCCAGGTTCCCAAGCTGCTGGAACCAGCTGCAGCATTTTCCTGTTGTGGCATGTGTGGTGTGAAAGCAGCATGTGCTGTGCAGAGCTCCTTCTCAAAAACTAAATACTTGACTCTTGAACACAGAAAGAAAGAACCAAACAACACGTAACACTAAACAACACACAGTGTTCTCACTAAAGCATAAACAGCTATAAAATTTTCCAATTGGAGCTTAGTTTTTGGAAGCAATGAAAGTCAATTTATATGCAATATATACTATTATATAGCCTATATCATGTATATAGTAATAATACATGTAATTTATATAATATATATAATTTTGGATCATCCTGTATATCAAGCAGTTAACTCTCACCTTAATGACACTTTAACAAGTCAGATACATCTATAAATCCATTCTATACATTTCCCAAATCCAATGTTTGGCTAAAAATTGTTGGCATCTTAGAAGATGCAATTACTAATCACTCAGGCCCAGAATATTAAAAAAGGAATTTAAAAAAATATTCAAAAAACTCCAAAATTCTCAGCTGCTTTGCATATAAGGTTGATTGATCTTGATTATGGTAACTTTATCAATGTTGCCATTGTTGTGCCAGAGACAAAAAAGAAACTGCAGGTATGAAGCAAAAGTTATTTACTCCCTCAGTATGCAGGTCAAATAAAGGGCCAGGTGGATCAGGCACATTCACTGTCATTTACCAGGAACTGTCCCTTACTCCTGGCACTTAGGCATACACTGGGAATATTTTGATCACACTTAAAATTAACTTGTGCATACATAAACTTCACTCAAAGACAACCCTTAAGCACCAGGTTTTGGAATTAGGACTTGATTATCAAGATAAACATATTTTTAAGATGGGTGCAAATATTTGTGGTTACTGCCCCATATTTCAGATTTCCACGGATTTCTTACTATCCAAAGAGCTCCAGTAGTGGCCGTGGGGGAGTTGCCCATCCTGGCACAGGCACATTCCCTACCAGCAGCCAGGGAAGCCCCGAGCAGGCACTCACCAGCTCCAGGCACTGCCGGTGCCCGTAGGCAGCCGCGTAGTGCACGGTGTTGTAGCCCTCCTTGTCCTGGATGGAGGGGTTGGCATCGTTCTGGAGAAGGAACTCGAGACACCTGTGGACAATTCACTGGGTAAATGTGGGCTCACAAGGTTTAACAGGCTCATCCCTCGCTGCAGCTGGAAGTGGCACTGAACACTGGCAGTGAATCCTGTACTTTGAGCAGCAAATCACTTCTCACCAATAGCTCCTCACATTCACCATGTTTTAAACAGAAAATTCCCACTTGTCTTTGAAGATCAACTTCATGGAAAAGATAATCAACCTAACTCTTGTGGCTACTCTAATTTACAAAATTAATTTTCTGTTACAAAACCTGAAAGCTTCTGTGCACATGACATAAACAGCCTAGAACTGCTACTCCTCACACAAACACTCAGATATCAAACCATCAGTCTCCAAACATGCACTAGGGCAGGCTGGAGAAAAAAGATTTTATTAAATTACATTAACATATTCTCTTCATTGGCTTTTTTTTCAATAATGTTTTTCAAAAGATCCCTTTTGCTCTTTCTAGCTCTTGCCACTTTCTCTTATACCATCAAGATACTGTCATTTTGTTATTAGTACTTCCTTGCCTAGCCTGTAATCTGGAGTGAATGTAAGGCCATTATATAATAAAGGGGGATTTTTAAAAAAAAAACATTAAGCAGATAGATGAAAATGTTAATCCAAGTGAATGCATTGAGAAAGCCATTAGCTACTTCTTTTTGCAACATACAGACTGTGCTGTGCGTGACACTAAAGACACTACGTGACACTAAAGCACATGATATTAAAGAATTATAAAATTACTGAAGCTGTACATCTTCCATTGAAAACAGCAACAAGCACAGAAACAGAAATACCAGGGAATATGTGCACAGAGAAAAGCATGGAGCTTTTTCCTTTAGGTTAGCCCTCATTAAAGCCAAGCATTGTTTTAGCAGAGCAAAGAACAAGCAAGAGCAGAGTGTAAGGCTGCAAGCCAAAGCCGTGGCATTCTCCAGGAATGAAGTCTAACTGCATTTGTGACACCAAACTTACAATGCAGCTTCTTTTTCCTTCATCTCAGTGGCTCTTTCAAGTTCTTCAGCATTTTCATGGGAGTTACCTAAAATATTCTTTCTTCTTAGCACAGAGGACAGAAAAATGCAACTTATTCTCAAAATACCACACCGGTGATTTTGATGGAATCTGCTCCCACCCCCAACCTCCTCTTCAAGGAGCTGACTTCCTCCAGCCAGCTATGAGGATTACACAAGTTGTTGCAGCAATGTTGTGCACTTTTTTCCTTTCCAGAGTAACTCAGGAATACTACACCTTGCTTCCTCCTGCAGTAAGCTGCTAGTTCTCTAGCATTTAGGATTTAGAGCAACTTTAATCACTGATACTAAATCACTGTCTCGAGTCTGCATTAGCTGACTGGCCTCACTTTCTGTCAAATATCTTGGCAACACTGTGTGATCTCAGTCAGGTTCTTCTCCCTGCTCATTAACTACCCACATCCAGAGTTAATGATGAATATTCTTTGGAATGAGATCGCCTGACCTTGCAAGTTTTTTGACATTCAGCAGGAAAAAAAAAAAAGATTTGCTGACCTATAAAATCATGGTCTGCAAATAGCATTTGATCTATGTAATAAGGCTTCTTCCAGAACATCTCAAACTGAAAAATTTAATGAGGAGACAGCATCACCACATCAGAATCAATTTAGGTTTGGATTGTGAGGACAAATAAAAGCCATATACTTCTTCCAAAGTTCAGGATGTGACTAAAATAAGCTTTTTTTTTTTTAAATGAGGAATAAAAGTAGAAACATCCTGAAGTTAACCAAGAGCTTGTTTAAATGCAGGAACCTCACCTACCAAGAACCAAAAGCTGAAAAACACACACTGAATCATCATTCTCAACCCCCCCAAGTAACACCTCACCCTGGTAAGACAGAATTAGAAACAGGCAGTGGTGAAAGCCTTCCTACAAGCTTATGCTGCTTTTCATGCCAAGCACAGACCTCTGATGACTCTGCCTCCTTCTCCCCAGCACTGTTCAGGTCTGAAGGTGATGGGGAAGGCATTTTTTATATCAGTAGTATCACAGAAAATGATGAAGAAGCTCTTGATGTGGCACTCAGAACTCTGCCATAAAGTTAAACCAAACTTCCCCTGGCGTGGCACTGAGGTGGTGTTCTGCTGGCAGAGATGCAACTGTACTTTCACCAGACCTCACTATACAAGAAAGCAAAAACTAGATCCTTAGTGTCTAGAGACACTGTGAGACATAAAAACATAGGATGAACTAAAAATAAATACAGGTTGCTAACAATTTTGAAGAGAGAGAACAGGATAATTGAGTCTGGTTTATACAGTGTGTTATAAGGAAAAGATTGGCAGAATGTTCCACTAATCTAGGAATTAAAACTGCAGCCAGTAACCACAGCATTTCTAAGTCTTGCAGCTCCTTCTCACAAGAACACCACTGCATTCTGACACAGCCTATTCCTCAGACATCTCTCTAAAAAGGCAACCTGTTTGGACAGGGTGAGCATTTTTATCTGCTCTGACAGTGGAGTGAGACTGATGGTTAGATCCATCCCACCAATCTGTCAAATGCCAAATGTCTGTCACTGCAGTCTTCCTCAAAAAACCTCTCCTGCTGCTGTCTCTTGCTCTATCCCTTCTGATGGACTTGCAAAGCAAATGCAGAAAATTCTCTGAGCTTAATCTTGTGATGAAACCACAGAGAGGAAAACAAAGGACACAACACTGAGAAAACAGTTCTGTAGGGCAGGCTGGCTGCAGAACTGTGTGCTCCTTCAGAGGTAAACCGTGGAGCTGAAATGCCACATTATCTGGGGGCTTGGCTTCCAGGCACAGCAACTCTCTGTGGAGCTATGCACACATCTGAGAGAAATTCCTCTGCTAGTGGGATCATATTTTGGCTCAAACAGCAGAGCACCATGAAGAGACAAATGATGTAGTGAAACACTCGAGGCAGGAATTGCCCAGAGCTCCCTTACTTTCTGTCCATGTCAGAAGCAGCAGCGTAGTGCAAAGGGGTGCGTCCCCAGTCGTCTGTTTCATTAATATTGGCTCCTGTTGTCACCAGGGTCTCAATGCAGTGGAAATGACAATTTGCAGCTGCATAGTGCAAAGGTGTCCTGGAACATAAGTGGCAATTTGTTACCTCATATTCCAACATGTACTGAGGAGGATAAAGATAAATCGTCATTGCTGCGTTCCTACAGATTTCCATCAGTCAATATCAGCACTTTAATTCACGGAAATTTAACAAAATATTGCATTAACAGGAAGTTCTGGCGCTGCTACAAAGCCTAATAGGACACAGAGCATCAATCTGTGTCTTGCAAACAGCCCAGTGCCTGTGAGAGCCCCTGCTGTGGCTCTGCAGACACGCTGCCCCTCCCAGCTGGGAGGCAGAGCACAGCACCGTGTCCATCACAGCATCTTGCTCAGCTGGCATGGCAACACCCATAGCAACGCTTTCCGTGGGGGAAAACCCTCTGGGAAGCACATCCAGTGGCAGCTATCCTGCCATAACAGATCAGGTGCTGTCTTGGGCACAACAGCACAAGAATTTAGGCAGTAAGGAAAAAAGAAAAGCTGTGATATTTTTAAAAAGAAAAGCTCAAGAGGGTGGGATAGGTATAATGGATTTAATGAAGCCTGCACCTGTGTGGCTGGCATGAAACTGTAGCAGCAAGGGTTCTGCAGAGAAGGCCAAACTACCTGATTTTGCTGCCATTTTTCATAGAACATATGATTTTCAGTCAGAGGTGGCCTTTCTTCCTTGCCTGATAGAGTCTTTCTTTTTTAAAAGAGCTTTGTAATTCACCTACCTTCCACATTTGTCCTTCTTATTAAAATCTGCTCCACTGCTTTGCAAGAGTTTTATACATTCTACATTACTGGAAAGAGAAGTAAAGAAAACAAAAGGTGAATAAAGCAGAAGCTTACACCTGCATTGTCCCCTGTCCCCCAAAAGGAAAAAGTTACTCTAGTTATTTTTGTATTATTTGCTGTGCAAAAACTATAACTTGAAATTCAATCTAACAGAAAGTGAAGCTCTAAAAAGAAATTATTTTCTTTTTTTTTTTCCACTAGAAAACCTCAAACTTCTCTTCTGAAGAAGAAAATAATTAATTTTCCAAAGAGAGCACAGTAAATGTGATCAGTATGTCTGGAAATTTTCAATGGCAGCTGTACTGCAGTGCACCCATTCTGACCTGGTATTTTATAAGGGAACTTTAAAATAAAGTTGTTGCTAGCTTATGAAATGCCAGTCTAATAATGAAGAGGTGACATTTAACGAAATCCACCCCCACTCAGCAGAGCATTCAACAGAAAGCACTTTGCTCAAATCCTGTTTATTTAATGAAATATAATCACAAGAATCACTTGTAGGTGTACTCTGATATGATTTGTTGACTATTGATGGATTTAAGCCCATCTCCAAGTGCTTTGTTAGCAAAGGGGTGTGGCTGTTATAGTGATTGTCACATCAACACTGCATTTATAAAAGTAGAGGAGAATTTCCCACAGCCTGGCTGTTTCTTCGTCTTGTTTAAAGCCAGGTAATTTTTAATAGAACACAAACCAGCTGCATTCTGAGATCTTTTGTAATTGAAGCAAATAAATGTAGGACTCCAAGCTGGAAAATGACAAAGTGGTGCAGCACTTTCCAAGACGGCTTGTCTTTCACAGGGGCATCACTTGTGCTCACAATCAGACAAGCAGACCTTTAAAATTCTTCCTCTAGCACCCATGCAACTCCCATTAATGTAATGGCAGTAAGAGGCCTGAGTCAGGAAATACACTAATGGCTTCTGTAGATCTCCAGCTACAGAAAAAAAAAAGGGACTGGCTTCAATAATGCAATATTTTGGTGTAGGTCAATCCCAACTCTAAATTGCTGTTGCATAAAATAACTACGGAACACTCACCACAATGACCTAAAAATACAAACACTTGCTAGTGATGACAATCATAATAAACCACTGAGAAAATATGGTTTATTTTCATGAGTCACTTTTGCTTCTTATTGAAGCCTCTCCTTCTCTTTATGACTTCCAGGATGTTTTTAGTATCCTTCTGGGGTGCAGCCTTATCAAAGAGGTAGCATCTGAACTATATTAAAATAATCTCCATCCAAGTAACTGTCATACCTCTTACATGAAAGTGAAAGAAGTATCAAGAGAAATAATACCAAAACAATAATAAACCAATATTTGGATGAATTTTATTAGGGTTTGGGGTTTTTTCCCCCTCAGGAACAAAAATTTTGCAATACAGATTTTGGTCCTCTGAGAAGAAAAAGCAACTTCCAGAATGACTGCCAAGTATTTGCTGTGGATGAGCATTTCTGCTTGTTATAACCACAGAGAATCCAAGGGCTGTAGCCAAGGCTCCATTTCAGCAGTCTTCTGAGCCATAAAGTACTCAAACAGAAAAGTCAAAACTCAATGCTCGCCAAACTTTGTGTCCTTTTGCTAGATTAACCTCTCAACACTTCACTGACTGGATTATCTGGAAATATTTAAAATAACTGAATGCTACATTTACATCTTAAATTGAAGCATTTCAATTTCCACTTCAATTTCACTTTTCTGCCCTCCCACCACTTTTCAGGAACGCATCACCCCAAGAGAGGGGAAGCCTTCTCACTTTCTAATTTGGAGGCTGTGGGTTTGGTTTTGGGGTTTTTTTGTTGTTGCTTTGGTTCATTGGTTTTTCTTTTAGAAACTTATTGCACCTGAAAAATGGGAGAGAGGGAGATGAACTACATTTGGACTCCAAGGCTGCAACCTGATGGGCACTGCTGCAAAGCTGCATTTTTGGACAAGGACACGGTCCAGAGATAGAGGCCAGGAGTAACTCCCCTGCCAGCAGCATGCCAGGAGCTCCAGCTCCTGCTCCTCACTGGGTGTTCCCTAGGGAATGATGCTTTTCTGGAAACTGTTGTGGCTCTCAGGGAGGCCTGAAAGCTGAAACAGCCTTCTCAGGGGCATGAAAAGGAAGAGTTTTCCCCTCTGTCTGAAACACATGCTTCAAATCAACCCAGCTCACCCTACACAAGGGCAGGGGCAAGAGAGCCTTAAATGACCCAAACTATGGCATCACACAGCCTTGCAGAGCAATGAATTCCTCTGTGGATAGCACAGCCAAGCTGGCTGGCCCCAGATGTGCCCCAGGATGCCCTGGAGCAGCCCCGGTGCAGTACTCACCCTCCGGCAGCGGCCGCGTGCAGGCACGTTCTCCCGAAGCTGTCGGGGGTGTCTATGTCAAAGCCTGCAGACAGCACGTGCTCATTACTAAACAAGGACACTATGCTATACTTTTGTCCTAGTTAAACCACAGGAAACATCGCAGAGACAGAAAAATCAGTTAGTTGGGAAGAAAGCAGAAGGCAAGGCGCAGTCAGAGAGGCTGGCACGGGGACGGCGAGCGGCTGCTGGCACCGGCAGCGCTATAAAAGGAGCTGTGACAGGAGACCATTTCCACATCCAGCTCCTCCACACCCCTGTCTGCAGCCTGGGATGGGTGTTTGGGAGGCTGAGACAGCAGGACAGGAAGACAGAGAACATGGGGACACGAGGAAGAACCACAGAGTCAGCCTAAACATGAACTGGGGCTGTTTTCACGGCACGTGGTTGTCAGATTGGGAAGAGCCTTCCAGCAGCACGTGAGGATATTCATCAAGATGCACGAGGCCAAAGGCTGCAGCCTGACAGTGCTAACTCTGCCCACCCAGAGTGCTTTCTCTTCCCATCTAGTGGTCAAGGCCAGAGCACACCAAGTCTCAATATAATGGGGTATGTAATTATCATTTTTCACATTTCTTTTATACCCTACAGGACTCGAGTTAAAGGGGAAAAGTAGTTGTAGGACATTTTACATGATAAGTAATGAAGGAGTTTTCTAGAAAACTCATATGATCTGAGTCACGATTTTTTAACTCATAGGAACTCTTGCCTGGAAAAAGCAGAATCTGGGATTTGGCCACTGATTACTGAGTCTCTTGAAATGGATTCATAAGCAAGCTCTGGCTGCTTCTGCTTTGGGCTCTGGTGAGGATCCCAAGCCTGTTCTCTTGACACTACACTTCCACCCATTTTCCCTCTCATACCCCCAGAGCTTTGGCCAGCCTAAGTCCTTCACTACAGATTCAGATACACACTTTAGCTGCATGCAAAATACATCATCACCATCAGTGAGATGTAAATCCCTGTGCCAGTGCAGACCCCAAGGAGATAATTTCAGAATTACTCCTTTGGTGGGCAAGGGGGAGAATCCCCAACGCAAAACAGGATCTCGCATTCCTGCAGTTTGGAAAGGGGTTCTAAATTCCCTCCCTCCCCAGAGTCTAAACTCTCTGAACCTGCTGGGAGAAAAGAGCTTTGGGCATGAACAACACAGGAATTACCAGCATGGCTTTGGGAAAGCCTTGCATGCTCTGGTGCACTGCCCCACACAGCCCAACACAGCAGCACTTTCATTAGAATAATTCACAACAAAGCATGGAAAAGGGCTGCAAGCAGCAGAGACAAACACTGCTGGAGTTCCAGGGACACTGGGGGATTTACTCACCCGATGACAACAATTTCCTGCAGCAGTCTGAATGGGCATTCAGTGCTGCTAAGTGTAAAGGGAACATGTTGTGGATCCCACACCTGAAAGGGACAACAGCCTCGTGAGAAAACGCAGGTTACATACACACACAGCACATCAAAAGCTCCTTCCAGAAAGGCAACATTTTCTCATGCTTTTCTAGGAAGATTCTTTCTTGGTGGCTGCCATTATTTTTATCTGTAGTTCCTTAACAGCCTTCTTGAGAGTTAAAAATATTCTGATGCAGCGAATCAGAATCTTGGCATTTTGCTTTGAACAGAATGTGGCAGGATGGTTTGCAAAAATTCCAGGCGAAGCCAAGGTAGGGGAGGAAGTAAGAGAGCAGATACTGCTTGGAGTCAATTGCCCAGCGAGCCACAAATTTCTGCACCAGCTACACACACAACTGCCATTTTGAGGGAAATGTAAATGCCAAAATCTTCTCTATATTATTTCTGAATCTCTTTTTTTTTCCTTGCAGATGACTCTTTACACTTTCCTTTAGGCTCCCATATCAGTTTTCTTCCACAGCCTAAGAACTAATAATCTAATTTTCCTATTTGCTCCAGCTACTTTCCTCACCTCCCCTTTCACTTTTTCCTCCCTCTTTTCAATCACACAATAAACTTTCAGAGCAGACGTGATGGGTAAGAAAAGAAAGGGCGCCTTTAGATTGAGCCTGTTTATCAGCAGTCTAATTCCATATCAGGCAAACATGGAGTTTTTAAACAAGCTGAGCACTCAGCAACTTTAATTAATATCAGGAAATCGTGCCAGTTCAGTCCCTAGGCATACCACTGCTCACTGTCTTAGAATACTTTTGGGTCTGGACATCTTGGTGTCTTTCATTCAGCATTGTTTTGTGCAAAGCATCTTGTTATTCTAGATATATTATCCTGCTGGCAGTTCTCCAAGTGCACATAAACATGGAGCCTCTGAAAACAACTAGCTTGACAAGATTATCATCTACTGTCTGCTCCAGCAGATTTTTTTTTAAATTACAAACTCCAGAACAATAGCAGATGGATTCCTATCAGTCCTTCACTTCTGCAAGACAATTGGTGGATGAGAGAATACGATCATCTCATGGGAGAAGACCTCAGATACAGACCCAAAGACAAAAGATTTTGTCTTTCTAGACACCATAAATCAGAATTACTTAGGAAACTTAAGGCAATAATTAATGTGGATGTTTATAAATATATTGTGCTCTCTCCACGATTTTATGCATTAATGTATTTAACTTATTTGGGTTTGTTTTTGAAAAATTTATTATTTCCTGAATCCACAGGCCCATTCTTTCTCTGTCTTCACATGTCCTCGTTGCTGCTTCACTACACTGACTTGTGCTGCTGTACAAATTTGAATTTTGCTATTAGCAGCATCTATATCTTAGAATAAATCTATTAAGAGATGATCTGACAGCCTGTTCTTTGAAGAAAACATCGCAAGCTGCACTGAGCTGCTGCATCTGTACAAACAGTCTGCATTTTCTAGCCATGGATTCACTTATTTAAGGGAACATTGGACATTCCATATTGCTGTTTCTCCTTACACCCATTTCCCTCTGCCTCCACCTCCCCCTAGTTATCTAACACAATATTATTCATCTTTTTGGTCAAGATTTCCACCCAGCAGATGTTTTTGGCTGGTCTCCACTGAAATCCACTATCTGCACATTTGCTACCCAGTGTGCCATTTCTGCAGTGGTGTTCACACTGGTTCCTCCCATCACTTGCACACTTTCCCTTGCAGTGCATTGCCTCAAAGCCTGGCCGAGCTGTCTGCACTTATTGCGAACAGTGCTGCAGAATTTTCTTTCCTAAACCTATTTGGGGAGCTCACCCAGAATTATTTACATGCAGCACATATTGAAAGCACATTTAGCACAGGCAGTAGCATCATTTCCATCTGCCTGCTATCTCTGAGCCAACTTCTTATTTCACTTATTTCTGCTGCTGGAAAAAGTATTTTATTTGATCAATGTTCCAGTTACCCAACTGTGAAATAGAAATTTCTAACTGGATAACCCTGATTCCAAGAGTGGAGTGGGCTATCCCAGTGCATCTCATTTTCCCCTAAAACCTCAAGATAATAGACAGTGACTGACTGTACTGGAGAAAGAGAGAGGAAAAACCTACACTTCTGTTAAGATACCAAGATCTTCATGCTGGCTATATTAATAAAACTCAGTCACACTAGCTGAAACCTAATGTGGAATTGCATTATCCAAGCCAATTGAAGATCTGTTCTACCTTCTGAGTTTGTAGAGTGACAGTTGTATTTAGCAAAGAAGAATGGGCAAATGTGTCACTTGCATGAACACCACCAAGCAAATAAACAAACTACTGAGAGCTGCAATTCTCTCCCAAATTCAAACCAGACATTTGCATTTGAAAGCAGGGTTTCCTAAGTAGGTAAGTCAAAAGAAGTCCCTGATTTCTATGGTATGTTCTATGTGAAAGAAAAATTTTATTTTGGAGACATGTGAAGGTAATTTGCAAAACCTTAGATTCACGAAATCAGATGCTGCTCTGAAACACCTGGTACAGATATCCCTCATGGCATTGCATTACCCTAATCTCCTACCCCTGTGTTTATACTCCTTTTAAAAGACCCTAGGAACTTGAGCATAACTAAACAATACTCAAAAATCCTCTCTGTGTATATATATATATACACACACACACATCCCCACTTCATGTACATTACCACCACTGTCCTACATCAATGCTTCAGGGGGAAGAAGCAGTGCTTGTACAACTTGTAATCACACAAGTGGGCACAACAGGAACTGAGCAGAGTTTGCTGCCCTCCACACTTCCCAATCGTTCATATTTTAGTCTCATGTCACCCAACTACAGTGCAATTATGCTTGTCAGTTTTAACCTCCCCACATCAGAAGCAGTTGTGTTTCCAGGCACTGGACACGACACTTGATCCTTGCAAACAGCTCCACTTGAGGCACCTACTTGGCAGTATCGGCTCCGCTGGTTATGAGGGTGTTGATCAAAAGCTCGTGTCCGTATCTTGCAGCCACGTGCAGAGGGGTGTTACCATCCTTATCTACACAGTCGATTTCCCCTCCTGCAGAAGAGATTTTCATACAGATTAACACTGAAAAATTCACCGTGAATAAGGGACCACAAGTGCTGTTTGTCTCAGCACCATGAGCAGCCCCGAGCTGCTCTCTTAGCCACTGAATTTCCCAGAGCAAGGACCGGCACACAGCAAGCTCTCAGCTGTCAGCCATGGTCTGGCAGCAGCACCTGCACCTCCCTCTCCACCTGCAGTGGTGGCAATGGGATGATGTACAGGGGTCAAGTACGTGATTGCGATTTGTTGCCTAGCTAAAGGTACAAATGGGTGTCCTGAAATAAACTACAAAATAATCTGCTGAAACTGCACCCTCATTTGTAAAGGCATTGCCACTCAGCCTTATCTGTACAACAATGTAAATTAGAGTTCGCTTCGGAGGCCATCAGGAACACACTGCAAACAAATGTGCTGCGTGCTTTTTGTGTGTCTTACCACAGCATAACCAAACAGTGCTTATGTAGAACTTTTCCTTTTATAATGTAAACCTGGCATCTTATGTTTTATTCACATAAGCAGGAAAAATGGATTCTTTCTTTAGATAGATTACAGACAAGTCCCTGTTTTCTTTTTGGACCAAGAACTGTAACTTTCTCAGTCTCTCCTTGCCAGTCAGGTTTACTGCACTCCAACTATTCTCTCTTTCCCCCAGTCCTCTCCAGCTGGCCAGCATCCTTGTGGAAGCAAAAGCCAAAACCAGTACTACAGCTAACTCTCCCAATGCTGAGCTAAGCAAACAGGATTACTTCATGCCTGCTGGCTACACTCCTATCTGTGCACTCCTGGACATTGCACAGCACCATGGACATCCATTACCCATTTCTTTAAGCACCACAGCACTGCTGACTTGTGGCCAACAAGCTCCTGATCCTCTACAAGCCCCAGATCCCTTCTGGAGGGACTGCCACCCACCTGGCTGTTGCCATTCTGAACTTGTCCAGCTGATACTCCTGCCTCTGTGGGTGATTTTTCTTTTGCTTCACTTGCATTATAACCTCTGTCTCCAGTTCTACAGATCATTTTTCATTCTGACTCCACCTTCTGCCAAACAGTCTCTCCCAACCACAATTTTCTTCTCCAAATGTTAAAAGCACATTTCTATTCCATTATCCAAGCATTTAATGAAAATACTGGATAGTTCCAGACCCAGAAGGGAAACTGAAACTCCCTCACTACACCTTCCATTTCAACAACAATTCATTTATTACTAATCTCTGAGCGTAGTTTTACAACCAGTTATGCACTAGTGCTGCAGTATTTTAATACTCTGCTGGTTTGCAGTGAGAATGGTTCCTGAAAGCATGTCAGAAGTCTTGCTAACACCAGGATATGGTAATATTTACTGCATGTCCACTATTCACAGGTGGTAACAGGGCTTAATTGCAACAGGAAGAGCTCTAGTAAAGCACTAGACAACATGCCCTGAGAATCTGTGGACACCCCATTCCTGGAAGTGTTCAAGGACAGGCTTGAATGAGGCTGTGAGAAACCTGATCTAGTACAAGGCATGCCCTCCCCATGGCAGACAGGCTACACCTAGATGATATTTAAGGTTCCTTCCAAACTTTCTAATTTCTAATTTTTTAATGGTGAATGAAGGTCAGTGAAACGCTTGAACAGGGTGCCTGGGGTAGAGCATCCACCAGTGGAGGTCTCCACAACCAGAAACATGGAAAAGTCAGAGAACTGTGCTGTGTTTACAAAGCCTATTAAACAGCTGTAGAAAAGAACTGTGATGTTCCAGCTTCCTTTACTCTTGAGAAATCTACACAAGATATTGCCCACTTTGGCTGACCTATGTAACATTCCCCAGCTTTCTTTTTCCTCATTTTTAAAAAAAGGTATCACACTTGCAGTTTTCCAATTTTAAGGTAATCCATTCTTCCTCTACAAGCTGCTAGAGACAGCAACCAGAAATTGAGGCATAGTTAGCCAACTCATTAAGTACTGCAGAATGAAACTCTATTGCTTTAAATAATTCACATTTCTCTCTTCCCCAAGATCCCATGGCAATGAGGTATAAAGTCACTTGCAATGAGATCTGTGTACACTAAAATTAGAGGGGCAGAAAACCAAGAAAGAAAGAAAGAAGTGAAACCCAAGTAAGTGGAAGAAGAGTAGAGAGGCATGAAGGGCAGATGAAGAGCTGCCAGTCCTTTCACACACAAATCCAACAGCGAGCAAACAATGGCTCTAAGCCTGAGCCTATTAGACCAAACAACTAAAAATTGCAGTAAAGCACAGTTTCTTGCATTTTGCCCCTACCCCCTTTTATTATTACTTTTTTTTAATCCCAGGAGAGAGATAACAATTTGCATGATGACCTGAAAGAATCATGATCTACTGGAGACCTCCATTTAAAAACACAATCTTGTTTAAATGCGTCATTACATTTAAAGCACAATTGTTCAACTACTTCCAACATTTCACACTTCAATTCCAAGTTGGGATTTTTGGGGGAAAAAAAACAACAAAAACAACCAAGAAAACAGCCAATGAACAAAGCCCAGACCATCCTGTCTCAGGTAGTAGCCCAACCTGGGAAGCTTAAGTAAAGAATCAGTAACAGCAACCTCTGTCATTCAGAAACAGGCCTCTGCCAGATCTCCAACAAGAACAATTGCTATATTCTATAGTATTCTTGGACAAAAAAAGATGCCTGAAAAATGACTGATAATCAGGAATCCTGGCTATGCCAGAGCAAACAAGGTAGCACTGCTCCTCCCTGCTGAGTACATATTCAACACTTCATGGAGACAGTGGCAAGGGATGAGAAAAGCACAGCTGCTGAGTGCAGAGTAGAGAAAATGGTTTGAGCTCTTAAGAACACCAGGGCTCCCAAAGGAGGACAACTAGAAAATTGTGCATCCTTCTCAGCAGAAAAAAGACCTGAATACACCTCTGAACTCTTGCTTTCAGGTTAAGAATCTCAGTAGATCATCTGGACCACTGTCAGCTGGAAGATTATGGAATTTTGTCAGCAACCAAAACCTCGGGTTGCAATGACATGATGGAATGAGAGCTGTCAGTTCAGCTCAAAGGCAGAAGTTCATGGAGCTGCCCTCTGGGCCAGAACAACTGAAGACTGCATCAGTGGACACGCCTGATGTCTCGGAGAGCCGCTCCAGGGGCTGACAGGGACTCACCGTTCTGGATGAGCGTCTGCGAGCGCGTGAACCTCCCATGGACAGCTGTCATGTGCAGGGGGCTCTTCCCATCCTTACTCTGCCAGGAATGAAACACAGCACTGCTTTAGCACGTGCAGGCTCATGAAAGCAAAGATACAGTGAGTACACAGCAATGTTTTGGGTTTTACAGAAAGAAACTGAGACCAGGAAAGCCGAACAATGAGAAAATAGATGGGAGCGGTACCGGCCTCCCCTCACATCACTTCTGTTTATTGGCATGGTTTATTGGCACCTTCATTGGCAAGCACAATCCCTAACTTCTTCTTAATAATTTTGAGTTTAAACAGTGCACTGGCTATTCACTGATCTTACGGGGTGTTAAATGCTGGAAGTTAAATGCCAGCTTCATAGATGGGAAACTGAAATTCAAAAAATTTTAACAAAAGTAGTCAAAATCTTGTATGAACTCAGAAGACCTCCAGTTTTCTAATACTTATACCAGTACCCTCTGTTGGATAACTGCAAGTTCCTTTCACTTTCATTGAGATGTGTAAGTTGTGCCTTCAAGAATATTCAGATATCCTATGCAGAATCAGAGTTTGTAAGCTGGGGCTCTAAAGTAGGTAACAAGCAACCCTGGAAAGGGAACTTTTTGGAGTCAGGTTTAATTAAATTTATATTATACGGGGAAGAAAAATACTAAAAAGGAATAGTTCTTTGACTTAGCACCATTCCCTGAGATAACATTTTGACAGAGCTCTTGGGACTATATTTTAGTACTTTTTTGTGCCTTCATGAAAGTGATTGCCCTAGAGTTTAGAGTTCTCATTGTTATCAAGGCACTGCAAGCTCCCCTGCTGGGATGTAATATCACCCAAACAGTTTCATGATCAACATTCTCAGCATCATTCCAATTCCATCAAGGATTTAGAGCCATGCTGTAGCTGTTGTTACAATTTCCTCCTGAGATATGCAAAATAGGCTAAAGTAAAACTGTAAAGCTGGTATTTAAGTTTTTACCTGAATATTAACATCTGCCCCATTATTCACTAGCAGTTCAAGACACAGTGCTCCATGAGTGGAGGCAGCAGCAAAATGCAAGGGGGTGAATCCATTGTTATTAGGCTGATTTACATTAGCACCATAGTCAATCAGCTCATTAACAACAGAGTCCTGACCGTTGTAACAGGCAATGTGAAGTGCAGTATTTCCATAGATGTTCATCTCATCAATCTAAAATGAGACAAGGAGACAAAGTTAAAATTACAGAGATCAGCTTAGCGTTTATGTAATGCATCACACGCTGCAAATGGAAATAGCTGGAGGCCTGAACTGTCATAGGGCATAGCTCTCACCAGCACATTTCATCGGCAAACTACACTCCCAGACAGCTTCCCTTGGAATGCTTTACCTTTCCTATTATTAACTTTTTATCCTGCTGACAATTTCTAAAACCAGTGTGAAGCTTAAAGCTGATAGCAGGACTATGTAATGACGATATTGATGACAAAATTCCTAACAAGCTGGAAAGATTTTCCATGTAAGTGGAAAAGCAGGATGAATCAAAAGCTCACAATCTTTATATTTAAAAAGATTACAACAGCGACTATTGAGTTTTTGTGAACAGAACCAGGCATAATGGCTGTTTCATTTTGGATAGGGAGTGGGGGTATCTGAGTGAAAACAATGTGAAAGTGCACAGATATTTACACTTCAATGAGAAACCACTTTCAGTAGTTCAGTATTATAAAGATGTAATTAAGATTATGTTACTTCTTGATGACCAGCTTAGTATTCAACTGCTGTTCTGTAAAACAGGACAAGAGAGATTGCACAAAAGACTCGGGAATGGCATGAACAGCCTTCCATGAAACACAGGCGTCTCTAAGATCATATCCCCAGTGGTGGAGAATGTGGAACTTAATGGGACTTATTAGCATGGCACTGTTGATAACAGGAAACAGCTATTCCCCTTCGCAGCCAACAGCCTGTGAACATGAACTTCTGATAATTTTCTGGCAGGTCAAGTCAGCTGAAAATACCATGGCAAAAGCAATGTCTTTATTATGATTAACTGTCTGATCAGGCTCCTCTGGTCATCTCACCACTGCTTTGAGGAATTGGCAATAACAAGAAGTCTGTGCCCTGAAAACCAAAAGTTATTTTCCAGAGTGAAAACAATCTATCAGCTACAGAGGAAATACAGGTCTGTAAACTGAAACAGCCTGAGCTGCTGTTTAGTAAAGTACTCAGTGTATACATTGAGAACAACCATTCATTGTATCAAAGGAAATGCTGACCCAAGGAAAATTTCAATACTCCATCTTCTTCTGCAGGAACAGGATATATCTCCTGATTCTTTCAGCAAGGTGGCCTGCAATTTACTGTCCTTATCAGCCTTTCTTTAATACAGAATATCTCCAGACTCTTGAACCAATAAACCACATGAAGAATGAGGTGGTCTGGAAAATGGGACCTCTTTTCTTTAGAAGTCCCTGTCTTTAGCAGCATCCATAAGAAAGAGGACAAGACTATCTCTAAATAGAAATAAAGTGCACATTACCACATACCTCCACCCCCAGGTTAAGGAGTTGTTTCACAATGTTAATCTGCCCATTGGATGCAGCTGCATGAAGTGGGGTGTAACCCTTCTTGTCTTTACAAGTCACTTCTGCACCATGATTAATCAGTAAGGCAACAACTTCCAGGTGACCTTCAAAAGATAAAAGACAGTAATCAATGAATAGACCATCCCACAGCATCACTTCTCCCAGATTGCTGCTTTATTGTTAACACACTGCCCTTTCACTGCTGTTTCAAAGTGCTCCCACAGTTTTACAGCTGCTGGAAGGAAGAAAAAGCATTTTTATAAATGTTTCTAATCCTAGCTCCAGGCCTTGTGAAGAAATCCATGCATTCACCTTCTCCAAATGTGTCAAATTTCTCTTTACTGAATTGATTTTCCAGTTGCCAAAAGAACAAAACCACACCTCTTTTCCATTTATTTCTCTCAAGCTAACAGTGTGTTTTATTCTCCCTTTTACAGAGAATAGTGATACAGTGAGCACAGGAGCATGGCAATGCAAGTCTCCCAAAACAGCATCCTATTGATGTCACCTGCAAACACAACTGCTAACACTACTTGGGTTTTGTTAGAGATAAAAAATAACCTTAATAAATTATAAAATTAAAAGGAAGAGTCTTATTGCTTCATGCTGAGACAGAACTGTCTGCCTTAGAATTAAACACTTATTACGTCAAACACCACACAAAGTTGTGCTCCATCGGGGTTGCACAGCACTTTCATGACAAGGGCAGCTCTGTCATGTGCAGGACCTAGGAAACCATATGTACAAAGTCTATAGATAATGAGTGTCCCAAAATAATTAAATATTCCAGAAACTCTGTGAGGGTTTATTTACAGCTCTCATCGAATTATCTAACTTCTGTCTAAAATGCACTACAGACTCCATTGCTAATTTAGGCCTTAGATGTTATCTAAACACTTTTAAAAGTGCATCATGAATTTCTGAAAACATTTAAATGGAAAAGAGGCGTGGAATTGCACAGCACAATGTAAGAGCCTTTCAAATCCAGAGAGTGAAGTTCAAAGCTCGTTAGCTCAAAAGCCACATCAGAGTTGTTGGCAAGAGCCTTTCCATCTGTGTCTGTGTATATCAAAAAACCACACAATATGCTTTTCTCACAGTTGGAAATCTCCTATTATCTCATTCCTAAAAGTGCCAGGATTAAAATAAAGATTTCTGACATGTCAAATAAAGAGTTCCTGGCTGAGGGTGCACAGCTCCCCACCAACTGCAACCTGAAATATACAGCTTGGCCAACAAAAGCTCTTGAACAAGCATGACCACTATCACAGACGATCTTGTATTTTAAAATTATAATGTCCCAATGTAAGAAATTTGCCTTTAGCTTGAAAAGAATGATAAGGCAAACTGTTTGAATTAAGCAGCACTTGATAACACCACTTATTTTTTGGGGAGATATTCAGTTGCTCTTGTCCACTCTGGAATAAAAGGTGACAATATTCTCCTAACAGGAAGAAAGTGTCTATTGTGCATTTCCTAAGAATATCATTACCTAGCTGCTTATACACTGCAATAAACCACTAAATTTTTGATCACACTTGCCTGCATTTCACTGAAAGTACTTTTTAGTAAAAACTGAAATAAATATAACCTGGGTTTTTTTTCTAGCACAAATATAGCTCAGGTTTGACTTAGAGTCGGGATAAGAAGACCAAAATGAAAAAGCAACACAAAAACCCCACAATTAACTGTCTTAAAAAGGAAATCACAGCCAAGATCTTCCTAGCTGCAAACCCATAAATGGACAGTGTTTATTTAGATCAGCTGAACCCTTCCCTCTTCAGGGTAATTACAACACTCGTTTTCAATGGCCAGGTCTGCTCCAGTCCATTTTAAGACATGCAACCCATTTGTGAATAGGAAATGAAAAAGGAGGAGCAGCAGCCCAAGCCTTACCCATGTACGCTGCCCAGTGAAGAGCTCTTCTGTCCTTTTTGTCAAAAGCATTGATGTTTGCCCCCTTGGCCAACAGCAAGTTCACCATCTAAAAGTAACAACAGAAGATAAATCAACCCTCAGACCACAGACTTGAAGATTTATAACAAATCAATCTTGCAATAAAGCTGGTATCACAAAATGGTACATCTGAATGATCATTTCTGATGTTCTCTATTAAAAAAAAATCAGATTAGGACAGTTAGATACAGGAATTACTGTCTCTTTCCTACAGTCCAGTGTTTTAAAGGACAAACACTGTCACCATCTTACAGGACCTACCATTCCTCTTTCTTCTTTTAATTACCGTACTCATCAACTCATCAACTTTTGTTGACAGAAGCTTACTGTTCCAGTCTAAGAGTTTTTATTCCCTACCTAGATCTTCAGGTGCAGAATGGGAAAATGAGGACCCTTAAACCCAGATCTAAAGACTAGCAAAACTTAGGAGGCAAAAATCTAGGGGCTTTATTTACGTAAACTTTTTCATACCATTAAATAATACTAGGAAGGTTTGCCTGTATAAGTAGGGAAAAACAGAAGCACATTTTCTAGAAGGCCAATTAGAAAAGCAGAGCGACTGGACCTTGGACAGTTGCATGTCTCTTCAGTATGAAATCAATCCACCAGTTTTCCCTTCTTTCCATTCTGCCACTCTTATTTTCACAGGCACTCCAGCCCCAAAGAAGCCAGGAGACCCTGGAGCTGCTGGAAGCAGTGGCACAGCCATCTCTCCATCTCTCCAGGAGTGCATGCACATCTGACTCACACCCTGGTTCTACACAGCCACTGCTGTGTTCCTGCAGGTAGGAAACCCATCCTGCAGTTTGGGAAGCAGCCAAGTGACAGCAACCCCAGGGCTCAGGGACACAGGGCTCTGTCTAGACCCAGCCACAGCAGGTGTAGACTGAGCACTAGAGTTGAGTCTAGACTAGTACTAGACTAGAGTCTTGTAGGGGGATACAATGTAAGAAAATAAAGACAGTGCAGAAGGTAGCCTCACACCTGAGGGGTTGCAGCTGTACCAATCACCAAAGATTAGGAACAGGCCTGCCCTTAACAGGCCACAGCTGTGTCCCGTGAGGATGAGTGCTATAAAAGAGTGGGTTAGCTGGTTGAGAAGCAAGCTGGAGTTTGTTGGCTGCGCTGTGAAGAAGGAGGAGTCAGTGCTGTGAGGAGCTGCCCATGAGAAATCACCAAGGAGGTATGGAACTGTTACAATTAGATAACAACAGAGTCCAGACTGAGCCTAGTGCAAGAGTAGAGAACGAGGCAGGAGAGTGGCTGGCGGTGCTCACCTCGATGTGGCCGTTGAGCGCGGCGTGGTGCAGCGCCGTGCGCCCGCCGCGGTCCGACACGTTGACGCTGCTCAGCAGGGGGATCAGGATCTCGGCACACTTCACTGCCTTGTTGGCAGCTGCCACGTGCAGTGGGGTCTGCCAGTTCTTGTCGCGGGCGTTGACGTCGGCCGAGTGCTTGATGAGCACCTGCACGGCTTCCTGCAAGGGCAGCACAGCCACAGCCCTCAGCTCCAGCAAACGCACAGCGCTGCCCCGACAGCTCCGGCACCCAGCTGAGGGGGGCCAGCAGAGGCAACAACATCCATCCCAACCACCTCCCAGCCTTGTGGAATGGCACTGTCCATTCCAATGGCCCAGCACACATCGCCTCTACTCTCAGTGAGAGCAGTAAAAAGGCCTCACAGTCAAAACTTGCTGGGTGGATTTGAACATGTCCTATGCAGACAGCCCATCCTGTTTGGTTGATTAACCATCAGTACCTCATAACTGTGCTTCCAGTGAAGAAATTAACTCACTTGAGCTATTCCTGCCATCACTGTTGGCCCAGCCTTGGCCAGCAGCTGGACAACCTGGAGCTGCCTGGCACTGGCTCTGTCCAACATGAAGAAGCTTCTCACAGACAACACCCCCACTACCCCACCCTTGCCACACAAACCCAACACACACTGCTACAAGGATCATCCACAAAATGAAAAGCATGTCAAAATAACAGCGAAGTGCTGCACATTTTATTCATAAACAGGAAAAAGGAGAAAATAAAGAAGAATGTGTGAAACCAAAACTTTAGCTTTTCAAAAACATGAGAATTCTGGTGTCCCCAGCTCAGTATTAGCATTCCTTTCCTCCCCAAGGCCTAAGCATAGGCCAAGGGTCTGGACTGCAATATCCATTCTGTCAGCCTGAGACCAAACATCTTTTAAGGTTAATTTTGTTGGTTAAAAGTAAATATTTCCCAGTGAGAAAATGTACTGTTCTCTCTTGAGAGCCTCTCTTGCTGGAGAACTCATAATCAGTTCATTTCTGCTTCTACTCATGCATATGCCATTAAACAAGACAGACAAAAACTACACATTTTTCTCAAAATTGCATTTCTTTTCTTCTTCCTTTTTCTCCCCACAAACAAACAAAATACAGAGGAACTACTGGGACACAGTAGCATTCAAGCAGCCTTGTCTGATAAATACAACTCACATCTGGTATGTGGGAGAGCCCTAGTCCTACAGAGTACCTTATTCTTTTTCCACAAACTGCACAGTTTTCTGTTAAGCCCAGCCAAAATTTTATTAATAAATAACAAACACATACTGTATGTTTACATAGTACTTTTATATCTAGAATGGCCCAGGAGAGTGCCTGCAGTCTGTATCAACACTACATATATACTGGGAGTTTTATGTCTTTGTCCTCAAATGATCTCAGCAGTTTCATTTTCTACAGCCATCTCACAAACTCTCCTCTAACAGATTTGTTCAGTGAGTGACACTGCACCAATAATGATATATGACTGTTGATGTCTCAATAGGATTTTGTTTTTTAAATTACTAGGCCTACTATTTTAAGAGTCATTTCAATGCAATTCACTGGAGACCTACGCAGCTGGGACATGAAGTCAGCAGGAAACTTCATGCACTCTTAGTGAAAGAAAAAAAAATGTTAAAGGAGAATTTTTAGAAGTAAATAATAAGGACTGAATATCCGAAGCTAAAAATACTTAGATTTTAAAATAAAAATATTTACATATTTTTGTTTACATCTGCAGTCTGCTGCTCTTTCAGATTTGAAATCAAAAGTTAAAATCCTAATGGAAAAGTTTTAATTCTATTGTTTTTAAAGCATGAGTTTTACCCTTTTATTATAGTTTCTCCCTATGCATGCAGTGCCCAGCTGTGGTGTAAGCCTCTGCAGTCATTGTCTCTAGCTATCCCAATTTAACAAATTGAAATCTCTAAACTTTTTTAAACTGTTTAGGGCTGAAAGCTGATATATCCATTAACAATCCTACACAGACACCCTAAGGGTTACTGATTTGTAAATAAACATAAATCCCTAAAGCCCCTGAAAATCATCAAGACATAAGTAAAGAAGAATCCATTCTTTTAACCAACATATAAAAGGATTCAAGGAGATAACTTCTGAATCCTCTGAAATCTTCTAGTAAAAGATTGATAATAAAATTTGTTGGTGATCATTCTAAAAACAACTGTGCTCACAAGAACTTCCAAAACTACACCAAGTCCTACTGGTCAGCTTCTGGACCACCAACTCATCTTCTATCAATGGGAACTCTGAATTCACCCACTGCTATCTATTGCTATCACCATCAAAGCTGCACATTTGCTCACTTGTGTAAGAAGGCAAAAAGCAGCACTGAATAAGCCTCAAAAATAATAAATCCTGTTTCCAAATTGTTACCAAAAGTAGCAATTCTAGTATAAATAATGAAGAAAAAATGGCGGGAGAAGAAAGCTGAATGTGTTTATGAAGTATACCATGAAGAGGGATGAAAGGCTGATGCCTTCCCCTGCCGCCTCACTAATGCCCCTGGGTACTCACTGAGAGGTACCAGAACTGCCAGCACACTTTCTCATTGTGCTTCAGCTGACAAAGAGTTAAAGATGAGACACAAAGCCACAGAAAGACATACATTTTCTGCAAGGACTGTGGCTGATGATAAAATCATGTACTCTGACACATCCAAAACCAGAAACCAAGCACGCTGCAATTCCTGCATCAGCAAGACTGTGGCTGATTTTTAAGGTTTAAGTCTGATCTTTGTTTCCCAACATGGCTTTTTGTATTTTGCCTCATTACAGCATTCACAGTCTATCAGATATTCCTTTCAGAGGGTTCCAGGGGATGCCAGCAGCTGGGAAGCTCAGCCAGCAGCCTAACAATGCCCGAGTTCAGAAGCGAGCCCAGGATTCCTGCCTCCAGGCTTGGCAAGCGCTGGATTGTTACAGAGGTGATTCGAGTCCATCAGGCTCTGGAAGACAGCCACCCTCTGTCTGCTTCACAACCCCTCCCCTCATCCCCAGCAGCCAATTCAGCCTGCAGTTGGGCTCACTGGTAATGAAGTTTTGGGAGGGTGAAAGTAGACAGGGAGGTCCACAAAGGAAAGCCAAGAATAATGGTGCAGTTGGAAACAGAGTAATGCCCGAGCTACACTCCCAGTAGTTATTGCTGCTCCTTTTTAAGACAGCAATGGAAGGGGTACAACACGATCCCAGAATATTTCTATTTGTCGAGCAGAAGAAACATGGGCAAACCCTCCCTTCTGCATGAATCAAATGCATTAACAGAAAACCTAACGGATGCCTTGAGATGTAATTAACCAAAACAAATTATGTGGTAATACATGTTGGATCACATCCACATCCACTCCCTTCTGGCACACACACAGCATGCACACACCCACAGGGATCCATTTCTCTTTTTTCACCACCTGAAGATAGTGTGGGCATTGTAGACCACTGTGGACTCTATCCCATGTGAGTCCTGCTCACTGCTCCCTGTGACTTGCTAGGGTAATGTAAGGCAAGGTGGGAATCAAGCACACGAAGGCTCAAGAGCAGCTACAGGTAACACGGAAACACTGACCTCCAGCTGCAAAGCCCTGCATGCAGGAAATGCCTTCCCTCTTTGCATGCCCATGCCACCCACCACGGCTCTGCAGGGTTTGCCCTTCCCCCAGCACGTTGGTCATGTGCAAAAGCAGGGTAATCAAATCTTACTCACTTCACTTCTGGAAGCAACTGCTCGATGGAGAGGAGTCAGCCACATGTTGTCCTTGGCATTGACACGAGCTCCTGCAAGCAGACAGCAGAGGTTACAGGCACGCCTTGGGAGCCCTGCCCAGCTGCTTCCCAGTGACCAGAGCTGAGTACTCGGCACTCTCCGTGCTCCCCAGGACTCTCCTGGCACCATGCTCACCTTGAAAATGCATTAACAGATGTCAGATAGAAAAAGAGGGATTCAGAAAGAAAAGAACCAGCTAGATAGGACTATTGTTAGAAATTGCTTTGTTTACAGGACACGAAAGAAGCAAGGTTTGTTGGAAGGAATTACCTATGTATGCATGTACACATGTGTCTATGTGGATGTATTTTTTTAGATCAACTGATAGAGCTGGGGGGAAGAAAAGCACCCTTTGCTTAAAGCACTTTGCCATCTGCAGACATGAAAGGAACTAGCCTGAGCAACCACTTCTTGTTTCCAGCTTCATCAGGCAAACCACCAAAAAATAATCACTTCCCTGCTTCACAAATCCTGCTGGGATCAAGAATACAGGACCAGGAAATGCTCAGGTTGGAGACAGAACTGGGCACTGACTACATCAGGTTCTGTGGGTGTTCCTGGGCAAACAACAGAAGAGCAGGGATGAAGAACACAACTCATCTGCCTCCTCTGCAGTTCAGTGCTAACAGGTGCTCTGACAAGAGCAGCTGGGCAAGAGGATGGATTTGGGCTGGCTTGCCAGAAATAAGGATAAAGGAAGAATATTTGACAACCACAGTGGTCCTGACTGACTGCAAACCCCCAATTTTTTTTTTAAAGGTATCCCGTACATTTGTGTGATCAAAAAGATTTCTTTGCAAGAAATACTAAAGCTATTCACTGATGTGATACCTCAGGAAGGACATCTAGTCATAAGGATTAGAGAAACTCATTTTAAAAAGGGCTTAACCTGAAAATATAGTGCCTCACAGGTTTGCAGGCAGCAGCATTAGTCTGAGAAAGGTAGAACATTCAGAAAAAAATTAGAGAAGCACAGCCTGGGTGAGCCTCTGAACTTCATGAACAAAGGGATGCTTAAGCTTCATTTTGCACCATAACTTCAGTGCATTCAAAAGCTGTAATTAATAAATCCCACTCTCTGAATCACCAGTACTTTCTGAGAGCTGATTCTCAGGAATATTAAGATTCTTGCCTGTGAATCACAGTGGTTATTGGGAATCATTCTAGATAATCACAGAAGAAACAAGTTCTTGCATATTTCCACAAGTCAGGATGCCGTTTTTTGGCTGCAAGAAAAACAATTCCACTTTCATAGCTACTGCAACAATTAGAGGCAATCCTCCAAACTCACCTCAGAACCTGGTACCTGGTGGTACAACCTGCCCTCTGGAAAAACACACTTTGGAAAAGATACAGTGTCAAAGAGTTCTCTAATTAATCTGCCTAAGGAAGGAAGCTTTTGCCTTTTTTCTTTGTGAGGAGGCCATTACAGTTGACACATTAGCATCCTGCCCTTCGCCTGCACTGTGAGAGGCTCTAGAGACCAATAAAGCAATGACTTTATTCACCATCAGGAAGCTGACAGGACTTCAAGGCACCTTCCATTATCCTGGTTTGGCCTGGTAGGGGTCTTGGAGATGGAAACTGCTTACATAAATTCCTTGTGATTGACAGCAATCTCTAAACTTTTTGGATTTAGAAATTGTTTTTGTATTTGCCTTGGGGGTTTTTGCCTTATGTTCTTAACTAAGGTTTCTTTTGTTTTATCTCTACCCATTCACTAACTCCTACAAGCAGAGGGTTACAAAAAAGAAAGGCTAATATGTAGAGTAGGAAAGCATGACCAAGATTATTCCTCAGTATTTAACAACTCCAGCAGCACTGGTGAGTACAAAGAAGATGAAAACCTAGAGAAGTATCTCCATCAGTAGCTATTCATGCCCTTCACTGATCCACTTACCCTTTGAGAAACTGAAACAGTTACCAAGAAAACTGAAGAAAACAGTAAAAGGAAAACAAGACCAGTGTAAATAAAATAATGCACAGCACACTATCAGCCTTTTCTTTCTCAGCTGTTTTACACATCCTTTTACCTCTTTGTGCCTCTTTATGTGAAACAGTGAAATTGCTCTTAGGTGTCTAATGCAGTGCATCAGCTGAATGTGTTTGTGATTTCTGTTTTTCAGGAGCTACACAATTCACCTGTTGCCTGCTACAGAACCTGCTCTTGTGCATTTACTGAGATGCACATCTTCTGAAGAGACGTTTCAAAACATTTCCTCTTGCACTGCCACTTCCTTCACCATAATTCAGCTTCTAGGTTCCCAGCAGTTCTTCGTAGGCAATGGTTAACAACAGTGAAAAAACTTCACCAGCACTGATGCACTCCTTTGGGGACAGAAAATATCTGTCATTTTAAGGATGATCAAGCAGAGGCACTGGGAGAGCAATGCTGTCCTTCAAAGGTGTCCTCTGCATTCCAGAAACTTGGGGGCCTATCCTGGGATGGCCCTTTGAAAGCAGAGTAACACAGAAATCCAGTTTTAAAGACTAAGTGCTCTAGAACATGCTACCACATCTAAAATGAGTGTACAAACACCAGAAGCTTAAATTCACGAGACCAACCCACAACACATCCTCCAAATCAACCAGAAATTCAGTTTCCCTCTCTTCACTCTGGACCAAGTACCTTAACCACGTCTCAGTGCACTTCCTACAATACTCCATGAATTAATCTGTGTGTCTGTAAGGACAAAGAGGGCTGAAAACCACTCAAATTGGTGTAAATTGTGTCATTCATGGCACAATCTTCCTTGAAAATAGAAGCTGCTTTAAAGGTTTCACTTTAAATCCTTTCAGATAGCTACAGCACCCACCCATCCTATAAAATATCCACTTTAAAAAAAAGGTCTTCAGAGTAAAGCCTTTTCTCAGCCTCACTTTCTCCACCATGCTCTTCCTGAGCCTGACAGAAAGACTTAGCTGTAGGGTTTGTGAGGCTGAAGTAGACAACATAACATATAATGTTACAGATAAAATCAACAGAGAGGAAACTTTCTGTATTCTACTTTTCTTTAATATGGCTGTTTTGTAATCTTTGCCATTTTTCACTCTCAAATTTTTCTGCCAGAAGAGGAAATAAATCTGAAATTGCCTCTGTTCTTTTGAGATCTGAAATAAACAACTTGATGCGTGCTTTCAGGAAAAAAGTTAACATCTCTTTATCATAACTAAAGTACACTTTTCTGTCCAGCACATCTGCCAAATCCACATCTCTAGATTCCACAGTCTGAATCTCCAATATTAGGGATAGTCAATGGAGGAAGAAAACTGTACTCTTTAACCTATTTATGTCATTATTTACTTGCACCTTTCCAATTTCTCCTGTAAGACACAGCAACTGGCCCACCAAAATGTAAGGACAGTTTCCTGGCAAGAAGCTCAGAGCCTTCTGAAGAGCAAAGCAAGGCAATATTGCCAAGACAGCAAGTGCCTTGGTGGGGAACAAGGGGTAAGGGGCAGAGCTCAAACATGATACTCTCAGGAACCAGCCCAAATGGAAATGCAGCTTTTATTTGCCCAGACAATTGTTCCTGCACGTCCATGACTGTGGCACCCACAGAGATTCCTTCTCTGAGATGGTTACCTCGCTCCTTCTCCTTTCTGACAGAAGGAAGTGAAGAAGTACTCAAAAAACCAAAACCCCTCAGCACCCTTCCCCAGTTGAAACCGCCTGATTATGGATCAGACCTTGGGGCAGGTGCAAACCCCTCTGGTTCTGACATTCAATGGGCCAGGGTGGCTCACACCAGCTGAGGGATCTGGCACTCTCCCTCCTGTACCAGTTCCAACAGAGTCCATTTCAGTGGCTACCTAGAAAGCCATTCCTGGTCTGTCTCCAGCCACCTGGGCAGAAATTTCATTCATTAGACACTACATTTATTTGTGCCACCACCAGTTTATGGACCACAAATCTCAGGTGTGTATTTAATTTAATTTCTCTCCTGAACAAAATGAAAAGTGCTGATACTGCTCCTAGCTTCTCCTCATGCTGAGAATATTGCTTGACACCAACAGCAAGTGTTTGTGTGCTTTCTCTCTGTGAAAACACCATTGCATTTAAAGTCAGACAACAAAGTTTTCCTGCTTATGTAACGGAATGTTATGTTCAGATTTATATTTTATGATACACTTTCACTACTAGCATTTGCTGACTGAAGAGGTGAAGCAAAGGAAGATGCTGTACCTGCCCTTGCAGCCTAGATAATGGAAGGATTACAGTCACAAAGAGGTGTTTATAACAAGTCATAAACCTGCTCCTTCAATTCTCAGAAACCTCCAAACCTGCTCTTGGATACAATACTCATGCTCATCACGAGTAATGATACTTCATATATCAAAGAACAATGAATAAGTAGAATACACACCACAAAATTAATTTTGACTCATGCTGAGCTAGTGGGGATAGGTCCACAGTCCCACTGACACAAAGTTCAATTTTTAAAAGCCCACTTTATAAGTTTTTCACACTTATTTGGATATATAAAAACTCCCCAAGATGCACCACCTACATTTTATGCTGTTGATCAGACAAACCTTATAACCCATGGATGACATTTTGGCAGTGAGGTGCTAGAACTAAGTGTGCCAGAGGAACTGTAGAAAGCCTTCTTCCCTCACCAGGAACATTCACTGGGATGTTTTTGGGAATGATGTTTGGGAAAAATGGGCAAAACTGTTTCACATTTCTCTTGATGAGGATATTGCCTGTGCTGATGCTTGCAAAACTTGAAAAAACACATTGCTCCTGAATCTCCTCACACCACAATGGAACAGCAGTATGTGACAAACAACACACACTGCAAGAACACATGGACAGATTAAATTTATTAACTCCTTCCTCCCAAGGAAGAAAATCATGCTTGCATTTAGCACATTGAAAACCCACCCAAGCATAACCTGTCAGCAGAGCACTGCTCTTTTCAACCATTCTGCTGCTGTCAGGGGTAGAGCAGGAAGAGCTGATGTATGGCCAGCTAGTTACCCTCACTAAGCAATTAAGCAACCCAGAATTCCAGAATGAATGGAGGAAACACAGCTACAGCAAAGTGAGTTCTCATTTTCTGCCTTCTCCAGGTCTGGCTAGAGTGGTGAGCCAAAGAAATACAATTGTGTGCTCTGCATGTACCCATCAACAGCCTGATCTGACTTTGAAATTCAGAGCTTTGAGCAGGAGGCTGGATCAGGTCATCTCTAGAAATATCTTCCAGCCTGAATTATTCTAGGATTCAAGGCTGGAAATTAGAAGGTGCCTTGTAATCAAAGGGCTGAGAATTCTGAAGTAACTTTAAAAAAATATATGGAATTCATTTGAAGAAGCTGTCTAAAAAATTGTGAAACCAACTGTGTAGCAAAGTTGCTTGCAAGGGGTTAGAAGTTTGTACCATAAGGTTCCTTTCAGTCCCACGTTCTTAAATCCTCATAAGCTTTACTCTTACAGTTCTCCAGCTTAGAAAAACACTGCTTTGAAATCTGCCAGCACATCCAGGAGTTTGCCATGAATTATGCTCCCTTCTTGAGAGATGACTGCTTTATGCTTTGTTCTGACATATTTTGATCGTGTTTTCTGTCACTACAACAGTTGGGAAACTTTTATTTCTTTTGTTTAGATACTTCCTACTATACAGTTTCTAATATCCAAATAAACGTCCTGATTCTTAGAAACATGCTTCTAATGTAAATAGCACTTACAACTCATTTAAGCTGATTAATAATTTTTTTGCTCTTATTCCATAATTTTTGCTTAACAGGAATTCTTGTACTCCAGGATATGAAGCCATATTTCAAATAAGTCCTTCAGCAAGTTTCTGACTCACAAATACTGTCAGTTTGAAGGCTTTATAAGTTGTTAAAAGTTATTTTGTTTATTAATTCTGCTAAGTCACAGGGTGCTTTTTATGATTTTATCACCAAATTTAAATATATTTTCTAAGCTTGCAAGAAATGCAACAAGCTCTGTGAAACTCAGAAATAAACAATGCCCAAAACTCCCTCATGTATGTTTTGCTGTAGCTTTAAAATTAGCTGATTTACCAGTTAACAGCAGTGAGGGACTGTACCTTACCTGACAAAATGAGGAGCTCAATGATGTCTGCATCCCCCAGGAATGATGCAACGTGAAGGGGCGTTCTTTTCTCGGCATCCTACAAAACCACAGATTGTCCAGTTATAAAACATGGTCAACAAGTGCAGCCATTGGTGTAAAAGAGCAAAGAATTTGTATCTTTTTTTTTTTAATGTGCATTTCTGTTTGTAATTAGAAATGCAATCTCAGCCAGTGAAAGAATAAAATTCAAGAGCTCAACAACACTCTTCCTCCCAATAATCCTCTATTTTTTATCACTCATTTCCACCAGACCTTGCAGAGATATTGCCTTTACTCTGATATCCTGTTACAGGTAGATGAAATCAAAGCTAAAATGAGCAAAGACAGCATCTTTAGGTCTCTTTCAGAAACATTTTCCACTCTTAGGTATCACAGCAGCACAATCCAGATGCTTCTGGATATCAGACTTTGTAATGCACCTTGCATCAACAGTACAAAACCAGAGGCTTCAAAAGGATAACTCAGGAGAATTATTTGGAACCACACACAAGGCCAAGATACAAACTCTTCTTGGTCTACAAAGGTTCTTGTAGACCATAGCCTGGATACCTACAGCAGCCCAAGATGGGCATGTACATCTTGAATGACCTTTAAACATAAATAAAGTATTACCAGACAAATCTGTTTTTAAACTTATAAGAATCGCTAAGATACATACATATATATATACACACACACACATATATATATTCGGAAGTTTTATATATATATATATATAAAATAACTTTTGAAGGATGCAGGTTTTTTTTTTTTATTTCTGTAATTTTCCAAATTAAGGAGTCCATTTCACAGGGGTTTTTTATTATTAATTCAAGGGATATAAATACAGTGTTCATAAAACCCCTTTATTTTACTGCTTTATTCAGCTGATTCCAGAACATAGGCCTTTAAAAGAAACTGCTAAATATTACAATATGGGCAAAAACAATCACAAGAACTGCTAATACTGCTCATTGTGCTGTTTCCAGCCCTAAATGTTATTTCATTTTGGTTTCTAAACCACAAAAATAAGTTCTAAAAGACCTTAGCAATCCAAATTATTGCAACTACTAGCGTTAAATATTTTAAACTGGTAACAAATTCAGCACTTCCTTCAAACAGTATCAACAGAGAAATCCTACCAATATTTACATCCTGTCCCTGAAAAAGATCTCTGAGCCTGTCATGAAAAACATCACTTTCAACATGCCCAAGCAATAATCAACCATGAGCTATTTTGGAATATCTTCAAAGTATGCTATAAATGTGGACAAATCTGTGTAGCCAAAACATTTGTCATGGGAATGTTGAAAATTGTTTTCCATCACTGAGAAGTACAGAGCATCACTGATCACCAGAACAGTTTATATTTAATTTTTGTGTTTGTATGGTTTTTTTAAACATACATCATGTACATAATCCTCAAATTCTGCTGCGTTGGGTTTTGATCTTAGGTATTGGGCATGCACATCAAACACTCAGAAAACTGAGTACATAAAACCCTGATTGTCACAGGTCAGAGAGGAAGATCTCTTACAGGCTTTCACTTTCTCACATGGTAAGCAAATCCAAAGAATATTAAGCAGTGTCCATGCAGCGGTATTCCCTCAGGAACCAATATCACAAGTTACTCTCATATGCTTCATTCCTAACACCACAGAACAGCTTCTACAGGCTACATAAGTGTATGTGAGATCTTCCACAGCTTTCATATTCCCTGTCCTAAGGCTACTCATGGCAAAAAAAATATACTGACTGATCAACAGATATACAAAATAACACCAGTTTTATTTTTCCTTAGTTTGCTGTTATTAATGCATAAAGCTCTCTTTAGTACAACACAGAACTTGTAATAGCCATTGTACCTGTCAGTGCAACACAGCCAAGTTTGGCAAGGGCAGAGCACTTGGAACTTGAATGCTAATGATACAAGGCCAAGCCATTTTCTGTGTCATGGAACCAAGGCTACCCAGTGCTCTGTTGATTATAAGCAATTTTCTGTATTAAACTGTAAAACTGATGCAAATTCGATATTCTGAGGGAGGAAAGGACATGAAACAGAAAATTTTACTCTTCTGTAACTGGAACAACTAACTGTGTAAGCCTTCTAAGCTTTCAGTTTTTAAAATCAATACAAAGCCCTATCATACTGAGTGTGAATCCAGTTTTCAGATAAAGATGGGTTACTCACAAAACTGAATTTAAGCTTCATTTCTCCAAGAGGAAAAAAAACCCTGAAATTTATCCATTTATCACAAACAGGCACAAATCAGCCTTGACTTGCACACAGGCAACATTTTAAGGAGTTTGGCAGGGAGAAACCCACACACTACTCCTGCAGCCAAGCAGGCAGTGAACAGCTCACTGGAGAACATCCCTGAGCTCCTGGTCAGAGTGTGCACAGTGAACAGCTCACTGGAGAACATCCCTGAGCTCCTGGTCAGACTGTGCACAGTGAACAGCTCACTGGAGAACATCCCTGAGCTCCTGGTCAGAGTGTGCACAGTGAACAGCTCACTGGAGAACATCCCTGAGCTCCTGGTCAGAGTGTGCACAGTGAACAGCTCACTGGAGAACATCCCTGAGCTCCTGGTCAGACTGTGCACAGCACTGGTACCCCAACAGAGGAACTGAGGCTTCTGTCTGTCTGTCCCAGCACAGCCATGTGTCCCCTCAGAGCCCTGGTCCCTCACAGCCACAGCTCCTCACTGTCTGGCTCAGCACCCAGCACCCCAACACTCATCCAACTCCAGCTCCTCATCTTGTGCTGCTGGGAACAGGAGCACAAAAGTGAATCCATAATGATCTAAACACTGGAGGCTACACACAGAGAGAGGGATAAAAATTGTCCTTTCAAGGAAAGGCATGGCAGAACCCCAAACCTCAACATACATTATCAAGGCAAGGAAAATAAGTGAAGGGAAGAGATGATAACAGGATTACAAAAAGCATTAAGAGAAATAAACAGACCTGCTTCCAGTGCAGTTCTCAGAAGAATAAAAGGTCAGCAAGAGACAGTAGATAAGCTATAAACAATGGCTAGAAAATCACACTGAGATGAGATAAACTCTCTTTCCAGTACCTGAAGGGGACCTACAAGAGAGCTGGAGAAGGACTTTTCACAAGGGAGTGTAGTGATAGGACAAGGGGAAATGGCTTCAAGCTGAAAGAGGGCAGGTGTAGATTAGATACTGAGAATAAATTCTTTACTGTGCAAGTGCTGAGGTGCTGTCACAGGCTGTCCAGAGAAGCTGTGGATGCCCTGTCCCTGGAAGTGTTCAGGGCCAGGCTGGATGGAGCTTTGAGCAACCTGGTCTAGTGGAAGGTGAAAGGTGTCCCTCATGGCAGGAGTTGGGAATGAGATGATCTTTAATGTCACTTCCAACCCAGAGCATTCTGTGATTCTATTAGACTGCATTAGTAGTCTAGTTCACAGAAAAGATGATGCTGCAGGTTAATATTATCTGTACACCTTTTTTTTCTTTTTTTAATAATACAGATAAAAGAAACTAAGAATCTAACAGCCAGGCAATCAGGAACAGAAGGCCTCAGCAAGAAAAACACTCAACACTTGCTTAAAACTGTTCAAGTGATCACAGTGGCATGGATAAGGCCCTCACAGGCTTAAAGTTAGACTAGTCCTTAAGTGCTCTATTGGATCAGAGCCGGGGTACATGAAGATTAGCAGAACAGTGAGCTGAATGAATCATATCAGCACATGTAAAATTATCAGGCACGTTAAGGAAAGGCACATACATTTTCTCCTCAACACAGCCTACATGTCAAAGGAGATAACAGATGTGAATTTTGTTATCAACTGCAACTGCTCAGATCAGGTGATGCTTGGGACAGAGTTACTTACTATTAAAATGTAAGTGCAACTGCTGCAGAAAATAAATGTAACCTTTCTTTGTCACCAAACTGACTGAGCAGCTAACAGGAATAGTTGGAGTTTACAGGAGTTTAATCCACCATAGAAACAGAGTTACTGAAGCCTTTGCATTCCCACCACCTTCAAAATGTGCCTGGGTGGCAGAATAAAGCTCATTAATTAATATAACTTCCACTGATCAACTAAAACAGTGACAGAAACAAACCTCCTGTTCATTCACTCTATTTACAGTTGTATATCTCATTTAAATACCACAGCCATTAAAAAAAATTTCAGATACAAGTTAACTTCAGAAAAATTCAATATTGGGAACTGTTAGGAACTACAGAAGAGGCTAAAAGCTTATGAGCACCTATTTCTTGGGCTATTTACAACTGTTTGGAGCCAAAAGCTGATGGTGTACCAAGAAAATCTCTGCTGCTTCAAAGATTTCCTCCTCCTCACACATTCTTTTATTAAAGCCTGTAATTCACAGAGTAAATCAAAGTGTTTGACTGTGAGCACCACAGGTGAAAGTCAAGCTGCATAACTTATACTTTGTGCTCTTTCTTCTGCATCATAACAGAAATTCCCATCTGAAAATGCAGATCCTCATTCCAGCACCTCTCATCCCACAGTCTTCAGCTCAGCCTCAGAAATAAAGATTTTTCTGAACTGAGTCTTAAATTGCCAAGTGTTCATGAAGCAGAAGAGGCAAATACTTTGATCTTGCAGAACAAGAAAAATTATCTTTCTTCTCCTTATCTAGCAATTTCCTTCCATGAGGCTGACTTTTATGCTAGAAAAGCATAACTTCAAAAACTAATTACTAATTCCAGATTGAGACCACAGAAACTGTTATCCTAAAGAATGAAAATATTTTGATATTTTGATTACTGATGTTCACTGTAAGACTCAAAAGATAGACTTGAACAACTCCTCCACTTTCATAAGCACAGTATTGACTTTGGATAGGGGGTGTTAAGGCATGGTAGCACACATCACGCAGAATGGGAAAAGATTTAGAAAATTCAAGTATTTCAGGCTGATATTGCTGCCTTTGAAGACAATAATGCAGTCACAGCCAAACCCTGCCATGAGACTTTAATGGTCTATACATCCTAAACTGCCTCAAACTGATGAGATGAGTCACCAGCACAGATATATATATATATAACATAGTAACCATTACTACACTACCACCCTGTTGCAATGCAACCCAGAATATTTCAGACTCTCAGGCTCTCCAGCAGAATCTTCTTGACAGTTCAAAAATTTTCTGTATAAAGTATTCAAAAACATCTAAGCAAAAAAAAAAAAATCATCTAAACAGAAGTCATGCTAGCTACCTTGCATTGAGAACATCAGTGTAATTTCATATTCAATTTTGCTACATAATGGAGAATTGTTCATAATTTCTGTAGGAAAAAAATTCTGCATCACTTCCTACTTAAATAAACAGCACTACTAGAGGCTAAATACCCTCTTCAGCTATGCCAAACATGCAAAGCCTTTCAGACTCACAACCCTAAATAGGTGCCTATTTGTACCCTCAAGCACTCACAGCACCTCCAGAAACATGCTTGGCAATAAGTAGTACAGGAATATACAGAAATTGTGTGCATATGGGAAGACCTGGAATGAGCCTGGATCCTCCTGACAAAGGCAGCCCTGCAGATCTATGCCTCTCCAAGCAGGATAATGAGGAGAAAAGTCGTGAACTGCACACATACATGTGTCTCCATAATGACGTCCTTCCTTCCCTCTTTATCTCATCATAAACCACCCCCTAAATACCTGGTCCTGCATGTATGGCCCTGCAATCTCTGCAGCTAGAAGCAGGGTTCCATCCAAGAAAAAACACAGCATTAGGGGATAAAAAATAAAAATAGATAACTAAATGACTTGAAAACAACCCATCACTTTTGGGGAAGAATACTGGAAGTATTTTTTTGACTTGGGATATTTTGAAGAGAAACTGAACTGAAAGACTGAGTTAAAAATGGAAATTTCACAGAGAGGATTTTGGTTTATAACATTGCACACGACAACTGGACTTTGCAGTGTAAGGTGCTGCACAGTTCATGTACTATGAACCCCAAATAAGAAGGAGTGACACCTGGATCCAGATTAGTCCCTAGATTCTGGGGGTCATTCTCACTCTTCCCTGAGTAAAAAGAGCACTCCAAAATATCCCTCTCTACATACACATAGCATTGAAATGTACCAAACAGCAAGTGTAGAAGAGTCTACCTGCAACTCATCTGGTGGTCTGGATTGCCCAAGTGACATCACAAATGTCCTGGGAAAACAGGCTGCTGAATGCTGCCCACACTTCCCATGGGCACAGTGTGTACTCAGAACCCAGGGGAGGGAATTGCACATTGCCAGCTAAATATAACAGGGTCCATGCCCTCAGGATGCACAGGTGGCATCACGTAGAGCACAGGTAGGGACTGGTGAGTCAAAGTGACAATTATAGTGGCAGAATGAATTGAAACCACACTTGTAATCCAAAGAGATTTCACTTTATTTAAAGTCACAATTACAGCAGTATCCAGAATGTAGCCATTTCCATCAACAAACAAGTCCTTGGCTTGGGAAGTTACTAATTATTTTACCAGACCAAAAAAAAAAAAATAATATTTTAAACTTCTGGTTTCCTCCAAACTCTTTCCTGAGATTAATTTTCTCTTGGGACGTCTGCACATGCATTCCTAATTTTGTGTTGTTCCTCTATGCACTTGACAATACTTCTCTTAATGGAGATAAAAAATACCCTGATGCTTTAAACTGCAGAAATACCCAAACCTTACTGCAAAACCACACTTCTACTTTGTATCCCTGTCCTACCTATATTTGAATTATTCCAGTGTTAACAGAGCCAACCAAAATGATCAACAAAGGACAAATCTCTGCCAAATGCTGTCAGAGTTTCCTCTCATGTGAGCAACCAAACGCTAACGTGGAAGTAATTAAAAACACCCTTAAAATAGAAACAGAAGCATGGAATGCAAATTGCCAGCTCACAGCACAATGAGGGGGAAATCTTTTCATCTTTCTTCAGTGATATTTTAAGCAATTGACGCTTCCCTGCAGTCACTATTCAGAACACAACTTTCAGAGATTGTGTTGACCGGTATCTTTCAGATTATTTCAAAGAACAGCTTTGAGTTTTGCTCCTGAGGGGCAAAGCATTCCTGGGTGGATTTTGAGCATTGTAAGCAGTATTCTGGGCAAAACCATTCAATTACTTTTTCTATTAAGTATGATGGGACTCATCTGCAAAACATGTGTTCTTCATCTAATCTTGCACCTGACAGCTGAGAGCATCTCCCTAGCAACCATCACTAACACACTTGCAGCCAAAAGTTGGAAAAACATTGGAGAAATACACGATAATCTCGTACAGGAAATGTGGCTTTGAAAATCCAGCATGAAATACAGATGAAATTTGGGGACTGTGGTGCTCATCTACCTTGCCAAGGGGGTTTTGTTTGGCTGGGTTTGGTTTTTTCTTTAAAATCATCAGCAAGAAACAAAGGAGGAGGAAATTCGAGGGAGATGATTCTTTAAGGAAGCACTTTTGGGAACTTGCAGGAAAACAATCAGGCACTGATAATCATGAGGAAAGCTTAACACCAAGGTCTTGGATCAGATTTAAAACAGTGGCATGTCTTTCCTTCTACTGGAGAGCAAACAGGGTGGAACCCCAGCCAACCAGACCTGTAGGATATCACCTCTCTAGCTCCTTTTGGTAGCTCTGAACCAGACTGTTGGACCCCACTACCCACAAAAGCTGCAGTGCCAAGACCATACCAGGCCAACTGCTGGAGTTAGCAATGAATAAACTGATGGCTTTACATCACAGCAAAGCATGAAGAAAAGGAAGGTTGATTCAAAAGTCCAGGAAACACCTGGAAATTATCATTCTGCTGCTGCTTTATATTCTCACCACCTTGAGAGGCCACAGATTGTAGTCAGGACCAGCAGGGCTTGTTTCTATCAGTAAGGATATAAGTTAAAATCAAAGAAGGGGAAAAAACCCACCCCAATTTCTGCAAAAAAGACCAAGCTGACTTGGAGATGCTTTTTTCACTGCCAAAGCACTCAACTACTACTTGTTTACAGCTGCTTACCATTCTGGCTAGAAAAAGTCAATCTGCAAAACAGTAATTCCTTTGTGGGCAAATTGTGGCCAAGATTCTGCTTCTTTACTCTCACTACTGAGAATTATATTGGAGCTTTAGTTCAAGTAGAGTCAAATGCATAACAGCTCCTGATCTGCAAATACTCTTTATAAAAGGAAGCCCCACAGAGAGTAAAAATATGCAATTTTCAGCTGTTTTCATTCATTTTCTCAGTAAGAGAAAAAACAATGTCCCTGACTGACCTGCACATTTGGAATAATTACCATACACTTAAAAAATTTAAAGTCATCTGCTGGAGACAATGACATTGACTCCTACTTAGGATAGCACTGAAGCCCCAAATCTCTCACTTCCCAATCATTTCCATTCTGTTATTTGTCAATTACTGAGGACATTTTTAATACTGTCATTGCCACAGGCATGGTGCACAACATGCCAGTTACATACCAAGGCGTTGACATCCTCAGTTTTGTAGATCAGCATCCGTATCTCTTCTGGATCACCACTGAAAATCGCCTGGACCAGTGGAGGCTGCAAAAAGAAAACAGAAGCAGAAGCATTACAGGTTTGTTTATTTTCTGTTTAAACTGAGTGCATTTTACTCCTGCTAAATCTGCCCAGAGACATGGTGTGACCCCAGTCCCAAATCACCAGGAGCATCTCATCAGTAAGAGCTACCAGCTTGCTTGAGGATAAACTGAAATCATGAGCATGTTTGTACCTATAATGAGCATGTGTGTGCACAAACAGGGACCCACATTAGAACAGCAACTTTTGTCAACAACACACAATTAGCCCAGATGTTCTGCCTGGCATGTAAGGCGAAAACTAATTACATCAGATAGTGCTGCATGCTTGCACTTGGCACAGATGAATGGCCATGCCATACACATTTAGAAACAGAACATTATGCAGATAATGAATTTCTGGGCAATCACTAAACAACTTGTATTTTTTCCCCGAATAAATACGCCATGAGCGCAGTTAATTTTAACCACCCAAGAAGCGAAGTAATTATCTTATTGTCTCAAGTCTGTTATTATGCTATTATGAATGGGAATGCAGAAATAAATAACCAGGCCCACAGGAGAAACAATGTGCCATGCTCGCTGCTCTCCGAGGCTGGCGTCACTCCGGGCAGGGGAGGGAGCGCTGCCACACTCAGAGCTGGTCACTTCAGCCCTTCCGACCACCTTGGCAGCAATATCTGAGCTAGCAAGCAAGCTGGCAGCACACTGGACTAAAAGAAGAAGAACTGTGCTGCTGGAGACTCGGGAAAAGAAGGGACAATTCACAAAGATCCCTATCCCATAACTGAAACACACCCCGCTTTCACCAGCACCCTCCTGAAGACAGCGTGTGCCCCCCAAGTCTCACTCCTGGTTGCCTCATGGTGCTACTGGCAAAAAGGAGTTTGTGGTGCCATGCAATCACCAGAACCTAAAATAATCCTGTAAAATGGCAGCATGCATGACTACTTAAGCACGTAGAACTGCAACAGTTCTTGAGATTCTACAGAATTTAACTGTCTTGTAAACAGGCTATCTCAAAACGCACAAAACAGAAAGAAAGAACAAAGTAAATACCATTTCCTCCCTATCTTTTCTTATCCAAATGTGGAAAATACATTTCTAAGTTAATGGTGTCTATTTTAAGACATATTAATCCCTTATGTCCTTGAGAAACATTCATACCAGAATTTCATTCTTGCCACTCCTCCAAAAGTGAAAAGGACTAAAGCAGCATCTTTCATCACCATTGTCTATGTCTTACATATTGCAGTGGATGCTCGAAAAAGGAAGGGAAAAAATCGCATTTCACTTGAACCATTTAGCATGCTCCTTTCCCAGCCATGTCAGAATGGGCAGAGAATATTTCCCAACAGGGAATGAAAACACCAGACTCTTCTCTCCTAAAATTAACAGCTATGAAGAATCAGTGAATGTTTATGAAATTATTATGCTTGCACCAAAATATTTGCATTTTCTATGCTTTTATCATAATATTTAAATTTTTAAAAAATCAGCAGGAAAGCAGAGAACTCCTCAATTACAAGCTGAATGGCAATCACAATCCAGTAGCCAAGGAACAAATACCCCCAGCATCTTCGATTATTTCCTGAATCCATTTGCTGGTATGCTCAGCACCCAATGAAAAGTATCAGCCAGAATCTGGTGACATTTAAGGTGAGACCTCAGACAGAGGTAAGAGAAAAAAAACCTCAAAATTCAAATCTATTATATTTAAAAGAAAAAAAAGCAACCGAGTCCAAGTGCTGTTACAGGTAACATTTTTCTTTTTAAAAAGGAGGAAGTAAGTACTGTGCATCATGACATTAAAAAAAAAGGAAGGTCTAAAATAAGGCACTTTGACCCTTCTTCCCTCTGCCAAAAATCTGAATCAAACCCTTGGTTTTACAGGAAATGTTTGACCTTTCTAATTAGCATCAGCCATTTTACACAGAAAGCAGATTGAGAATATCATGGTGGCTTTTAGACCTGTGACACACAGAAGATCCTCATCTCAATTTTTGTCCACCATACCATGGTCACATCCACCTGCAGTTCCTTGATCAAACCCCAGTGTTCATTCTGCCTCTGAAGCAGGGTGTAACTCACCACTGACACATGTAACCTTTGCTGACAGGACAAAGTTGCCATATACACATTTCAAAGGCCTCATCCTTCAGACCTTTTCCCCCTGTAAGATTTAATTTTTATAAATTAATCACGATAAAATCTATCTCTGATAGCTGTAGCAGCAAGACACAGAGATAATGGAGAATGATCAGAGCCTGGAAACTGGAAAGAGGAGATAAAAATGATCAGAGACTGAAAACTGGCAAGAGGAGATAAAACCAGTACAGGTTAATAACCATCTTGAGTCACTGCTGTGCAGTCTGCTCCAGCTGGCCATTTTTCTAATTCACTATGTCATTATTTTACTTTATTTTCAAAAGGTATTCATTTTGAAATGAGAACGTATTCTTTATTGTTGAGGCAATTTTATTACATATCAAGACTCATTTCAGTGTAAGATGTGCAGTCAGGTATAATGACCTGCCCAGGAAATCCATGCCAGAACTATGTTGCAGCTTCACTGCTCAGTCTGAGGTCAGAGCTGAGAAGATGCATCCACATCCATCAGCATAATGGAAAAAGTATTGCTGCATTCAGCAGCTGACAGGGATGGAACGGGGCTTGTGCAGTTACACACACATTGATGATGGATGCCCAATGAACAGATTACTTTTTGATCTTCAGTGATAACTATATTCATGCATCAATGACTTCAAATGGCTTTTTTAAAAATTTTGATTCCTGAAGGGTAAATAATTTTCCTTTCTAATTATTAAAGGATAGTATATTTTTGGAAATTATTTCTAAAACTTGTGACATCATTAATAGGTTATTTCATTAACAGACATATTTTGCTTTAAAAGTCTTCAAATTGTTAAGAAGTTGTTAAACTCTTATAATAAAGGGGGGAAAAAAGCACAAGCAGAGAGCAGATTATATATAACTATTATTAGAATTAAGCAAGGGTGCAGGGTTTTGGAATGATGAACAACTGTTTCATCAGCTCAGCTCTCTGTAGCTTCCAATTTCTTAAGGAGAATTTCAGTTGGGAGTGTTCACATTTTTTCCTGAAAATAAACTCCAGCAGCTAACAAAAACCTTTCCATGCTACTTTTTCTACAGTTACTATGATAAGTATGAAACTTACCAACAAGTTTTATTAGAGGCTTCTTTACTTTGTGCTGAAACAAGCACTTTAGTAAAAAATAAATTGTGTCTGCAGACACCTTCCAGAGTTGCAACACATTCCTATCTTTACTGCATGCAGGGCAATCAAGCTGGACTTCAACCCACCAGGTAAAATTAACTTGTTGAACTGAAGGCACAGTGATTTTTTCAGCAACAGAATTTAAACCCACATGGAAGAATGTCCTGTGGCTCAGCTGGATTCCACAGATAAGCTGTTCCAAGAAAAAAGTGCAACACTGGAAATTGTCCTCCATAGACCTGACTGCCACCAAGGGGCATTGGCAAGTCTCTGACTCCAGAGGAGATGAAGCATGTAAGGGGACTGTCTCAAGCATAATTTTAACTACTATGTCCAAAGCAGGTGCTGAACCTGCTAGCAAACTTTGCATTTTTGTTGAGTAGCTAGTAACTGTGACATACTGAACATTTTGCCTTGATTTTACATATCCTGACTCACTGACCCCGATTTATTTAAGCCAGATATTTGTTTGACAGGAGGCAGAGGCTGATAGGGAAAGGATGATTGACTCCCATGCCCATTTGGTCTCACAGACTATCATTTGCTCCTTGGAGTGAAAAGAAGCTACATTTTGATCCTTTATTACTTCTAATTGCCTTACATCAAGTTCCTGGACTAAACACTTGGATATATCCATGTATTCATGTAACTAGCAAGGCAATGTAGCAAGACACACAATCATTTCAGAGTGGTATTGATGCTGAGTGTTTAGCCAAACACCTCTGTTTTTTCTGAAGGTACCCCCACTAATCAAGATTACAAGGTTGTCTGCTATGCCACATCACATACACCTATTTCCTTCCATTGGCCAAAGCAAGGAGGCTACTCCTTTCCCTAATTTTAGTTTAGGACTTTTTCCCTCTGGACATACAGCACATGAATACCTGAAATGCAGTTTTTACTTTCAAGTCTGTATTACTGAACAGCCATTAATTGGATTTCTCTTAATTCTTAGAGCGCATTTCCCTGATGCTTAGTATTTATACAGTTCCATGTACAGAAATCACTCAATACTGATAATTTTCAATAGGTTTTGTAATCTAGTTCCCTTGCATCAGGGGTTAGCCTTTTACTGTGTTTTAGGAATGAATTGCTGGGTAAACACCAAAACAGTTTGCTCTTAATTTGTTAATTCAAAGGATGCAATCCTGTTGTAGGAATTTCCATATACACTTCTGCCAACAAAGTACTTTCACAGAGCTGGTATTTGGAGAAGAATGCCCTTGGATGGCTGCTAAGAGGTATTATATAGCAATTACAGATCTTTACTAAGTGACTTAAGGAATACTTGTCCAAGCAGCTGAAAAGCCAGTGGAGAGAATCAAATCTGTAGATTGAGTGCACTTGTTTCCTGGAATCACTGTGACAAACTAACAGCACTGTTAAGTGAGCAAATGCACTTAGGACATTTATACTGAGCAGATCAATAAATACCCTCTACACTGCAACATTTCAAACGTGGCAGAAAAAAAAAGTTCAATTAATTTAATTCTATCTTATTATGTCCTTCCATTTATTGCAGACTAGCCCAGTGATTTAAGGATTGCACATCAATCCTCTGCATCAAGGACAGCATGCATGCCTACACATTGCTATTTATTTCAATTTGTTCCACTGTGTTTGAATGCTCAAGGACCAACAAACTTATATGACACTCAGAGGTATTCAAAAATACATGATCCAACACTCCCAAAACTAAAAAAGAATCTCTGTGTGGCAGAGGCACTTCCAAGCTGAGAGATGTTCATGTTGTTTTTAGGCCAGCATTTAAAGGATGCCACTGTGCTCTGACACTTTGCCTGCCCCAATGGCTTTCTAACTTGCTGCCATGCTGTGCTCTAAGTTGCTTAGAGGGATGTAATAGGCATTTAAGTTTTATTGCAAGAAGTGTTGGGTTTTGCTGTAATGGTCCCCATTTCTATCTATGTCATTTATAACAGCTTCTCCAGAGCCTCAGGCTGTGTTTGTCCTTCAGACCATAAAAAGGAATTCACAGCAGTGGCACAGGGCACACAGGAGCAGTGGAGAATTGCTCACAGCTTCATTTGCTGTTATGCACTCCTGAGAATAGGTAAAAAATTATACATAAACTCCAAACAGAACATATGTTTAGCTTCAAAAGCAACTTTCCCAACTTTATAAAGAAAGAAGAGCTGGAGGGGGGTGTCAGCATTTGCCTGCACAACACAAGCCCACAGCTGAAAGCCTCTCCCTCCATTGCTTTCATCTAATGATGAATGGCAACTTCATCAAAACACCAACAACTGCTCAGTGACCAAATAGGAAATTCCCCAGTGCACACCTGTGGCTCCCAGTATGGTCTAACCCTAAGGGACACGCAACTCAGTAGCACCCAGGGCATCAGGAGAGGATGCCTGCAAGGACCCTCAGTGTGGTACAAACAATGCTCAGTGTGCCTGGTGCTTTCCCCCCTCTCAGGAAGGCAGAAGTGGTTCCTAAGTAATTGTTCCCAAACATCTGAATAATTCATGCAGTGCTAACACAGTCCATAGGTAGTTCCACATGGGCATGCTCTTTCCCAGAGTGGCTTCCCAAACAAAGACTTGAACATTACAGAAATATTTGGTGCGGAATTAATTGGAATGCAGTGATTCTAACACGACCAGCAGATATCGCCATTGCTGGTAACATTACAAAAACCTGAGATTAATCACTGGTGTGCATTGCTAACTGCATGGCAATCACAGACAGCTACAGAAACAGAACAGCTCTAGCCATCCTGCTGGACAGCCAGGCAGGTGGTGCAGACTGCAAAGCCTTGGGCAGCATGGCCTGCAGCGAAGGACTGCATCCCACCCCTCTGGCTGAATTCAGCTCGGTGCCTGGTATCCAGTACTGACCAGGTTCAGAGGCTGGAATTACAGCCTGCCAAAACACCCTTCTGCCTCTTCTGGATGGGAAAATCACATCCTCAGCTTTAGGTGAACAAGTAGATTTTGTTGATGTACAACAGCTGTAATGAACAAGGAAGGGAAAAGTATGATCACTGGAAAAGGGTTAAAGCAGTAGGGCTGTCTGAAACAAGATTGTCTGATGATAACCCTTCCATTAAGGATCTTGTTTTGAACAGTGCTTACACTAGGTTTGGAAAAGAACAATCTGAACTGCTTAGAGCATGGCTCAACCCTGAAAAGAGAGCAGGGCTGTCACAACACATCCTGCATCACCTGCTTTTAAATGATTTCCCCTCCAATACAGCTAAGCCTTTGCAAAAACAAGCTAGGCTTGGGACTGGAAATCCAGGCTGTGCTCCCACAGGCTTCTGGCTCTTTGCTCCCACTCAGCAAGGCCCTGATGGCTTTTGCTTACACCCCACCCACCAAACTCCTCGTCTCCAGCCAGATAGAGAAGACAATGGATCTGATTCTATAATTAAACATAATCACAAATAATCATTTTGTAAGTGATGTGCAAACCAGACTATACTTCACTATACTTCCCCAAAAGCACACATTTTCTGAAGTAACAAGAAAAAAATAGCTAAACTCCTGCCTCCCCACCACCACCTGCACCCTGGTCCTCTCTGTGCTCAACCCTTTCCTCTCTTTTACTTGAAAACAACATATTGAGACAGCTGAAACTTTAACATATTTAGTCAAGCTTTCATGATACTTAAAAAGGAAAACAGTCAGGATTGATCCTGCTTGTGCAAGGCTGGACCCAGCCCGGTATTTCTGTTCGCACAATTTGTGATATGCCATTCTAGACCGTGCAAAACAAGCCTCTGGCAGATCTATTTCTGGTGCTAGCTTGGCTCCGGATTTTGGCTGCCTCCCATTTTTCATTAGGAAGCCTATCAACTGCCCCAAGAATTGCTTATATTTCCAGGTGAAGTGAAGGTTACATCCTGCCATTCCTGGAATCCTGAAATTCCTCTACACACTGAAAAGTGCTGCAAGTTGCCTAGGTTTCATTCTACTTATCAGTTAAAGGCACCAAAATAACTCTTGGCCTGTTAAATTTAGATCACTTCTAAAAAGGAAAAGAGCTCAGACTGTTTAATTCAGCTTGCCCAGCGTCCTTTCCTTCATTCTCATTACTGGAGGCTGTCCACCAGTCTTGATTTAAGTGCTAGGTTTGGTTTTAGTCTTGGCATTTAGGACTGGGGGTGGATGGGGTTTTTTAAAGTGCCTCCAGATCAGATCAGAAAATTAGTCAATAAATACTGTCCTGAAGTTACATTAATCAAGTGGAGACAAAGACTCAGCACGAGGCAGACTAGTTAAAATAAGAAAGCTTTTTTAAAGGAGACAAAAATAAACATAGTAGCATAACATTTGTTATATTCACCAGCATTTGTTACCCATTTTAGTAGAAAAAAGTCTGTCACAGACAGCATAATAAAATTTGTTGGAATACTCACAAAGATTGAGGATAATGAATCTAATAGTACCCCGATTTTTTCTTGTCTTCCTGAACTTGTTTGTTCAAAATTTCTTGGGATTTTTCTTGATTCAAACTGTGTGTTGTGTAATATCTCACAACAGACATATCAGCAGCACCATTAAATAACAGCGATTGTAATGGCAGTACCAAAAAAAGGATCCAATTCCTTCTATAAGTTCTCAGCAGCATGTGCTGCACTACTTATCCATTTGAGCACTTCTTGTCATATCTATATTTTGTTTCCCAGAGCTTTTGTCTTTTATTTTCCCCCTTCCCCCATAATCCATCAATCATTCAGTCAGCAGCAGGGAAGAAGTCCTGGCACCAAGGCAGTGTTTCTGAACAAGAGCACAGCAGACAGTAAAATCTCTGGGGGCACAAATTCCAGCTGGTGTAAATCAGCTGAAGCCAACTTCCAAGTGAGAGGCCCTGTGCCATGTTACACCACCTGCTTTCCAAAGGGCCCTGCACGCTGTCCCCACCAGAGGCACAGCTGAGTGGTGGCCAGGGCAGCATGAGGTTATGAACCCCAGGAGAAATGAAACTGCCAGCAGCACAACAGAGCAACAGCGTCCCACTGCCTCGCAAGGGATTTCAGCATAAAGCAGTTAGGGGAGAAACTCGCTTGAAAAACATCAACCCCGCCAAAAGCTTCATTTCCTGCTCACTTGTCTTCAAACACATTTCAAGCAATTTTTTTTTTAACCAATTGTTTAGGTGCTAAATTCCACAAGAGAGAAAAAATAAAAGACAATTAAAACCCAATCTGTGTGGAGGGAGGAATGCTATGAGCGCTCAAGGGGTTCATACAGCTGGTCAACTTAACCTGGGACATCTCCTCTGTTCAGTGGCCCCACATCCTCTGGAGACCACTGATATCTTGCCTGCACCCAACTCCACCAGCAGCAATGGCAGTCAAGCAGAAAAAGGAAAAAAGAAACGGAAATGCTGCAAGTTTATCTCCCTTCAGTTTATCGCTTATGAAACTGTGACTTACCCCTCTTCCTTGCCAAGGCAAGTGTGTGCAAGGGCTGCTACACACACTGCAGCTGGCTCAAAAAATCCTTTCCATAGTCCTCTTTCAGTGCAGCAGCACAGCAAGAGCTGCCTTTCATCTGGCAGCCTGGACACTCAGCAGGACAAAGTAATAGCCCAGTCCATCTGTAATTAAGTGCTCTATCTGATATATGCAGCACACATGGATACTCATCACACACACTAATAAAATCCATTTCATTTTTAGAAAATTAGTCCTGATTTAGAGAACTATAAAGAGGCAGCTGATCCTGTAAGATCTTACTTGGTAAGATCAGGACTTCCGCTGGCTGACGGGGTCTGTTTTATATTACTGTATACACAAAGAAGGCAGCTATGAAACAGAGAGGGCCACAATAAATCTGCAGATACTTCAGAACTGCAAGAGACTACACAAGGACATTGGAGGGCAAGATCAGAATTTATAACCACCTTGACAAATGATACAAACAGCCAGGCTGGAGGAAGAGTAGGACACTGTTCAGTATGGAGGAGAACATAGCCTGCCTGTCAGTGAGAAATGCGGGGTGGTTACGCAGCAGTTCTGTGTAAGAAAGAATTTGGGACTGCATTTTACTAACTGAAAGTAACCGAACAACGCTCTGAAAGAGGAAGAGACTTAAAATAGGATTATGACTGGCAAAGCACACAGAGGTCCTTCCACACTGCTCAGTACTGCTTAGCCTGGCTGGAGTGAGACATTTAGTTTAGGGCACCACTTGACTTGAAGACAAAACAGAGCTCTAAAACATGATTTACAGGGAAAATCTAAACAGATCAGAGCTGGTCACAATACACAGAACACAACTTAAAGGAAACATAAGAACTACTTGCAATACATAAATGGTCGTTATTAAAAGAAATCATCTATTTTTCACATCCAAGATATACAGAGCTTAAATGGCTGCACACAAGGAGGATGCATCTCTGCTCCATTAAGAGCAACACAAATGAGGACATGGGTTGCCAATTTAGCTGTTACAAACTGTGAACTGCAGAAGAAGTGATCTGTTTCAAAAATAGATCTAGTCCAACAATCACTGAAAGTCAGAGGTATTCTTTTCTGCAGCCTTCGGTAGGCAAAGGATTGAACATATGAAAGCAAAGGAGGCCAAACAAAATTCACAGCACACTCACATGAAGATAAAGGTTAATGCAAAAAGGGTAAGCTACAACAGAAATCAATAAAAATATGCATTTCCAAAAGTTCAAGGGGAGTCTAGTGCCTTTGGTTAGATGCACACTAAAACATGGCAGGACTCCAGCAGAATTTCAGATCCCATCTTATTCACTCATCAGAAGGTAATTTCAGCTATGGGGTTTATTTCAATGAGCTCATGCACAGAGTTTCTGTTAAGGACAGATACATTTTGCAATCACAATCTCATGTGTTCCTGAACCTCATCTTCCTCTTAAAAGTGACCTGCAACACTTCCAGGTCCAGGATCATGAAAACAACATTAGGGAGGGAGAAGACATCTTAGGGACTTGAACAAAACCTGAACTATCTGATTTGTTTGATCATACCACTATGTTTCAAGTGGATCTTGCTCAGGCTCCCCTTGTGCTGCATGCCACACACACAGCCTCAGCACTGCCTGTCTCCTACACACTTCAGTGCAGCTCATTCCCCTGGTCAGCAGCTGCCACCCCCACAGCCACCCTCCTGCCAGCTCCAGAAAAACTCAGAAAATCTCCCAACTCACCTTCTCCTACACAGCCAGGGCCAAATATACTTTAAAAGGCATGAATGACTAACATTGATGTTTCCTGATTTCTCTTAGAGATCATGGAGCTCATAGTGCTCTTGAAAAGCACCACAGTTGGTTATTATTGTTTTCATAAAATACTAAAATCCTTTGCAGATTTTAGTGACTAATAGTTGTTTTCTGCATAGTTGATATAAAATTCAGATTAAAAGTGTTTAACTACTGAGGCTGATGACAGGGTTATTTCCATTACTAGCAGAGTAACTATGTGTGAACATGAAGATCAGTTCATAACACCACTTCATCTCTTTCTTTACATTAGGCATGCTACAGTTGGCATGGAGCTCTGCTCAACAACCAAAGCAGATGTTTTACCTCTATTTTGAATCTGGAACAGATTAGCAAAGTTAGTTTGATTCAACATGTCCTGATAATATCCTCATTCTCAACCTCAACCAAATTATTGAAGCTGACAGGGAAAAAAAAAAAAGAAAAAAAAAATCAAGCTTTGCTGATGAGTGCAATGTCAGACAGCCAGGCCTAAGAAATTAAATGGAAATTTTAAAAGGTTTCAAAGTTGTCTTCACTTCAGAAAACAATTCAGTATATTCAGAGCACGATGAATTTGACTGTGACAAATCCAGCAGCGTCAAAATTGCTTTGTACAGACATATTAAACAGAAAGATGACTTGGAGAGCTATAATGAGCTATTACACTTTCTTCCAACAAGTTACCATTGCAAGTTATGAATAGCTTTGTCTATTGTCTGAAAAGCCTGTGAGATGTCTCTGAGACCACTGCCACGGTTTTGAGACTCAGTGTGAGCCCTCCCTTCATCACACTCAAGGCCACGTGTCAGGTCCATCTCCGTGTGTGAGAACAGCTGACTTTGCATGGGCAGCACCAGCCAGAGGGGTGTGTGTGTCTTCTCATCAGGGCCAAGGAAGTAGCATGCAAATCTCCCTCCCTCCATTTCCCCTCAAATGGCTTCCAGTCATGGTCACATTCTTGTTGAAACCCTTCAGCAATGAGAAGAAAGGCAAGACAAGGGCTCAGCTCCCCAGCTCCCAGCACCAGCTGATTCTGTACATGCAGTTGTCTCTGCTTCCTTCCAGTTCCTGTCATGCAAACCAAGTGGTGAGGCTGGCAGTCAGACACAGCCCAGCTGTGTTGGAAACCCTCTCTGTGTCCATGTCACATCTAGACACATGGATCTGGTCTGAGATAACCATTGCCCAAATGGGGCTGCCTTTTCCAGAGAAAAAGGCTCAGTCACAGAGTGAGGGTCCTGTGAAAGTCAAGGCAAGCCCCCCTTACTCCTGAGCAGTCTCATCAGAGCCCCTCTGCAGCAGAGGAGGGCAAAGAATCATCCAGTGAACAAAAGCGAAGACAAGAGAGGGACAGAGGACAGTCCACTTCAGAGGGCCCTCTGCAAAACAAAGTGCTCAGAAATACAAGAGATGCAGGGGAAAGACCCTGTTTTTAAAAATGCCTTTTTGAGCCCAAACTGTAGCTGCCATCTGTAATTGAAACCCCATTTTTAATTTTGCTAGAGAGGCCATTTCTTATTGCTGAAAGTTAATTAGACTTGCATAGCTTAACACTTCAGCCTCTCATTTATTTTCTGTGAATTATTCTACTTCAGTAGTGAAAAGCTTACTATTCTGTGTTGCTGTTGTGCACCATAAGTCTGATACCAAAAGAAATGCTTGCAAAAAACAGCACCTAAGCTTGCTAAAAAATAATTAGTTGGGGCTTTTTTGCTGTTTTTTTAACAGTTTTTATATTAAAAAGCAACAAATTTCTATTTTGAGTCCCTAAACACAGCCACTCAGTTATTTCATGAATATTCATGTATTAGTCTTGTTAAATTTAGCCCAGTAAATATGCACCCTTAATACAAAACACGCCTTAATCAGCTAACACGTAACTGCTGCTTGTCAGGGCAGTGGCAATGTGCTTAACACTCATTTTTGTCTGTGCTGTTAAGCAGGGCATTATTCTCTACCTCTCTAATGACAACAGCAGAAAGAGCTGGTGGCAGCTTGATCAACTGCCTAATGAGATCTGGAAATCTGAATTACAGTAACCTAGCTAAATGGTAAAGCCAAAACAAACCAGAGGATTTCCCAAGCCAGTTTGAGTTCACCATTCTCTTGTGACTGATTCCCTGGCCACACCACTGTGGATGCCTGTGGTATTTGAACACTTCCTTCTGACAGGGAGCTCTTTGAGTCCTGCTGCCCATCAGAAAGGAGGATGTTTGAGGACAAGCTGAGGGAACGTGTCTGTACTGCCACTAGATATCCCTATGGCATCTTGGAAAAGGGATGTCTTTCTGGAATTGTGTACTGGATATGAACCCCATACATGAACTGAAGAATAAGCAGGTGTAGACCTTACAGTTTTCATTCTAAATGTACATTACAAAACAGAGCCTGCAGAACTAAATTAGTAACCATCTCCACTAATTTTCATAGATTTTTACAAGCGACTTCAGTAATGCATGAGAAGCTGAGACCATCTAAGCTAAGCCCAGGCTTAGCCCTTCACTTACTATTTTGCAAGGAAATGGAACTTACCCTCAACCCCTTTGCAAGGAACTGGTTTGGTAAACCACTGTCCTATTTTGCTGCATGATTTAACCACTCTCAGGCTACCCTGCCCCTCTGGTCTGCTAAACAAGCAAATTTCTCTGTTTCTCACAGCCTCCTCCTCTCAGTTCTTCAGAAGCTCTTGCCTATTTTTCATGGCAATGATCCTAATTGAAGACCTGCAGGTCTCCTCTTCTGGTATCTTGTTTCACTGGTGGGTGCAGCTCACTCCAACACTTCAGAAAAAAATACAGAAAAGCACAGCCTTGCTGTGTCACAGACCTTGGATTTTACAGAACAAGCTAAACAAAATTTCAGAGCCACCTAATACTGTTCACATTTAAGTTGAGGGCAGAAACTTTCAAACAAAGCTAAGAGACTGATAGCAATGCTTGGTGTTTTTAAAAATCCCAAACACAGGAATCTGCGTGATCTTTCTGAGGGATGGATGAGTTTTCAGAGGGATGGGAAAGGTTGTGCCATCTCACCATCTTAAGTCACCATGATTGCAAGGAGTTAAAAAAAAAAAAACCTGAAGAAGGAAGCTAAAAAAAGGAAGCAGGCTGTTCCCAAAAGCTGCCATACTGCTCTCACTGGGAGTCGTGCATGGGGAAGTCCAGGACTCTTCTGCTTGCAGCCACTTTATGTAGGGTCCAGAATCCCTTCCCCTCTGGGGTAAGAGGAGTAGATGACAACTTCTCTGTGTTATCTGCTGCCTCTCACAGACCAACTGAAACTACACCGTACATGGGGCCTGCCCAAAGGGAATTCAGTGCGCTGAGCTAAAATGATGGTTGGCAGAGAGCTTTAAGCCACAGGGGAAATGGCGATTAACAAAAAAGGTGGATATACCTTTCTCCATCCTAGTCATATACCTATACAGACTATTTCAGGCTCTTTAAATACAGGCAGAATCTTGAGGAAGTTACCATAGAGAGGGGAGGGAAAAGCAGCAAATTCTTCCTGGTGAGGACAAGCCATCCCTGGCACCTGCTCTCCTGCTTTGGGTTAGCCAGCTCTGTGGTCTGGACCAAAACTGTGACTACACTGGTCCTGCTCCTCCAGGCTTCAACAAGAAGTTACCTACATGCTTTGAGTAAGGCAACCTGCATTTTCAGCAGTCTCATTTATAATCTAATTCTAACTTCTAACTTGTAAGCTGGATATCTTGTGAAATTCAGAAGATGAAATCCATACAGGCATAAACAGCAGACAAAACACAGGAAATTTCTCATCGCTATTCATGCCATAGCAATATGTAGACCAGGGAGGCAGACTTCATGTGTCTGATGTATTCTAATTCTAGTTCCTGAACTAGAATTCCCACCCTTGAAACTGTTTGGATCCTAAAAGCATTTTAAGTCATTTTATTTCTGTCTCTACAGGAAGGAAAAAAAAAAAAAAAAAACAACCTCAAAACATCTCTAAGTCATATTAAATATTTGAAGAGAATTCTGCAAACCAAGAACAAGACATTTCTAATCTAGGTCATCTTATAAAGACATTAATGTCACCATGCTAAATTTCTACTCTCCTGAGACAGAGCTGTCACTGGTTAACTCGCTGCACTGACACAGATTCTGAGAAAAGCCCCAGGAAATATTTTAGGCTGATTTCCGTGAAGAAAGAAAAACACAAATCACATTTTTAAGTGGCTGCACCCAGCCCCACCAGCCCGCTCTGTTTCAGATAATGGAACCACACCACACTGCTTGCTCTTGCAGGAAGTAACAACTGATAACACACCAGACTTTTTGCAGCTTTTCACTGGAGTGCTCTCTGACTCCAGCCTCCATTCACCTTTCTGTACTAAGAGAGCATGAGCTGGCCACAGAGTTTGCTAAGCAGTGTTTAACAGAGATAAGGGGGGAGGTAAATCACAGGAGGACACCAATCACCAGCCTCCAGCCACACTCCACTCAGGCTGGATATGTGCACTTACCTTCATCCCCAACACAAAATGTCCTTTGCTGTGCAAATTCTAAGTTTTTCCATCTCCATAAATTGCTGTGCCTTTCTTATTGACCAAGTTTCCTCTCCCAGCAATTAACACAGAATCATAGAATAATAGAATGGATTTGGATTGGAAGGGACCTCAAAGATCATCTGGTTCCAACGCCCCTGCCATGGACAGGGACACCTCTCACCAGACCAGGTAGCTCAGAACAACATTTGACCTGGCCCTGAACAGGGGATGGGGCTATCCTTGTGTGTTTGTAGCTATCCAAACACACAAACTCTGAGCTGTGTCCTCAGCAGCTTCCCTCCTGGCTATAATCTCAGAGGCACAGGCTCCACCTTTCCAGAGCAATGTCACTTGAAAAAGATTCGTCCTTTGTATATGATTTAACTGGAAAAATTAAGGACAGACTATTGTCTGCAAGAAGTTAGGGTTTTTTAATTATGAAGAATTATATTTGGACAAAAGGAAAATAGTCAGGTTTAGGGCTAGTGAAAACCAAGTCCTGAAGTGCAGAGTGTAAGGAAATCTCATTGTGCGCACAGCCTGAACTCAGACTTCTCCTGCCCAGTGGACATGTACCCATTAATTATTACTTGTGCCAGCAGCACCAATGCACTGTGGCTCAAGACTGTCAGTGAGCAGCTCTTTTGCTGTTATCATGAAACATGACTCAGTTTAAAAGTCTTTGTGAAGAGCTGTCACACACCTCAGCTTAAAAAAAATAATTTATGGCCGGTCATGAGGGTGAAGCAGTTTTCCTAGAATAAGAACAATTCCCAGTGCTGTGCCCACAAGCTTCAACTGGAAATTCAGGAACAACATAATGAAAAGCAGATTAAGAAATTTATATATTAAAGATCACATAGCTTTAAAATGTAAGCAAACTCTTAGAGCTGTCAAGGATGGATTTACAAAAACAATGGTATCCAGCACCCAGAACGATCACTTCACTTCAAACCACTCCACTGTGATTTTAAAACTGAGCTTCTAGAAAGTCAAGAATTACAACCTGAATTACCTGGGGTGAATTCAAGTAATGCCTGTAGCTTGCCCTATGATGGTGATATCTCTCCACGCCTCTGCTTGGAGGTTATTTTAGAGTCGCTAATTTGTGCCAATTTCCAAAGAAGTTTAAGAAAATTTGGGAAGAAATTTTATTCTCATAGTCAGAAAGCCAGTTCTCACATTCATTTCTCCTAATCATTTCTCACAAATACTGCTGTTCAAACACCCGAACATATTTTAAATGTAATTAACATGTTCTGGAGACATGAACAAATGCCAAGTCTGTTTGCATGATGAGGGGAAAAACCCCCACTGAACAAGCTGGAGGTTCCTGAAGCCTACAAGGGGTAATCATGATGGTTGGAATTGTATTACCTAAAGCTGATTAAAGCTGACAGGCAAGTGAAATGCTGCATTTACACACCTCCACTAAGGTGACACTGACAACTACAATGAAACCCATAAGTCAGAAGAAACAAGCAGCTTCTATTTTGTTTTGTCAAAGCCTTTGCAGGTGTCTCAGACCATGTTTTATATGCAATATGTGCTGCAGCAGCTGAGCAGAGGAGCTGGGAAGCATTCCCCCCCAAGCTGTCCATCCCCAGGACATGGCTCATCGAGGCACAGACACATCCTGCTCTTACTTATCTCCACTGCTCATTTAAAAAGTGACAAAAGTCACATTGGTGCTGGTAAATGTGTCTGGTAAATGTGTGTGCTACTGCCTTCAAACTAAATAAAGCACCCACTGCCCTTTGTGGGCAAGCTAGACAGGCAGCAGAAAACTGACAGACTGCACATGGCAAAACAATACATCTACCAAGAATGGCAAATTTGCAGGTGCTCTAAACACATCTAACATCAAAAATGACCCATGACTTGTTTCTTAAAGACACAGACCTTCCAGCCTGAGCTACTGAGTAGGTTTGAATACTCACTGCATACTGAAGATCTCCCTAGTAACAGCTCAGCATCTCAGCAGAAGCCTGAACTCGCCTGAACTGCCACATCTTCCTTTTCCAAACTGAGGCTCAGAGCCACCACACTTTGCAGCTGCAGATAAAAACATTTTTTTCATCCCTCATAAGGGCAGATCTCAACTCCACAGACCAAGAAACAAGCACAGAGAAGCATGTATAAAATTGCTATAGGACTCATTCTCCTTTCACGTATTTTCAGGTTTTATGCTTTCAAATTTTGAAAAGCACTAAGATGTTTCTCCAAATTTTTTGTTGAGTGACAGCATTATTGAATTTCCTAAGTTAATTGGCATTTATAGAAGAAATGGTGATAAGATCTGTAAATGAACTCCCAGCGCCTTAGCAAATGGAGTTATAAGAAGCTAGGAAAAATTGTTTGTGTTTTCCTCATCATCCTGTTCCACCCACAAAAGGCATTTTCATTAATAGAGAACCTGGCATTCATAAACCTGTATGGCATCACAGCACTGGGGTCACAGCTGCATTCCCACCATCCATTCAAAACAGCAAGAATTTCAAAATCCCTGCTTGCACTTGGTCTCTGGGATGACTTGTTCATTTCTCACTCCTAGTTGTCTTCTTTCTCCTATGGAAGCAAGGATTGAGACTGTGATCATCACTCCCAGTCCCTTTCCAAGGTAGGTGCCATAAAGTCAAGTCAAGGCTGCGTGAAAAATGCTACCCAGCTCTGAATCTGGCTGTAAAAGCAAAGATGCAAATGTACATACTTAAAACACTTCACCTCAAAGGCTGTCCCCATCAGGGCACCAACTGGACACAAGGATTTCCAAAGGGAAAACACATCAGTGACTGAAAGCCACATCCATATCAATGGAGCAGAATCCACTATAGGGAGTTTCACGGCTGAGGCACTGTGGGCAGGGTAGAAGAGGAGGATGAGGGACAGAGAACTCCAAGCTGTTCAGGCAGCTCACCCTACACAGACACAGAGCATCCTGGTTACATCAGAGGAACCCATGGGAGTCGAGAGCCCAGCTGGCTTAATCACAGCTCATCAAAAGCCAGGAGAGAAGACCCAGGCAGTGAGGAAACAAAGATGAATTGCTTCAGAGAATCTTCATGCACACATGGTTTCTACTGCCAAGGTAACACTTACTTTCCTTTACCCTCATCTGGATTCCTTGGGCAACACTGCTGGCTCCCACACTGGCCTGTGCTTTAAAAACCCAGCCTGAGGGAGAGCTGAGTAGCCCAGACACTGCCTGCCCTTCCTTCCTAAGCAGCTGGCATTAGTCATGGAATAGCTCCAGTAAAAAAACTGGATCCATGATTGTTCCCTTTCTAGTGCTGCTATTTCATATCACACCAAAAATCCCACCAAAGCCCTCAGTGACACAGATGGCACAATAATTAATGTAGCAATGGGGAAAATTCTCCTCCCTGCCCCTTCTCCCCATGGGACTGGTCCAGAAATGCCAGCAGAGTGGCAAAGTGGTCTGCAGCCCCAGAACCCACACTTTATGGGGTCCATCACTCAGGTACAACAGCACATCTGTCAGCTGCCCAATATCCCCAGAGAACAACACACAGCTCATATCTAACCAGACAGCACCACATCAGAGACATAACCAACCATTTTTCAGACCCACAGAACACAACAAGGATGGAAGGAAGGACAGAAGGAAAGGAATAGGCAATTTTACCATGCTATAGGTACAGAAGATAAAAGCACTTTGTGCAAAGTGCAAAGGAGAAGAAATGCATTCTGACATTAGTATCCAAAACTTTTTAACCATAAGTATTTTTTTGCAACTGTATCTCACAGAGCCATGGCTTCAGCAGTATTTCCAGGCTCAGAGTGTAGTTCTGGAAGCAGTACATTGTGCACACACAGTTTGGTAACCAGCACACGTCCAACATGAGACTGGCTGTAAGCATCCCTGCACTGCCACTGCCCATCCCTGAAAGCCATCCCAAGCAGCAGCCTCCCTCTGACATGGGATTCACTCCTAAAGTCCCTCTGTGGCAGAAGAGGGGTTAACTCATCTCTTTAAAGAACTATAATTAGTCCAACAGGAAAATAAATTCTGTCTTCCTGATTCAGGGACAGCGAGTGCCAAGAAGTCTGAGCACACATGCAGAGAGGGCAGATACACACAGCTTCCAAAAGCAAGTTCTGCTCTGACACCTGAATTTATATGAGGGACACAGACTGATTTGTCTTCAGTAATCTTGTTTATAAAGTATAATGCTTTACTGGTTTTTGTTTGCTTTGTTTTTTAAATCTGTCTAGGAAAACCAAACTATGCCATACCCGACTCTTCTGCATCAGTGCTGCTTGAATTTTAAATGCAGATGATTCATTCTTTTTCCTTTTTCAAAGGCCAAGGAACTCTAGTATTACACAATTACAATAAGCGCATTCTAAATAAGACCTTCAAAAATCAGCAGTTACTGTAGTTGATATATACAGCTTGCTTTGTAGATGTGGTTGACTAAAACATTAAAATCCAATACTGGATGAGTTTTACAATGCTTTTTTTTCCTCCCATGTAAATTTAATTTCATTTATCAGTTCAGCCTCAAGTCAGGAGTTCAATATTTAGTTCCTATATTTAATTATGCTTCCTTTTCATTATAACCTTTTCCAGATAAATGTTTAATCAGGGTGTTCAGTGTAATATAAAAATTACTGGAGTGAAAATAATGAAGTAGTAATGGTCTCATCCTTATACACAACATAATATGCTAAATTCTAGAAGGTTGATTTAAAAAGGGCAACGATGTCACTGAATGAAGAACTCAATAATAAGCCCTCAAGGAGAAAATGAGCTAAATAGTGGTAAAAATGAAAAACCAGAAGATTAAACCATCATACCTTTTAGAGAGTATCAAGGAGCCATTCATGCTTTAATAAGATGCAAAAAAATCAAAATAATAAACCGAAGCTCAATGCATGCTAACTTCACCCATGATTCCAGTGACTATCTAAATGTGCCAGGTCTGGGGGTGGAATCACCCGTCCACATCACAGCAGTACCAGAAGCATTACCTGGCCCCATCACTTTTGCACTAGGTCAGAGACTAGAAGTCTAGTTTTTGCTATTCCAGTACAAAAAGTACAATTCTTCATCACCCCAAACTCTTCTGTTCCATAAGAGTGCAAGGAAGGACTACAACTTGTTTTTGACAATGTCTGTGTGCAAGCTGAGTGATAACAACCATTGCTCCTGCTGTCATCACTATTACCCTTCCTTCACGTTGCCTTTCACCACAGTGAATAACTTGATTTTCCATGATTATTCAAAATAAAACTTGCTTTGGATCAAACATCTTGGTTACTAGAAAAGAGGCAATTTTACTGTAAAACCTGCTGCATAAAAATTATATCTTTCCTATGCATTTCCAGGTAGTAATTCCTGGCTATGGCTGTGCAACATATGTTCTCCTCTAGTTTTGTCTGGTTGGTTCTGCTTTTTGCACTTTTTTTTTCTTTGTCATAATCACTGGTGAGGGCATTTCTTCCTGCAGAAAGCAGAAATTACTCATTTTCAATGGGCTCCATCAGTCTTCTGAAACTGCCTTTGCTTACTGTGAGCAGACCAAGCTTCTAACGCTTCTTTTTTCTAGGTCTTGCAGAGACATGTTGTTCATCAAACCCTATCTACAGAGGAAGTTTCTTTTTAAACTAGGCAGGAGGTAGATGCTTTGCTCCATAAAGCATGAGTTATTGCTCAGATTTTTCACTTTTTTTTTTTCCCCATTTACTGTCAAATAGTTTTTGGACATTTAACCTGATGCAGCATAAAAATCTTCTGAAAACCTGTAACATTAACTGCATTTTTAGACAAGGCTTCTCTAGGAAACAGTGCAAATTTTTGTTATCCATCAGCATCCTCCATTTAGTAGCCTAAAGAATGCAAAGCTTCACTTCTTTGTGCCTTGTCATCTGTGCTTTCCAGAAATTAAAGCAGAGAGCCTTACTGCCCTAAATTGGGAGCTGTCAGGTCACAGTCAGACTGAGGCTGCTATGGAAGTTCAGTCACATCAGCTTTCATGGGCTTGAAAAGAAAGACTGAAACCTCCAATTTAGGAATTGCCTCTCTTATGGAGATTTGAACTGCCAGAGTGTTTTGGCTTTTTATTTTTACCCCAGGTCAAAAACTCACTCTGTCTTAGGGCTCTGGCTAAGGCATGGTGGGGGAGAGCTGTGCCAGCCTGAGGTGCTGATGTCCCCAAGCACCCACTCTGCACCTCTCCAGCAGCAGAGACACCAGGACAAGGCATGTGCCACACCTGCAGCACAGCAAAGCTGTCCTGGGAGAAGGAACAGCCCCACTTTCCCCAAACCTGCTCCCCTACAGACTCCTCTGACACCCACGAGCATTACAGAAAATTCTGTAATTCTGGGGAGCCGAATGCTACTCTCCAGGAGGCAGGGAGTACTTTCCTGCTGGTTTGAGCCTCAGCAGCTCAGTGAGCAGCCCAGCACAGCAGGATGCAGGATGAGGTAGGAATGCAGGGCAAGGAGCAAGCAAGGCCCAGGCCCATCCTTCCAGGCTGCCAGCACATCAGTGCCCTGCTCATGTGAACCCTTCCTGGCACCTCAGCCAGGCTCTGCCAGCAGGGACACGCTTTTGCTACAGTGACAAGAGCACTGGCAACCCACCCCTTCTGTTCTCACTGGTCTTGGGGCAAAATCCACCAGAAAAATGTATAAGGCAAGCCATGAACCTGTAGCTGAAAAGGAAGAATTCCTTCCCCTACAATCAAATCTGCCAGAACTTGCCCATCAGAGCCCTTACATGGGCAAAAAAATTTCCTCTCTTGCAAGGGTTCAACCCAGTTAAATAAGTATTGGGAAAAACTGAAGAACATAGAGTGCCTCAAATGCCCTGTGCTGGGTTGCTGCTAATGCTTTCAAAATCAACACCAAGGTTTGCTGACAACTTTGCATTCAGAGTGTTGCTTTGAAAAAGGGGAAACACTTTGGCCAGAAACCTAAAATATTTTCAAGGATTAAGATCTAACAGAAAGTAGGTATAAGAACTCTGCTTTCTCAAAAACACTTAACAACAGCATTTTGTTACTCTGATTGCTTTTAAAAAACTGCCATATATGGACACAAATTATACACAGATTTCTTGTAAAGATAACCTCAAGTACCTGGAGGAATTAAAGTCCTACGGATGACATAATTCAGAGCTGTCTGGGACAACTTTGGACAACATTTCTTTTCTGTGATTATCTCATTTTCTTCCATGTCAGCAACTCCCTCAAATGCTCTTGAGATCTCAAAAAAGTTCAAGGGAAAGAGGTCTGAAGAAAGACATTCAAGCAGGAAAAAAAGGAAAGCAACCTTAAAAAAAACCCAAGCAGCAGTAGTACCTGCAAATGACAGACATCTCATTAAAGGAAAAGCCCCAGCCCACTAAACTTTAGCTTCAACAGGCTTCACAGTTTAACCCCAAAGAGAAAATATCCAGCATATGCAGCATGAAAGGCAACAAAAAGCCCTGACTGGCAGTTTGCATTCTCTTCTCCATACAGGCATAAAGTCTGGACAAAATAAAGCACATGAAGTGCATTTCTGTAAGTAGTGAAAATTAATTTTCATAAAGTGACTAAGAAGGCACAAGACAGATGCTATAGGACACTGAGCTCTTCCCTGTCAGAACATCCAGCTTGCATCCAGCCCATACAAATGACAGACAAATCTATCACATGAGGGTGACAGGGATCAACATCCATATTCTTAAAAAGAACATCTCTTTGCAGAAAATTCAAACTGAAATAGAGCTTAATTTATTAGAAAAGCAAAACATGGAAAATGAAAAACAACTGTGCTGTCTCTGCATGCTTGTGACCAATATAAACCATGTCTAGGTGCAAGCATCTCATGTTTAGGTGACTTTACAGCCCAAGATCACACAACTGGCATTGGTCCCAAGCACTAATCTCATTTCCAAAAAATTACAATTACTGCTACACACTAATGCAATTCTCTTAGGTGGTAGGTAAATTTAACCAAATTTCCCCAATATGAAATAGGTAAATAAATAAATCAGCAGAGAAGAGAGCAGTAGAATGAGGAAAGAGTAAGTTTTTATCTACAGAAAAGATGGTTCTTATTTACTCATCTCTTACAAACACTCCAAAAATATGCTCTGCTGAGCATTAAAATGCTGTAAGGCACTGAAAACAATAATCTCTTATGTATGAGCCATTCATCTGAGCGAGAAAGAAAATTAGTTTTGCTGATGTTACTGCATAAACTAAAACGTCCTAGTAAAGACTAGGGGGAATTGAAGAATTTTAAATGGTTTTGTTGGGGTTTACTTTTGATTTTAGTCTGTGCAGTTCACTCTACAAACTAAAATACAGCAGCACTAAATGTGGGAGGCCAAAAAAGAAGGTTTGAAATCAGAAAACCTCTACAATGCCTTGGGCTGACATGTTAACAGAAATTTCTCATGGAAGCAGAATATCACATAAATATTATAATTCAGATGTTGTTATATGCATATGTGGATATGCAATGTGGATGTTCACCCCATTCCATAGAAACATCCTAGCCCAGACAGCTGAGCTAAAGACAATAATGGAGTAGGATTAACCAACAGAAAAATCTTCACTTTTACAGAAACATGTTATTCCTCCTTAAGAACTTACACTTCACAGCCCAGAACTGTGATTTACTGCTGGGCCAAGAACAACCCTTGTACTCACCAGCCCCTCAGGTCTTTAATGTTTTATTTGGATGCTTTTCAGAGCTGGAGGAAAACCCCTGGGATAACTGGTAGAAAAAACAACTGAGACAAAGGAACTGTGCCCAGGAATGCCAGCAAAGTGCAATGCCAGAAGATGTGCAGCAGAAGCCAGACACACCAGTACAGAGACCTCTGCTGTGTCTCACACACTCACCCAGCACCTTTGTGCTGCATGCACGTGCTGGGTATGTCAGGCATCCATCCCCTGGAGTCTCCCCCAGGTAATCACCTCTGCACACAGCTCACACTGCAACAGCTTCTTCCACACTTGCCGAGGGCATGTGTGTCAGATCCTAAAGTTCCTCTGCAAATTCCCCATGGGAGCATCCAAACTGAACAAGATTCCAGACCTGAACCAACAGCTAATTGTGCCCATGGAAGCAATGTGACAATAAAGCCATCAGCTCCTGGGCCTCGGGTGTCGGTTGAGTGAGGAAGCTCAGATGAAAAGCCAATGCCGACAGAGCTGTGACTCACAGCACCCACCTCAGCCAAGGCAGTCCTGACAAAAACATCACAGGACCAGAAACAGCAAGTAATCCTTGCTCATCGCACAAAATAAAAGATAACAGACACAGAGATCTTATATTTTTAAAAAGAGCACAAGACTGCCATGTGAAAGCATGATGCTAATTACTCTATTTCAAGAACCCTTCTGAGTAATGGACAGAAGGGAGACAGAGAGTAATTAAGGATTCATAATTATTATTTTTAACCAAAAGAGCTCTCAGTTGCAGGTCCGAGCCTCTCCAGGGCATCTGGGGCTCCTGAGCAGGGATTGCCAGGCTGGGCTGAGCCAGCCACAGCTCCAGAGCAGCATGGCCCTGCTGGGCAGCGAGTCTCCAGGCCAGCCCATGGAGCAGGAACCTGGCACGTGGCCTGCACCTCCTTCCACTACAGCCACTATAATGCATCACTGGCAAAGCTCCTGCAGCCACGGAAAGACAGGAGGAAAATTAACTCAGGTTTAATAAACACTGTAGGGTAAACATGATTTCAGATAGACACCAAATATAAATATCCAGTTTTTTCTTAAAGATACAGTTAGCTTCTAGACAACAGTACTCAGACCCTAAAGCCATGAGGTCTCCCACAGCTTTTCCTTATGTCTAAGCTGTCTGAGGAGGAGGTTTTTTCCCTCCCCTCTTTCAAACACAGGATCACAACGACTCAGATGACACCAGAACAAAATGAAAATAGGGGTAGGTGTATTACTGAAGGCAGGTGTCTGTTACAGCCCAGCCAGCGAGTATCCTTTGCACCAGATAACCTTTCAGCGAAGATAAACAGCATCACCAGGGCAAACGTGTTTGTAGGGTCAGGATACAACCAGAAACCCAAACAGAGTTTGGAAAATGTCACTCCTCTGTAAGAGTGCTGCCAAGAGCACCCAGCAGTACAATGAGTCTCAACCATACAAATCAGAAGGATAAACACATTTCCACTTGCATGGATGATGAACAGTTTCTACTGCTTTTGCTTCCTAGGAGCCTTGCTATTTTGGCATTGCAAAATACAAAGACTCTCAGACAGAAAAAAAATTAATAAATGTAACCAGAAGAGAAAAGCATATCAGGGCACCTAACTGTCACACATTCTTTAGAGAATAAGAGACAGTCCCTCCCAAATAGATAGCAAGAAATTATGAAAATGCAACATCTGAGGAAATAGCAAGGTAAACCTCAACTTGCAAGTTTGGCCCACATCCTAAATTTCATTAATATGTTATAGGAAAAGATATTCTGAGCCTTAAACCATGTCTCAATATCACCAGCAGTTTAATCTTTTGTGCAACACCATCAGGATTCTCAACTCCTACAAGTGCTCCTCTCAGAAGGCAGTAGGGTTAATCCCTTGATTTTGACAGTTTGGCAGTAGAAAATTCCTGCTATAAATTACACTTGCTGTAACAGACATTTTGTGCTGCTCCAGCCCAAGGTTTCTCCCCAGCATGTTGTTGGCAAGGTAACAAAAATGCATCCACTACTCAGTTTAATGCTTCCTTTAGAGTGGCAGGATGAACAGCAAAAGGTGACATCTCAGAAGGTTTTGATGAAACAAGTATCAAAGAAAGCAGCCAAACACACAGTAAACTAACATAAACCATATCAAAAGAGAAAGTAGTACAAAGGGACAACCCATCCACTTTGCTCCAAAGTTGTTTTGATAGGTGCAGATGTAGCAGTCTTTTTCACAGAACAGTTTGGTTGGAAGGGACTGTTAAAGTTTTCTGGTACAACCCTCCTGCAGGGACATCCTCAACTACATCAGGTTGCTCAGGGCCCTGTCAAGCCTAACCTTGAATGTTACAAGGGATCAGATGTGTAGCACCTTTCCAAGCAACCCGTGAGAGTGTTTCACCACCCCACCACATTACAAAACATTTTGTAATGTTTTCATTACAAAAAACCCTTCTCCCTTGTACCTAATCTAAATGGACCTCCTTTCAGTTTCAAGCCATTACCCTCTGTCCTATCACAAGAGGCCCCAAAGGGCCTTTTGGAGGTAAATTACAGTGCAAGCAGCTGACATCCAAATAAGTCTCAATTAAAGTAAGCCTAAACTCTGAAGACAAGGAGGGAATAAATCATCTGAGTAACTTCAGGCTAAAGATAAATGCCAGAACATTTCATTGGATAAGACAGTCAAAATATATACAAATATTAAAAAAAAAAGCATGAATTCTCCATGAGACAGAGCACCAAGAGATAAAGGAGGCCACAGGAAATACTGGTCTTGCTTTCAAAGAGCATGGACACAGACTGTGGCAAATGGAACCAAAACATCCTCAGACTCCCAGAATTCTGCATTAGGCAAAGCCCTGAGATGAAGACATTGCAGAGAGGAATCATGTGAACAGCAAAGAGACCAGCTCTACAGTATCTGCTGACAAATCACCTACAGGACCTATTTACCTTGAGCTGGTGAATGAATCAGTGAGAGACACAAACCATGAGTCCCCCTGCAACAGTCAAATTAGCATCCAAAACTATGAACACCCTCTGAGGAATTTCCTCTCTGCACATGCGTCCAAATGACTTCACAGCACCCACGTTTCAGCACAGAGCAGCAAAAAGTCAAGAGAGCTCTGGTCCCAGCTTACATTCCTATTAACACATGACAAGTCTGAAGATTTCAAATTCCTTTCAGGTGTTCATCCATGAATCCACCCACCTGCATTCCTACAGAAATATCCAAGAACATCCAGAGCATTTGGCTTCCATAAACATAGTGTCAAAATGAAAGCTTTTGCCTTGTTAGCTTTGGCCAAAATGATATTAGCAGAGCATCTCACTGTTCAACCTGAAACTTACTCCAAGACACTAACATTACCAGAACAAACAGATCAGTTTTTTGTATTCACAGATGCACAAAAATCTTAACAGGTATAAGGAACAGAAAAACATTTTTTTTAAAGAAAGGTGACAAGATAAGATGGATCTGATCAGTGAAGGAAACTCACCAATCCATACAGCAACACTTACATTTGTTACTTGTCACAGTTATCAGACACCCTGACAATTGCTCTTTATGACTAAGCAGCAAGACAGTATTTCAGTATTTCAATATTTCAGTGTGAAGGGAAAACGCTGACAGTGAGGAGACCTTGCTGGGTGATGAATAAGTGAGCAGTGGCTGATGTGGCTGAGGTTCTCCAAGGGCACAGTGCTCAGCAAAGCCACCATGGATTCCCATCTAGAGCGCAGCCTTGCTGTTTCCCTGCCCTGAGACCCTTTCTGTCACTCGTGCTTCACCAAGTCCACATTCATTTTCCTCTTCCCACATCTTCCTGAAAGAACCTAATCCTGTATTGGTAGAGACAGACTGTTATTATTATCTACAGGAAAAACAAAAGATACTCATCTTATCTGAGCTCAGTGTAAACAATGGGTAAGGAGAAGGGAAGCAGAGATCATACTGCAGCACTGCCATTCTCTGCAGCCCTTACAGATACCAAAGGTCTGAGAGCCTTGTCCCCTTTCTGCAGGCAGGGAAACACAGAGGGGAGGGTGGGACACTGTCCCAGAAAGGGCAAAGGCAGAGCCCACCACTCACAGCAGGATCTGCAGGCAGCACAGCCTGTGCAGCCCAGGGGTATCTCAAGCAGTGCTTCTGAGACACAGAGATCAGCATCTGAGTGAATCACTGCTTCCCTCACAGAAAAAGGAGAAAATGAAAAATGTTTCCTATTCCATAGGCAAACGATTTCAGCCACACAACACTCATATGATTTCAGCTACAGGGACGCTGTGCAGTCAGATACAGCCCAGCCCAGATCCAAGTTAATTGCTTCCTCATATGTGGCCAAGAGGATCAGGCTGTCAGGAATGTTACAGCACCCTCAGGGACCTGCACTACAACAGAGGCCCTTGCCATGGCAGGCAACAGAGCCAGAGCTACCTGCCACTCTGCCTGTCCCACTCCTCTCCAGGGAACAACGAGTGTGTCCTGCTGGGAGAAGCCCTTGTGGTGCTTTGTATTTGGATGGCAGTTGGCACAGTAACAGCCTAATTCATCATGAGGGCATGATACAACAAACTGGCCATATTTGTTCATCTGTTTTCCCTAAAAAGAAAGAAAAAAATTATTGCTTTCTCTGCAAAAAAAAAAATGAAAAGTCAGGCAAGGTGTGCTTACACAGACTTTTATGCAGGAACAACCAGCTAGGACACTATTTCAAAAGGGAGACAAAATCATTGATGTAGACCTTCCCTTGACAACTGTTTCACTTACTTCATTCTAAATAAATCAAAACCACAAAAGTTCTTGCTGAAATACAAAGTTCCTCATTGATTCTGAGGTGATGAAGAGAGGACTTAGAGGACAACAGAAATCTTTGGTAAAAGGCCACAGGGAAGAGCAATATGTTAGTGTCAGGTTAGAATTCAATCAACAAACCCAATGGCAAATATGGGTCTCCAGAAGTTCAATTGCTCAGTAAGCTTCAGCTGCATGAAGAAAATGTTCAAGATAAACAAAACACATCAAATTTCAAAGTCAGGTTTGTGAGGCGGCTCCACCACTTCATCATGCTGGAAAACAGTGGTAGGAAAGATGTAGTAATTTCTAAATGTTTTGCCACCACTTCTTGCTTGACAGCACAGAATCACTTTTCACAGGCAACCATTTCGGACCTGAAACAAAATTAGATGAGCTGCAGACAGGATTTTTATTTTCTTCTGAAGATCTTCAAGTTGCTTCCTTCCAGTGCAGCTTGGCTGGCATAAAAGGAAGGATATGCTGCAACACAGTCGCATCTACTTGCAATTATCCGTTTGCTTCAAAATATTAGCAAAACATCTTGGGTGGAGGAAGGAGGTGACAAATCATCTAAAGGGTGGCAAGAGGAGGATGAGAATTTCCATTACAAACTACTTGTTAGGTAGTCCCACCCCAAAAACGTCATGATGCTATACTAGGATGTGAGAAAAGAAAGCTCATAGCTTGTTTGTGCAAAATTGCAGGAGTAACATTCACATTATTTTAGGGCAGGCTCACATCCAAAACCTGCATGAACACCATAAACTCCTAAATTGCTACCAGTGACCCTTGTATTGCAGTCCAGTTTGAACAGAACTTCAGACCAGAGCTGTCTTCAGACACTGGAAAAGTATTTAACAAATATTTTCACACCACATAATCTTTCTTATTTTCAGTCCCAACTATAGAAATGGACCAGGAAAAGGTACAGAGTAGTTTTTCAAGTATTTTTTTACTCTGGTAGATGCCCTATTAAAACCCTCAGTTCTAAGAAGATCTAGAACAAATACATTATTTGACTTGTAGATTAGATAACCATAAAATATTTAAGGATGAGAGACACTGACATTCACCAAGAGACTTAAAAGAAGAGAATCAAGTCAGGCAGTCTGCTTTACAGAGGCCACCATTTGGTGTTTGGATCTCTAACCTACTCCAGACACATGAAAAACTGTCCTTCATTTTTCCAGATGAAGTAGTTCTTTGATAGAAGTTAACAATCACTGTTTAGGAAAAACTATTTTGAGCATATAGATTATGTAACACACAAAGTAACCTGTACCTGAAATCTTGTTAAATAATTTTTTTAATAAATTGAGGCCTACGACTAGATCACCTGATCATACACATTTATTATTTTTTCCTTCAGAAACTGAAATCATAGGAGAATTTCAGACTCTGTCTTTCTTTTAGTGTTCCTGCATGAATTAAAAAAAAAAAAAAAAAAAGCTGCCATAAAATTTTGAAATTTCATTGAGTAATGCCAGGGTAGATTCCAACTCAGCAAACAGTTACCAGGGCATGCAAAAGACATGTTCACAAATTCCCTCTGCAGATCCAGCCCGCCAAACAAATGTCTGCAGGTCTCCACCAACAAAGACAAAGCAAAACAAAGCAAGAAAGTAGTAAATGAAGCTATGCTTAACTTGATTATATGTAGCAAAAAAGCACGGGTATTTCCTCTACCAAAAATATCAGGAATTCTGATAAACAGCAAGCAATGGCAACCAGCCAAAAAACGCATCGTAAATAGCAAGAGCATTTTTCACTACCAAAAGACAACAGTGAAATGAGTTGGACTCCAGGAACCCAGCTGGGAAGATATTTTTACAGAAGCACATTCATGGATTTTTAAATTTATAATTTCAAACATGTACATATGAAAAGGTTAATGTTCTTCTGTTTCTTCCCTTCGGAGGTCAGGAAGCAGGCAATAATAAAGCACTCTGATACTATCACAGCCTACAAGGAGAGGCTATTAGACAGCATGAAGCTGTCGGGGGAAAAACTCATTTTCTTTAGAGCAAATCCCAAAGTCTTCCATGAACTCTTCACATAATAAACATCTATTCCATGTTTTTCAAGATAAAATCTGACAAAAAAAAAAATCATTGCTCCAAAGTTGGTAAGTCCTTGAATTCCTGAGTTAAATAATAAGCATTAATCAATGTTTCAAGTTTAACATGAAAAAACATTTTAAGAAAATGCAGCTTTGTAGCCTTTGAAGATTAATGTGCTTGGGTTTGTGCTTGGGTCTTTTCCCTCTCCCAACATACTCATGAGCTTTTACATCCCAGCAGTAATTTTAAATAAGTCTCTAAAACAGCATCTTGTTGTCTTGCAGTGTGTTCTGGGAAAAATGGAAAAGTTTCAACACAATAAGAAATTATGTGTCAAGATGTAACCATGTTTAGTACATTTCCCATGAAGTTCAAGCTTTTCCGTGGCAAAATCTCGTGCTACATAAAGTTTCCATCAGTTCCTCCAACACACACTCATTCCTATCTATCCCTACTGCACAGCAGGGAAACAAGGGCCTGAAGGACAACTGCACATCACAGGAGGACTGTGAAGAGCTGAACTGTGAGATGTTATCCATTCTATGGCAGAGCCAAAAATAAGTCTGCATTTCACGGAGACATCACCGCGAGAAGGGAGAGCACCCGATTGCCCTGCAGGGAATGGGGAGTTATCTACCAGGGGCACTATTGCAAACTGGGGACTGCATACACACTGCTGGGTTGTTTTTTTCCACTTCCTCCCCCTTTTGCCACGGCTCACAGGGGCTGTGGGAAGTGTGGGCACACTGCACAGAGCGCTGCCTCCACCCCAGCACAAGCCCAGCCTGAGAAGCAATGCCAGGACCCATCATGCCAGTCTGAGCTCCTGCCATGTCACAACCGAATGGCCCAGGGCTCAGGGCCATCCAAAGATCATGGTCTGGGTTACAGCTCTCCCAAATCACGTCACAAAACATAGGAGAGCTTTCTTTCCCTCTCCAGAAAATGTTAGTTTTCTCCTTTCCAGGCAGAAACTAAAATACGGCACAGGTTTGGGTTTTATCCCTTGCTTACTGAAAGAAATTCCTCCCCACAGCCCTCTTCCTTCATCTCTAGTCCTTGGGCAACTTCATTTAGTTGATGCCTGGAAACTGGGCTTCATTCAGCACCTTAAAATCTGCTTGCTCAGACTACTCCTTCAGGCACTGGCAAACTTTTTAACTAATAAGCACTTGCCTGTTAAGCTGGAGATGGAAATACTTATAAAATGAATTACATATCTAATACCTTGCTGGTTGAGCTGGTTTTCATTAACATCTGGAAGAAAGGCTTGGTAGCAGCTTGGTGTTTTCGCCAGTTTCTGTGCAGCCCTGCTCAGAGAGCAGGGGAGGATTATCCACAGCCCTGGGCACCTGCAGAGGCCACCTCTGGCCACCAGTGACCTTCACCAGAGTGCAGGAGGAGAGATGAGCACCACAGCCTGGGGAGAGCAGTGGAGTGTTCACCATGACAACCAGCACGAGGAGGTTTTTACCTGATGAAAGATTAATGCCATTGCAACTGTAGTGGCCATTTA